>NC_142881.1:83676887-84011470 GCF_051225735.1 Oryctolagus cuniculus | reverse complement strand
TCTCCTGGCTTTGGAACTGTACTGTAACTCTGCAAGAGGCTGGTTCTGCAGGAGACTGGATACAGGGTCCAGGGACCCTCTCTGTACTGGGTCTCACCCCATTACGTGAATTTATAGATACTGCAAAATAAACAGGAAAGTTCGACTTTAGAATTACTGAGTGAGGGAGAAGAGGCATGCTTCCGCACATTAAAAGTGTGAAAACTTTCTAGGGATAGTAAAGGAAAAGTCAGCCCACAAGTTCTGGTAGGACCCCTGCTGTCTTGGAGATTGGTGATCAGGAATTTAGAATGCGGCAATCTGCTCTGTTGTGCGAGTTTTCATCACCTGCGCTGTGCCGTCTGGGTATAGAAACAGAGAAAACAGGTGGTGGGGTTTGTTCAGGACAGGGGCATGACAACAAGGTGCAAGAACAATAAGCAACCAAGGACAATTTTTCTCAGATCCCTCTGTTCTCTCCATGCTGCTTGGGCTCAGAATCCTGTTTGCACTTCTTATATGGGCCGAGTGTGTGCTCAGGGCCACACGGGTCCTTGGTCTCTGCCACACTGCACTGTCTGCCCTCAGCGACCGGAAACTAGCCTGGGCTCAGTCCTCCCGCCCTGTACTGCTACAGGTGCTGTGGTTAAGGATGAAGATGAAGGGGATCACAGCGACCCAGGTTGCAATGTGGACTGAAGCAGGGAACAGAAATTCTCCTAGTCTCTACTATCTGATTTCATGGTGTAGTGAGAACTAAATGATAAAACACACACACACACACACACACACATGAACACAGAGCCAATCATTATTGAGTCAGCCCCCAGTATCTATTGACCCAAAGGGCTTGAATCTGGCCCCACCCCCACTGCCACACATCCCTCCTGGGTGGCCGTTCCCTGATTCAAGTTTTACAACCAGCATCTGCGTAAAACAAAGCCCTGGTTTATAGTGCCTGTGGATCTCCATGGTGTACGTGGCCCGTACAATGTACTAAAGTGACCACACATAAACACACCATAGGCTCTTGTGAGTTGTTAGCAGCAGGTTCCAGCACTGACACTGGAGCTACCCTGGGCCACAGGTTAAGCCCTGCCTTGGTCCTTTCCTAAGAATTCCTTACTAGCCCATGCCCAAGAGGCCACCCGAACATGATCTGTTAGAAAGCTGCCCCCTTTTCTCTCCCAGGGATGACTCTGGGTAAAGGAGGCAGTAGTGTCATCTCTAGACACAAGAGAATGCCAACAATTCTGATGGACAGAGAAACACAACCTCAATTATAGCCAGGGGTCATCTCATTACTTGGATGGCCAACACTGCCCTCTGGGCTCTTTATACCACTTCTGTTTATCTCACAGTTGCTAGGAGCACCTGTCTGCAACTTTACTTCTCATAAGTTGTCCCAGGTCTTCCCTTTCTACTAAGACCAACATTTCCAAGAACAACAACCAGAAAAACTGCATGAAACAAAAGCATCTGGTTGCAGGTTATTTGGGAGCTACTGAAAGATCCAGGAGTTGAGGGCCACAGTCCCATGGAGAATGGTGTGAGGTGCTTCCCACTGGCAGTAGCCACTTTGGTCTGAAGCAAGGAGCTGAGAACCCAGCCAGAGAATGGACCAGAAGCCAAGGGAAGATCATTACCCAGGCAGAGCTTTCCACATATCAGAACCAGGGGAACAAAAGGTGGAGTTTGGGCCAATGAAAACATCCAGATCTTTTCAATGGTGATGTTTACTTATTTCAGGGAGCTGGGAGAACTCCCATCCATTGGTTTATTCACCAAATGTCCACAGCAGCCAAGGATGAAGCTGGGAACCAGTATCTCCATCCAAGTCTCCCTTGTGAGTAGAAAAAAAAAAAAACAACAATTATTTGAGCCATTATCACTGCCTCCCTGGGTCTGCCTTGAAAGGAAGCTGAAGCCAGGAGCCAGAGCCAGCAATCAAAACTAGATACCGTGACGTGGGATGTGGGCACTTGAGCCACTAGGCTAACTGCCAGTTTCCAGCATCTAGACCTTGAGGGACCAAAATCCCGGAGAACAGCAGGTCACAGTAAAACACAAGCAGACCAGATGCCAGTTTTCCTACTACAACATTAGGTTAACAGACTAAGAAGTAGAGGGGAAGAAAGAATGGGAAAGAGGAGTGCAGGTTTTGGTCATTTTAGTAAGAGGCCAACTTACGGTTCTGAGAATCAGCCATCAGGAGGCGTTGGTAAACGTCGCTGATTTTCACTTGGGATCCCTGGAGGTCCACAGCCTAGGGGTGGAGACGAAGCCAGACTCTTCTAAGGAAGGAAATGCAGACTCGAGCCAGGGCCACCCCAAAAGATTGAGTTATGACCCTCATGCTATTTGCCTGGTCTATGATAGAGTGAATTATCTCTGGGCAATGAGATTATCATTCTGAGCCTTCATAAGTTTTTAATACAATGTCCAACTTTCAATAAGATGTTACCAGGCATGAACATAAAATAACCTCGCTGGCATCTAGTCCAGCACACTAAGGAGCTTGTAGATCATCAGTTCATATGCATAACAAGTGAAAAAACACTGCACAAACTCAAAACAAAAACAAAAACTTTTCCTAGCCTGGTCGGAGAAAAGAGCTCACAGGGTGAATCACTCCGGACCAAAATTTTAGACAAAGCAGCAGGGGCAGAGAATCCCAACCTCCATCAGGGGCTCTGGAGAGGAGCGGGATGGGAAAAGTCTCCTCACTCTTCATGAGCTTACTTCCCAGAGTTCTACTATGTGGGCCATGAACATATTAATGATTTTGAAGATTTATTTATTTACTTATTTGAAAGTCATGGTTAGAGAGGGAGAGACTGAGAGAAAGGTCTTCCACCTGCTGGTTCACTCCCCAGATGGCCAGAATGTCCAGGCCAGGGCCAAGGGCGAAGCCAGGAGCCTGTCTCTACCCCTGTCTCCTATGTGGGTGTAGTGGCCCAGGTACTGGGGCCATCCTCCGCTGCTTTCCCAGGGGCACTAGCTGGAGCTGGATAGGAAGTGGAGCAGCCGAGACTCGAACCAGAACCCAGATTATATTAAATTTGGTGCAGGCTCTTGTCTCCTTCCAAGACAGAAACACAAAATGCAGACCGGCCCCACATGCAAATAGGAAGGAGGTTATGTAGCACCCAGGAAACACACACACACATTCAGGCCCAGGATGGGCTGCCCCGCACAGAGAAATGCTCAACAAGAGCGGGCCAAAGAACTGCCCGTGGACAAGAGAAAGAGAAAAAAACGAAAATGGTACCTACGGTTTGGTTGGTCCATGCACACGTCGGAGATAGAGAGCAGGAAAGCACCAAGGTGGACGGCTCTGCACGGGGAAAAGCACGCACAAGCGGTCCCTGGCTCCCGATGTGCAGCGCTCCACGGAGAAAGAGAGAAAACGGCAGCCTTCATCCGCGCTGGAGGTGCAGCTCCTTCCGGCTGGTGCGCCCTCCGAGTAGCTCCACGAATGTGTTGGGGTGCGAGCACGCATCCTGGACCTGGATGTGACAGGTGCATTCTGGGAAGGCGGATGTCATCACACTGACAGTTAAAGACACAGCCTTCCACTGCAGGAGAGGAAGAGTTCCAGGCCCTAACCCTGACTAGTGACACCGTCTCACCGCCACGTTCTCTGAGACTTAACCCACTGCACCACAGTGCCGGCCCCAATAGGTTTTTAAAATGGATTCAATGAGGGCCGGTGCTGTGGCATAGCAGATAAAGCTGCCTCCTACAGTGCCGGCATCCCATATGGGCACTGGTTTGAGACCCGGTTGTTCCACTTCCGACCAGCTTTCTACTATGACCTGGGAAAGCTGTAGAAGATGGCTCAAGTCCTTGGGCCCCGGCACCCATATGGGGGACCTGGAAGAAGCTCCTGGCTCCTGGCTTCAGATTGGGGCAGCTCTGGCCATTGCAGTCCTCGGGGAGTGAACCAGGGGATGGAAGGATGGAAGACATCTCTCTCTCTCTCTCTCTCTCTGATCTCTCCTTCTCTCCCTCTGTGTAACTGTGACTTTCAAGTAAAATAAATAAATCTTTTAAAACAAAATTGATTCAATGATTGAACCAAAAATTATAACATTCACCTGATGAATTTTTAATGTGGATTGTTGGGATATGTGGAATATGTAAGAAAACTATGACATAGAAGAGAAAAGAAAGGACCTACCTGATGGTAAAATTTCTCCCTGATACGGCAAAACTGTTACGAGCCTATGAAAAAGAAAGTGTGTGTTATACTTCTGAGGGCAGTCACTAACAATCTATAGAAACAGATAATGTATACATCACAACTGATAAATTAAAATGGAATGAAAAACCATGCAAGTCACCTGACAGCAAGAAAGGAGAAACTGAAATAAAGGAGTTCAATGTCAAAAAACAGATGATGAAATTGGGCTAAATCCAAAACTATCAATGAGTATGTTGAATGCAGCTGGCCTAAACACAGCAAGTGAAGGAGAGAAATTTTCAGAAAGGATTTTATTTTAAATGACCCCTCCTGACGCTGTCTATGACAAACTTACTTCAAAAACATCGAAATAGATAAAGTAGTAAAAGGGGTAAATAAATACATCCTGTGCAACATTAATCCAAAAAATTTGAACGACTGTATTAATACTAGAGAAAGTACAATTTGGAGCAGAGAAAATTAGAAGGAGTTAGAAGGGTCATGGCATGTTGCCCAAAGGTGCAATTAAAAAAAAAAAAACAATAAAATGATTCTACATGCATATTACATAGCAACATAACTTCACTATGCAAAGTTGACGAAAATCGAAAGAGAAATAGAAATATTTACAATTTTATTTGTAATTGTTGACGCATCAGTTAGTAACAGATAGGACTAGAAGACAATCAGTTAAGGATATTGAAGAATTGCATCAAACTTTCAATCAAATGGGTATAACTGATGTTTTTAGAATACTGCACCCAAAAATAACAGAAGACCCATTTTTTAAGTCCGTAAGGAAATTCACCAATGTAGCCCATTTCTTCATCATAAAACAGACTTTCAAATTTTTTTAAAGAAACTAAATGCTATAAAGAATGTTATTAGATGTAAATTTATTTAATTTATAAATTAATACTACAAAGATAGCTGGAAAACTTCCAATCTTGGAGTAAAACAACACACTTCCTTTTTTTTTAAAGATTTATTTATTTTATTTGAAAGGCAGAGCTACATAGAGAGAGAAGGAGAGGCAGAGAGAGAGAGAGAGAGAGAGAGGTCTTCCATCTGCTGGTTCACTCCCCTATTGGCAGCAACAGCCAGAGCTGAGCCAATCTGAAGCCAGGAGCCAGGTCTCCCATGCGGTGCAGGGGCCCAAGGACATAGCCCATCTTTACTGTTTTCCCAGGCCAGAAAGCTGGATACGAAAAGGAGCAATCGGGACTCAAAGCGGTGCCCATATAGGATGCTGGCATTGCAGGTGGCAGCCTTACATGCTAGGCCACAGTGCTGGCCCCACGATACACTTCTAAATCCCTAAGTCAAAGAGGAAGCCTCAAGATAAATTAGAAAAGGATATAACTTTAAAAAATTTAAAATGCAGATGTATCAGAGTTATACAGATGCAACTTAAGCAGTATTTGGAGTAAAATTCATAGCAATAAAGGCATTTATTAGAAGAGAAGAAAGATATCTATTCAACAATAATTTTTAGTTTAAAAAAATAACAAAGAACAGCAAAATAAACTAAGCCAAGCATAAGGGAGCAACTAATAAGTCAAAGAGTGAAACAGATTAAAATTGAAAACAAAACAAAAAACTAGTGAACACAAAAACTGCGTCAGCAAAACTGATATATCTTTATTGCAATGATAAAGAAAAAGAGAAGACAAATTATGGAGGTGCCACACACCACATATACATTAGAAGGATAGTAAGTGGGGCCAGTGCTGTGGTGTAGCAGGTAAAGCTGCCTGCAACACTGGCATCCCATATAGGTGATGGTTTGGGTCCCAGCTGCTCCTCTTCTGATCCAGCTCTCTGCTATGGCCTGGGAAAGCAGTGGAAGATGGCCCAAGTGCTTGCACCTCTGCACCCACGTGGGAGACCCAGAGGAAGCTCCTGGCTCAAGCCTGGTCCAGCCCTGGCCGTTGTGGCCATCTGGTGAGTAAACCAGCAGATGGAAGATCTCTCTGTAACTCTGACTTGCTAATAAATAAATAAATATTTTTAAGAAAGACAGTGAGCTAAAATTCTGCTGAGCTTTATGTACTTAACACTTTATCTGAAATAATACATTTCCCTGAAAGCTATAAACTATAAGCTTAAACAAGATGAAATGAATTAATGATTCTTATAAATATCAAAGCAATAGAATTTTTAGTTTGGCAAAATCTTCTGAAAGATAGCTCTCTACTCCCTGATGGTTTTAGAGGTGAATTATGCCAAATATTCAAAGAAATGACAACAATTATACACACTGTCTTTCAGAAACTAAAAGAAACACTTTCTAAATCATTTTCTCCCACTCTGTGCAATAACTACACAGGCACAACAGAGAAAGGAATATATTTAAGAAGTGGCAGACAAGAATACTAACATGACTTTTAACTTCAATGCTTCAATGAAGGTGCTTGCATCTCTATGCAGTAGCTGCTTAAATCAAAGAGGTCAGGCCCACATATATGATTGTAGAATCGTTACCATAAATCAAATCTCCATTACTTTATATGTATGTTACTAAAAGCAAGGATATCATAAGTTATTTCCTGCAATCAATTTTCATGTATGGTTTCCACTCATCAAAACACAACTAAACGAAACCGCTGTCAGGGACACACATATTTACTACTCCCCGAGGTTATCATTTTCTGAAATCTTTGCGTAGCTACATTTGACAACTGAAATGTCATACTTTGAGGACACAGGCATCAGCCTCTCAAATCTAAGTTGTACAAACAAAAGGACAGCCCCAACTGTTTCAGTTTCATTAGGACAAGAAAGGCATCCACATTCACCTTGGAATCATATATTTGGCCAAATGTTCAGTGGAGTCACACTTTTCTTCTTTTATTAAATTTTAAAACCTTAACTGATTCCTTTCTTCCACTTTTTAACCTTTTTTATGGAAGAAATCTTGACAATTATTAGAATGATAGAATACAGCAGTAAAGTACTTGGCACATTACTGAGTTAGTAACTACAGGATGAAAATGTAAGGAACTCATTCCTTACAGGCATGCACTAAGGGGACAAAGAAGAGGGGAACCATCCTTGCAGCGGTTAGCCAAACAATTAAGAGGCTAGGAAGAGGCCTATGTAGGTCCAATAAGACAATGCCTGGGTTTAATTCTGGGTTTCATCCTGGGATTCCAGCTTCCTACAAACATGGTTCCAGTGAGACAGCTGATGCTGACTCCAGTAGTTATCTCACATCTGCCCACTTGGGAGACCTGAACTGTGCTTCAAAGCCTTGGTTCTCAGATTCAGCCTGGTCATGTTCCAGGAGTTGCAGGAATACAGGGATTGATCCATCTATGGGATCTGTTCTTGTTTGAACTGGTACATGCCTGTTTTCTTCTTTCTCTTTTGAACAGTTTTTAAGACAGAAAAACAACCATTCCCTTCTCTGTTTTAACATCAACTAATGCTTATTTTTAAAAAATCACACACACACACACACACACACACACACATACACACACACAGAGAGAGAGAGAGAGAGAGAGAGAGAGAGAGAGACAGAGAGATAAATAAACATAAGAGACCATACCTGCTGGTGGCCGTGGTCCCTCAGGAGCCCATGAGGCTGTCTGCTCACTGATGGGAGGGGCGGTGTATTGCTGGAGATGCCACCATACACGGCTATGGGGGCACTGAGAAGGTGGACATGGCTGGGAGCCCACTGTTGACCTCAGCTCCATGCAGCTAGTAGTCCTTATGCTCCTAGTACATAATACCAAATGCACTGTGGCCTCAAAACCTACAACCACTGCCCATCCAGAGGGGTAGGTGGATGAGCTCCCACCCAGCAAGGGCCTGAAACCATCCTGGTCTGAGGGGCTCTAGAGCTCCAAGGAAGGGTGCAGGCTGGCCAGGTAGACAGCTGAGGAGCAGGTGCTACAGGGAGTCTTGGCAGATGGGTAGGCACAGGCATCCCTGCCTTAGTTGCCACCTAAGCTGGGATGGGGTGGGGGGTACAATGAGGAAGGAAGAACAAGTAGAATCTTCTGGACATTCTTGGGCTGTGAGCCCAGTGGCCACCTGAGGCTCTCCCCAAGGGTTCGAGGTTATGAGGAAAGTGAGTCCAACGTGGTGGGCCAGAAGGAATGGGAGGATATACAGAGAGGACAGAGTGGGAGGCAAGTATGTAGGCCCTCAAGTAGGTTGAAGCTAACATAGAGTAGGAGGGATGGTGGTGCAATGGTGGAAACTGGGTGGATGAGGGTCTCGTAGATGACTAGAAGTGTAAGGCTGCAACGGAGAAAACAGAAGGAGAATGAAGGCATACACAGATTACAACATTTTTAATGACAGATTAGAGTACGTGATGCAGTTGGGAACCAAATCCTGGTTTGAAATCCAAATTCCATACATGACCAAGCACCAGTTTCGATTCAATTTCCTGCTAATGCACACACACGGAGGCAGTAGATGTTGACTCAATCATCTGGTTCCCTTCCTCCAACGTGGGAGGCTTGGACTGAGTTCCCGGCTCCTAGCTTTGGCCTGGCCCAGCCCCAGCAGTTGCAGGCAGTCGAGCAGTGAAGCAGCAGAGGAAAGGAACTCTGTTGGGATTGCTTTACCGAGCAGGTCTGACCGAAGTGATCTTCCCAAAAGATCTCCAATGTTTTAGAAATGGGCCTGATAGGAGCTGGCACTATGGCACGGTCAGTTAAGCCGCAGCCCACAATGCCAGCATCCCATGTGAGCACAGGTTCGAGTCCCAATGCTCCACTTCATTCCATCTCCCTGCTAATCTGCCAGTGAAAACAGTTGATGAGGCCTAAGTGTTTGGGTCCATGCACCACTTTGGGAGACCCGGATGCAGTTCCAGGCTTCTGCCTTTGGCCTGGCCTAACGCTTTCCATTGTGGCCATTTGGAGAGTGAAGTAGCAGATGGAAGATCTCCCTGTCAACTCTGCCTTTCAACTAAACAAATCTTTAATGAGATGGACCTACAAGACCTTGTTCCCCGGGACCAAAAGTTTCATGAGAAGCCAGTTTCAGTATTTCCCGATACCGATCAGCAAGTAAGTGGTATGTATGTTGAGGAAGTACTTAGTTCTATTTAATCACCTCCTTTCTGAGGATTTCATTAACAAAGACTTATACTATATCCTTCTAATAATACAAATAAAGAGAAGTTTTGTGCCAGCAGCACAAAATCAGTACTTACACATCCTTGAGCCTCCAGCATTCACTTACGTGAATTTGACTGCTATTGAATTAATTTCTTCGACTGCTTCTAATTTGGGTGGAGTACAGTCTTACTATGAAGCAGCACAGACTATAATTATGTAAAACATAAAGTTATAAAGACTGTGTAGCAGTTGAATAGTTAATTTACAAGAGTGGAAAGGCAGTGAAATAGAGTAAACGACTGAAAACCAAAGCAGCTTTTACAAAAACATCTAACGTGTGTTGTCAAGTTTGAATCCTCACATGCTATCTATTCCTACAAACACGTTAACTATTCTGTTTTTAAAAACAAAGTATGAAACATCTGATATACCCAGAGTCCATTCTTTATCTCAACTTCCAAACAAATTCTCGGCTTTCCCAAATCTGTGTCACTTCCATGGGCCTTTTACTCACAACTGGGATTGTTGTCACTTCCCAGAGTTCATGACTGACATGAATAAGAAGCCCCATGACACGAAATTTGGGAAGTAAGAAACTGTCCTTTACAACTGTTTCCATAATGAAAGCAAAGTTTGGTTGCCCCACTGAAGGATCTTAAAGAGACCATCACTCTTTTCAGGCTCCTGATTCCATGCACGTCTCCATGAATGGACAACGACAATATAATACTTGGAATGACTCCTGCATCACAAATTGTCTCGAAATTTGAGTTACTAGGTTTTATAAAATACTCATTCTAAATGCTGCGTATCCTCATGAGTAATTTTCCCATCAGCAACACTGAAATGACTGTGAACGTTACTTTCAAAGCCTACACTAAGACCTTGCAGTCACATTTTTCTACCACTTCTTGTGGTAAGTTCCCACATGTGAATCTCTACAGACAACTGTATCTGAGTACTCTGGTTGTGTTGTGTTCTATCAAAAGACTGTAATGCTCTTCATTCCACATTGGAAATACTATTCACAAGGCACCCATGGTGACCTGTGTGTACACAATTATCATTTAGATTCCTACCACTCCTCATGAATCTGGCCACAACAATGACTCTGGTCTGCTCATCCTCCTTGATGGTAACTCTCTTTAAAGGCAAAAAAATGTGGGTCAACACGGATACTGGGTGGAACGTATGGGGAGATGGGAGTAAGAACATTCACTGAGGAAGACTGAAAACGACTACAGCATTTAAAAGAACGAGGCGGGAGGAACAGAAATCACATCCTTGGTCTGAAAAACATTCACGACCAGGTGCAGAAAAGTCGATCTTCATCTCCTATAATATTCCCAGCACACCTTAAACATTTTGGAAGTCTACCTTCTTCAGAACTGGAAAACAACAACATCTATCTCCTTTCCATTGTTAAGAATGACTTGCACTTGAATGCTCTTATGAGTTTTTAAAACCTTTCATGGTTCCCTCATAATATGCCAAGAAGAAGGTGGAATACTGATGGTTATGTGAACAGACGATCTACAAGGTAGTACTAGAAAATGAAAACAGTCCTTTGATTTTTATTTCGGTGAGCCTCTTCTGACACTCCATCATTACAGAAGAATGTAGAGATAACAAGAAAAAAGATAAAAACACAGTAACGCTCAACAATCAGAATGCCTTGCTCTCTAAGATCAAGTGAAATGAAGAGAACGCAGATCTATTAACTACCTGAAATAACCTCAGGACAAACAGAACTGATGCTTCGGCATAAGATTAGGAAATGGTCCCAAAAGCAATCTCCAAATTCTTCACTTTCACTTATCCAGAAGCCAATCAACGGACCCTGCCTGGCTTCATAAGAACAATAGGTACAGGTTCTAACTTTGAAAGCCTTTACATGGTTCGGCTTCCAAGAAACCAGCATTGATTCAGAAAACTCATTCAACGTTGCATCAGATGGCTAACAGGATGAATCTGGAGTGGTAGCAGAATTCATTGCAAAGAAGTAGAATTTTCTTCAGGCTCACTGAGGAGTACACTTCTAGCATTAAAGAACAGAGATCTAAATATCAGTAAGGACTGATCTGTAATAAATTTATCTAATAGTAAACTTCAAGAAAGTCAGGGATGGGATGATTTTGCAGCATTTTTGCACCGTAATGCATGCACCCAAGGCCAAAGACAAGAAGGATCATCTCCCTACATTCCTAAAACTTAAGACCAACCAATCACTGGTTCATTCCACTTTTAGAGTTATTTAGTGGTCAAAGTGACAAGAAAAACAATATTCCAAATTAGTTTGATTATGTTAGCTTCCATGTTCCTTTTACAAAGAGTCTCAAAATGTTCCACCAAAACATGCCTAATGGCAGAATAATCTAACGATGCAATTTGAATGGGCTTATTCATTATTATGGGTGAGAAACTGAACCTGAAATGGCCAAGATGTGTCAAAGAGAACTGGTGTATGGTGAAGTCAGGGCTTGCCCAAGGCAACCTAACCAGCCACACCGTTTCACTCTTAATTACCGTTCAACACTATTTGCTCCATATTTTCCATGGCATTCTGTTCAGAAGGTCACTTTGTCAATAACATCATGAGTTTAACATCCTGTGAGTAGATGAATCCTTTCCTTCCTGGAACATGCATAAATGATCTTAAGGCTTCTAAGGCAGCAAGACAGCTGCCACCTGGGCCTCTCCTAACACTGGCTCTATGGGGATCCAGCTATGGTGTAAGAAATCACTCCTACTGCCCATGTTGTGAGGAAGCAGAAGTGAGCCAAGTGGAGACACCACCTGGAGGAAGAAATGGTTACTTTCTGCCAGCTTTCAACAGCCTCATGATGAAGGAACCATCAGCCCAGCCACCACCAGACTATACACACAAGAACTCCAAGTAAGAACCACCCAGCCATCCCCCAAATACTGGGAAATTAATAAGTACCATTTAAACCACAACGTCTGGGATGACTTGTTACACGAGATTAGAAAATTGGAACAAATTTCTTTCTGCACCTAGGACTGCACTGTTTTTCAATATAGAACCATCTAACTAACTGTGTTTAACGCGAGGCTTGGGGCTAATTCTGTGTTTCAATAAAGCTGACAGATGTTTATGAGCACACACTATGTGCTAGGCACTTCTAACACCCTGTTGAACAAAACAAAATGTTCTGCCTTCTCAGAGAGCTTATGTTCCAACAAAGATTAAAACAATTAAAAGTACAAGAGTATTTGCTGAAGTTTGTGGAAAATGACATTTACATATTTACTTTGGTGCAATTTTTTTCACATATTGAAATATATTGCATGCTTCTGGTTTCATTCCTGAGCAATTCACCTTTTCGTTAATCAGTTTTGGACTAGGACTTGAGCTTAAATTGAGTCTTTTTCTTAACATGATTCTCTTGGGAGTTGATGTACGGCTGTTGGTGATGACATTTTGATTCAAACTTATATCTTGACTCTCCTGGTTGTTGCCAATCAGGTCATCACTTGGGGCCACTTGCAGGTGCAATTTATTTTTTAAATCCATGCATGTGAACTTCAGAAAGCTCATGGAAAAGCCCCTCATGAAAAACCCTTGCCAACAGACAACATGGAAGGGTTACTCCGTAACACATGGGCATACCTGTTGTCTGCTAATTCTACTTTCTTGCAGGATATAAATTATGGACCTGAGAAACAATCTTCTGATCCCTTGGCTCAATCTTCCTTTTGCACCTTGCATTCTTGAGATCTATTTCCATATTGCTTTCCAAACACCAATTTATCAGCATTTGCTGAGACATTACTAGTGCAAATGTTGTGTGAAAAGGAGATTAATGATCAGTAATACAAAGTAGATTCTGTCTGATACTGGATAAATCTGAGTGGATCTGGAGGTGTGGTTCAGAGGGTTAAGCTGCATTTGGGACACCAGCTTCCCATATGGGACTTAAGGTTTTGAATCCTGGCTCTTTGGCTTCTGATTCAGCTCCCTGCTAATGCACCTGGGAGGGCAGAAGACAACCCCAGTGCTTGGACTCCTGCCATCCATGTGGGAGATCTGGATTGGGTTCTTGGCTCCTAGCTTTGGCCTGGCCATTGTGGTCATCCAGCGAGTGAATCAGTGGATAAAAACCTTGCTCTATTATTCATACACACACACAAACACACACACACACACACACACACACACACGTAATTCAAGAAACCATTCCCGGGGCCCGCGCTGTTTCAAAACTGGTAAAGCCGCCGCCTGCAGTGCTGGCATCCCCCACAGGTGCTGGTTTGAGTCCAGGCTGTCCCACTTCCAATCAAGCTCTATGCTATGACCTGGAAAAGCAGTATAAGATGGCTAAAATCCTCGGGGCCCTGCATCCACACGGGAGACCAGAAGAAACCCTGGATCCCAGCTTTGGACCGGCACAGCTCTGGCCACTGCAGCCCTTTGGGGAATGAACCAGCGTTCTCAATCTCTCTGCCTCTCTGTAATCCTCCCTTTCAAATGAATAAATCTTTTTTTTTTTTTAATTTTGTGACAGGCAGAGTGGACAGAGAGAGAGAGAGAGACAGAGAGAAAGGTCTTCCTTTGCCGTTGGTTCACCCTCCAATGGCTGCCGCGGCCGGCGCGCTGCGGCCAGCGCATCGCGCTGATCCGATGGCAGGAGCCAGGTACTTATCCTGGTCTCCCATGGAGTGTAGGGCCCAAGTACTTTGGGCCATCCTCCACTGCACTCCATGGCCACAGCAGAGAGCTGGCCTGGAAGAGGGGCAACCAGGACGGAATCCGGCGCCCCGACCGGGACTAGAACCCAGTGTGCCAGCGCCACAAGGCGGAGGATTAGCCTAGTGAGCCGCGGCGCTGGCCAAAATGAAGAAAATTTTAACAACAAGGAAGCCATTCTTCAGGCATGTCCCCAAATATAGCTTCAGTCAATGAGTGACAAAAAGTTACAAACACTTATGCAAACACAGAGGCAGGACACATAAAGCTTCGTAAGCAAAAAATGAAACCAAGTACATTAGAAAGTTTATTGTACTTGTAAGAAAAATGCAGATCAAGTAGAAGTCAATATAAAAGCTTTATATTACATATTTATTATATAGACTTTGACCAATGGGCAGAGATCTCTGTGCCATCTAAAGATGTGACTATTTTTCAAAACCTTTCAGTTTTCACAATTAAATTTCATTTTATCAGAGATAAAAAGAATATGATAATTGGGAAAAGCCATGAAATTAGATTTAACGAAAGTAGATCTGGGCTTAAATAGGAGACAAATTAAAACCTAAATTACATTTAGGCTTGGGTAACAAAATGACAACTCTGCGTGAGAATCTATGCACTGTGAACAAACTAGCAAAGCTTAAAAATTTACATGCGGGCATGTATAAAACTAGTCCAGATCCAATTAAATGGGACATTTGGAGGGCTAAAATATTAACTAAAGTCATACACACTCTATTTAAAACCCATGTGAAACTTAAATCAATAATCCTAGAGCTTTAAAAAGGGAAATTGCGTGCATGAACACTCGGTAGCCTTTGTCAATTCAGTGTCTCATGATAACAGATTCAGGTACTTGTGTATTCAGCCTTAAACACAAATGCTTTTGATTATCCAAGGGCCAAGAGACAGCAGGAACAGAAACCAGCAGAAAACCTCAGGAGAAGGCAGAAGGTCACAGAGAACCCTACTCCTTTCAACTTATCTCACTCTACATTCCTACTTCCCTAGCCATCCCAAACCAGAATGCATCTCTTCACAATCAACAGGTAGATACTTCCATGAACCCGGAAACTGTCTGCAAACCTGCTCCTCACTTGGGCTAGCACTGAGGCACAGCAGATGAACCGCCGCCTGTGAGGCCAGCATCCCATACGGGCACTGGTTCGAGTCCCAGCTGTTCCACTGCTGATCCAGCCTCCAGCTAATGTGCCCAGCAAGGCAGCAGATGTCTCTATAGTCGAGCTCTCCCACCAACACGGAAGACCTCAATGGAATTCCAGGCTCAAGGTTTTTGCTCTGGCGAGCCCTAGCAATGGCAATCATTTAGGGAGCGAACCAGTGGATGGAAGAACCCCAGGCCCCCGTCACTCTGTCACTATCTGTACTGTGCCTTTATGTCTTTTAAATAAATAAAACCAAAAAACCATTTTTCAAAACCCAACCATTAAGTGCAAAAAAGTTTTTTCATCACTTTGCATCCTATCCAAAACACCCCAGAGAAACATATTTTTACTAGTATTAGTCTGCTTTTTGACTATCAGCACTGCCCCCCCCCCCAGCACACACACCAAACTGTCGCTCCCCCTCTTCGTGGAGGAACGACACAGAACTTCCCTGCCTAGGCTTCATATCCGAGTCACGGCACCATTATGTCGCTCCCCGTCTTCGTGGGGGAGCGGCACACCGCCGGCCGGCTCTCTCGGGGGCTGCACAGGTGTTCCCTCAGATGTTCCCCTTAGATGTTCCTGGTGCATGCCGTCTCTCTCCTCTTTTATAGTCCTCCTCCGCCAATCCCAACTTGGCTGCCCACACGCCAAGTACGCTGCTCTCCTCCAATCAGGAGCAGGATCAGCTCCTGGAGGTCATCACTCAAGTTGGCAAGAGGCAGCTGCGTAGAAGCTGTTTTCTCCTCTCCCAGCGCCATATTGTGGGAGAGCAGATGCATAGAATAAGTCTTAATTCCAGTAACTCAGTCCAGTCCGGGTTGCTCCCCACACCAAACAGACTGCAGAACAGGCCAGAACCTTGCAGAAGCTGCCAAGCGTCAGGTTGTTTCTGACATATTGTCATACAAACACTGAAGTAAAGACTAAACAGAGCAGTGCCTCCTCACACTGGGCACCAAATGCAGGGGAAAGGGTGCAGATCCACAGCAGTCACAATACAAACTCACAGCCAGATCAAACTTAGTCAAAGAAAAGAAACTCCCAGAGTTGGACCAACTGCCAGCGAGCACACAGACTGAACACGTGGCAGAAGGCCCAGACCCCAGCAGGAAGGGCCTTTTTAAATCTTAGGTGGGCTAATGGTGGGTGTGGGTGGTAGCAGGTGGAGACGAGCATCTCTATGCAGGTTCTTCAAGTTTGGCCTCCTGGCTTCCAAACCTGGGGAGAATGCAGGCGGTGGGGGGTGGAGGGGAGAACAATAGGATGTGAGATGAAACTGGTCTCTTGAAAGAAGGCATGAGTAACCAGGAGTTTTTTAAAATGGCTGAGACATCTGTCCTTGTTCCATCAATCCTGATTTTGAGTATAGATAAGGAAGCGGGGCGCTGGTTTCTTTCTGGCTACTTCCTGCTGATACGGGGTGTAGACGTGGGGCAGGGTATCTATACGCTGGATCAGATTGATTGGAGAAGGAGAGAGCAAGCAGCCTTGTATTGCTCCTGCGTGACGGCTCGAGATACAGCAGTCACAGCCTCCTGTAAGGGCTTCTGAAACATGTACATGTTGTACATGGTAGGAATAGCAGCTAACGATTACGAGGATAAAAAGACAAATCAGAAACATTGCCCATGGTGGGAACGATGCCAAAATGAGGACAATGGGGGATATAGGAAAGAAAGAGTCCTGTCCAGTTAATGCGAAGACAGGTTTATGCCTGACCACTCCATGTGTAGGGTGTCTAACAAGCAGATTAGAAACACAAGGTGCAAGCCACAGGACACAGTCATTGTTACAGGATCTAAGAAAGGAGGGAGTTTTCCTACTGAGATGCAAATGGAAACTGACAGAAGGGGTTCAGTAATAAGCAGGTGTGTTTTAAGGCATGGCCAAGGAATCTGTGAGGTCCAGACCTGCCTGTCTCTTCACATGTAGCCCTGGATGAGACATAGCAAGGGAGATGGGAACCCCCTTGGGGAAGACACCCCGTTGACTTCCATTACCTCGTTGGCCGGGGAGGAGGGCTGGCCTGAATAGGAAGTTAGTATTGAAGAGGTGGCATCTGCCTTGATTGGTGCTGACCCGAGGCTGTCCTCCTGATGGCGGTGGTTACTTTGGGAGCTGGGCAGAGGGAAACGCTTTTTAGCCTGGGGCCAACAGGGTCTGCGGTTCTGACCCAGGAGTCCTTCAACCCCGAGGGCAGTTCCGTTTTCCAGTGGCCTGGCTCTTGTCACAGCCGACAGGGCTCTTCATGACAGCTACTTGCCCAATGCCCTGACCCCTCATTTCCTAAACAGGTGCCATTCAAGGGTGGACTGGCCTGGCTGGGTCTCCTTGATGGCAGATCATGGTGTAAAGTGGCCATTAACTGGCCTGCCACCTAACTTTACATTGCTCTTGCTGCCTCACTCGCTCCTCTTTCTCCTGGTCTCTGTTAAAGTAGAACCCAGAAGCAGCCTTTAGGAATGGCAGCCAAGGGGGCGCTCAATCCCGTCGCTAATCTTTGGTGGCCTGAGCTAGCAATCTACGGTCACAGGCATATTACGACAATATTCTTCCTGTGAGGTAAGATGATGCCAATGAGGAGAGCTATGTTCTTCTATGTAAGATCAAAACCTTGAGACCACCCTATCGAAACTGTCTAATATAAGGTCTGAAGATCAAACTGTACACCCTGATGGGGAGTCCTGCAGAATAGAATCAGTTCCCCATCTTGAAGAGACTAGAGAAATGAGGGAACAAGTCAGATTTCCAGACTGCTTACTGTCAATAACTTAAAATCCCGTGAAAACTTAGCAAACATTTCAGCTGTCAAATAACTTATGAAAACATTTACCGAAAGGTCCAATGCCTTCAACCAATGTTAAGAGTACATATAGTTGGAAATACTTCTCAAATGTCTAACACAAGTGTAACCCAACTGAAACAGAGAGCTGTTAATAAATTTTCCCATGTGGACATACAATACATGCACACATATGACACAGTACAGGAGAGTGACAGAACAGTTTGTTACTAGCAGAGAGATTTTTGTCTGCCACTAGACAAGGGAGGGGAAAAGATGGAAGGCGACTAGGCATGGAGCATTCTTTGGAACACAGTTGCTCAGGACTCACCCCTGCTCCTCAGTTTTTTTGTTTTTTGTTTTGTTTTGTTTTGTTTTGTTTTGTTTTGATAGCTCTGCGAAACATATTATTAGAGATGGCTGGAAAAGAGGTTCTGTCTTTGTGCAAGAGAGAATTTAGATGTGAGAGCAGCAGTGTGAGATGCAGCTCCATTACATTAAGTTTCAGGATTTTCGGGTTCATAGGAGGAGGGAAGCGACGGGTAGAGAAGACTATTTTAATTAGGACAGAAAGGGGGGGACCGTAAAGAGAGCAGGGGCTTAGCTTGTGGGACAGAGGGTGGCATGTGGGAGTGTGGGTGGTGGTGCTGAAGTCAGGCTTCATTGCGTCTGAGCAGCAGGCAGAGTCCTTTCTTAAGCTCTTGTTGGGGGAGGTGCTGAGCACCACATGGACCCTGAGAAGGTGGGCACACGTGAGAAAGGCTCCTAGTTGAAGTTTACAGTGCATTGTCTTTGGAGCTTGGCATGTCTCAGGTGCAGAGCTTTCCAGAGCCAATACACATTCTGCTAGCCTTTACACTATCTTTCTACATCCAGGGGGAGGGACTGGCAGAGGAGACTGGAGAGGAGAGATCAGAAAGAGAGGAAAGAGCCAGTTTTGGCTGCCACTGACAGGAGTGGGGAAGAGCCAGACAGGGGGAAGGGTAAGGAGAGGGTCATGGTCCAGAGGCTGCAGCATCCCTGAGAGAACAGTGGAAGGGAAAGTCGAGGGTTCTAGGGGAGATTCCAAGTGTTTCTCTGGTTTTTGGTCTTGGAATTAGAAAAGCTGACCTCAGGGGGGCTTAATGAAGGGGAATCAGGTGGGTTGGCCAGACAGGAATCACCAGATGGACGCTTGGGAGGACCCTGGGGTGGGCAGGGAGGAGGGTCACACTCCCGGGCCAGGATCTCAGAGAGGAGGATATGAGGGAGGGACGGAGAGCTTACAGAGAGTTTGATCTCCCTCAGGAAGAGCAGGATAAAGAGAATTCCGGGGAGAAGAGGCTGGAAGGGTGCTAACTTTCCTTGTTGCCAGTGGAGAGGGAAAAGGAGGCACCAGAGAAAGAGGGGGAATGGAGTGAGCAAAGGGTTGTGTTCCTGAAAGGCCAGCTTCTCAGGTGTGGGAGAAAGGAGGGGTGGGCAGGCTGACGATTTAAGGGGTGGCTCCAGGCCTTCTTCCTCCATGAGAAATTAGAGTGAGCAACGTTGACCCCAATGGAGGAAAAGGGCTTGGAATAGGAGCTTCTGACCATTTGCCTTTTCTCTGTGTGAAGTTATTAAAATCTTGGAGAATTTTGAGACAAAAAAAAAAAAAAAACAACACCAAATTCGTGCTGAGGTGGAATAATCGCTTTGGCTTTGTCTCCCCCTTCAGGCCCAGCTTGTGCAAGTCTGCAGAGGCAGGCCAAAGGGGAGCTGAAATTTGGAACCCATGGATTAAGCAAACTACGGTCTGAGGGAAGAGGTTCTTCTAGCAGGGTTTCCCTGGGAAAAAAATCACCTCAACCGAGCACCTAAGTCCTGAGTCCTCTAACAGGAGGCAGCGATAGAAACCAACTAAACACCCAAGCCCTCCGAGGGGGGGATGAACTGGTCACGAGCATCGCCCCAGCATGCCTGAGGTGAGAGTGACCTCTCTTACCCATCTGATGGGCTGAGAACTAGGTCCGATGTGGGCATGCAGCGATGAGATCAGGCAAAGGCTCTGGCTGTGAATTCGCTCCAAATGAGAAGTGCAAGAGGGAGTGAGAAAATGTTCTGGAGAGGCGTCTCTCAGGGCCTTCCAGGTCAGAAGGGAAAAAGGAGATTGTAGGAAAGAGAAGGTTAGGGGTGGGTGGAGACACTAAAAAGGGGAAGGATTTGTCCAGATGAAGGGTGGGGGGGTCACAGCTCTCACCCAGAGAATACGAGATCGGCAGATTGGGACAAGATGCTGGCCCTTCCCTCTATTTCTCACACGGGGCACCAAATATAAGCAAAAGGGTGCAGATCAGAGAAAAGACAGAATACGAACTCACAGCCAGACAAAGCTTATCCAAAGAAAACAAATCCGCAGAGATGGGTGACCAACAGCTAGCACACAAGCACAAGCGTGCGCGCACACACACACACACACACACACATAACACACACACACACACACACACACAATACACAGCAGAGTGCCCAGACCCCAATAGGCTGGACCTTTTTATATCTTAGGTGCACTAGGGGTGGGGGGGGCAGTAAACAGAGGTAACCTTCTCCATACAAGTTTTTTCAAGTTTTGGCCCCCTGGCTTCCAAACATGGGGAATAATGCAGGGGGTGGGGTGGAGAACACCACATTGAGAGACTCAATTGGTCCCTTGAGAGAAGGTAAGGGTCACAGAAACCTAAAGTGGCTGAGGCGCCTGTCCTTGTTCCATCACTACGTACCTATGTCAAATATACACACACTGAATGTCTTGCTAACAGCAGGTAGAACCGTCTCTGCTGTCAAGCGTTAGTTCTACTGCTGGGCATTAGATGGCTGGGCCCCAGGGTGTTAACTCGACTACTTAATGTATATGCAAATCACACTACTTGTGGGTCTAGGGAGATGATGGTGAGGGAAACTAAGGTAGGAATTCAAGCCAGGTATACCACATATGTGGAAGTGATCCAACCTCACCCAGCATATGGGAGTGGAACCAGATCTTGCAAAATAGGCATTCCAATATTCCAAGATTGGGTGTCAGTGTCCCAAATAATGACAAATGACTGCTCCTTGACACTGCACATCCAGTTGAGTAAGAGTATATCTAATAATTTATGGCATTAATGACCAAGCATTTAACTAACTGCTTTAAAAGTATTATATATACAGGATGTCAGTCAAATCTGTAACACTCCCAAGAAAACATATACAAAAACGCAGGAGTGTGCCCAGTGTCGTCCAAGTAGAGGTACTCAAACTTAAACCTAACTAAAAGATTACATCACATATTAGTTAAGGGTAAAGGTAAGTATTACTATTCCCTGAACACTAAAAGTACTCCTGGTCAGTCCTCTCAGACTGACACTGTCAACATCAACCTTCTGCTGAATCCACTATGTAAATACTAAATACAAGTGTATAAAACAAGTTTTATAAAGTGATCTGGAAAGGTTTTATACAACCCTAGTACTTCATGGCATAAAAATTTCCTCCTGGGGAAAAGTAGCAATTGACTCAATGACCGGATTTGATGTAATTTGATTTTTCCTCCATTCCCTGTATTGTCCAAGTCTTCTATAATGAATGTGCACTTACAAAGAATAAAATTAAAACGAGCTGCACCCTATAACTCAAGGTCCCATCAATCCCGACCTTGCTTTGCATAAATAGAGTAGAGCAGAAATGAGGCACATGAAACTTTTTTTTATAGAACCACAAGGGAGTGGCTGATCTAGATAGTATACTCCAGCACTGTACTGGCCCAGCAGGTGGCCACTACCAATCCTGGGTGACATGCTGGACACACTACACGTGACTAGTCCAAGCTGAAATGGGCTGTAAATGCAAAATATACATTGGATTTTAAACACTTTGGTCCAAAAACACTAAAGAAATCTCTTAACAGTTTTCAGCATATCAATTAAATGTTGAAATGATAGTACTTTGGGTATATTAGGCTAAAAAAACACTGAGGTTGATTTCACATCATTGTCAAATGAGGCTACCAGAAATGAACTCACAGTTTACACTAATTCGTATATTCAAACGAAGCCAGCAGCATGGCCGTCACCTGGGATCTTGTTCAAAGGCAGAGTTTTGGGCCCCAGCCCTGGAGTGCTAAGCAGAATATGCATGTTAACAAGACCCTCAGTTGATCAACATACACACTGAATACTGAGATGCACAGTTAAAGAAAACTTGTATTTTCCCTAAGCGTGACAATCTCACTTTTCTTCAATTTACCCAATCATTAAAATGCTACAAGGCTTTTGTGACAATTCTAGACAACAAGAACCTAAGGTGCATAAAAAAATGCAAAAGCGTATTTCACTACCTGTTTTGGTGGTTTCTATTCCACAGAAGATAACAAATTGAAAAATAACAATCCAGTTCTACTATGAACGCTTGTTTTTAAAAATGCAAATTTGCGCAAAAACAACTGATGCATCATGGACTTTCAAACCAACCTATTAATGCACCAAGAACATATCATAGTGTCTGTGCAAAACTGCCAGTGTCAATAGAAAAAAAGACTGAAAATCAATTAAAATACCATAGAGTGTCTATGGAGCCACAAGATGTTAGGAAAATCTAAAGGTGTCCACTTAATTATTTCACCAAAATAAGGAACTTAAAGAATACTAAAAAAATACAAGAAACATTTCAATTTAAAATGTAGGACGAATAGAAAAAAACAGCGTATGACAAAAGTAGTGTAAACTTAGTGCACAAGAATACTGTGCTGATACAAACAATGAACTCATTTAGAGGAAGCCACTGTTCTGGTCTCCAAAGTCCTTTCCTGTATGCCACTGCACCTGTTGATTCTACAGAGATGCATTACTCAAAACTAAAGCAAGCAGTTGCTCACGTCCCCATGCTTCTGACTGATTATAATTTAATAAAATTCTGACTGATTATAATTTAATAAAAGGAAATGCGCCCACAGGAAACTGAAAAAGAATTGATTCTCTCTGCTCCACACTCCCACTTAGTTATCCGCCACCCAAGAAAATTTATACAGAGAATCCATACTTATTCACAAGACTATACCAAAAACATCGTTTTGTGTGATTCACCTGCAAAAATGTGAATTTCTGAAGAGCTACTAGTGGAAGTGGGGTACTTAGGCCCTCAAAGATTTGATGAATAAACGATAACGAGCCTGTGAGTTCACACAATGAAAGGAAAGCTTTATCTGATTAAATTCAGTGTAGGAAGTGCTGGTTTCCTTTTTTTAAATGAAATAAAAAATACAGCTAGTTTGAAGAATAGCTTGACGGTAAATCAGATTTTTAAAAATTTTTCAAATGCTGTTTGTATATCCTCTGTGTTTCTCCCCCATTTTTCACTGTCAAGAAGTAAGGTATAGACAAAGGGATCTGTAAGTTACATATAGGCCTTAATACTAAAGGTATACAAATACTAACACACTTTGAAAAAATAACCTCATTTCCAAGAAAATACAGAACAGATCCAACATGGCTGAATAGGGTATAGCAACAATAATATGTTGCACGTTGCGGCCATCTGGGGAGTGAACCAGGGAAAGGAAGACCTTTCTCTCTGTCTCTCCCTCTCACTGTCTGTAACTCTACCTCTCAAATAAGTAAAATCTTGAAAGAAAATTCATGTGGAATCACAAAAGGCCACAAACAGTTGGAGTGATCTGGAACAAGAAAACCCAACCTGGATGAATCATAATGCTCGATTTCAAAGTATTCTACAAAGTTACAGTAATTAACACAGCTTAGTAATGGCATAAAATCCAACACGTAGCTCAATGGGACAGACGAGAGAGCCCAGAATTTAATCTGCATACAGATAGCCAGCTGACTTCTGACAAAAGTGCTCAGACCACACAGTGGCGTTAAGGATAATATTTTCAAAATGGCGCTGGCAAAACTGAATGCATATACGTAGAAGAACCAAAGTAGATCCATATCTCTCTTCACATACAAAAATCAACTGAAGATACATCAAGGACCCAATTTAAGACCTGACATTATGGACATTATGAGGCTGCTAGAAGAAAACGTGGGGAAACACTCAAAGACGATGGTGTGGGAACAACTTCTTGGATGGGAACCCCCGAAGCACAGGCAGCAAAAGCAAAACTAAGGAAACAGGACTATATCAAACTCAGAAACAAAGCACATGACAATTAGAGTGGAGAGACGTACAGCAGAATGGAAAAAATAGTTGCAGGGGATTAATATCCCAAATACACATGCAACTTAAAAAAGTCAACAACAACAAAATCAATCCAGTTCGGAAATGGAAAAGGACTTCAAGAGACAATTCTCAGAAAGAAGAAATACAAATACAAATGGCAAACAACCATATGAAAAAATGCTCAACATCTCCAGGCTTCAGGGAAACTCACATCAAAACCACAATGAGGTATCTCCTTACCCCTATTAGAATGGCTGAAATCCAAACAACAGAGGAACAAGTGCTGGCATGGATGTGGGGAAAGGGGAACACTTAGACGCTGCTGGGAGGAATCTCAGGGAATCGAACAGAAAGAAATGTTTGTGTGTATCAGTACTGATGCGAATACAGTTTGTAAAACTTTGTTTTATGCCTTTGTGAAACCGATGGTTAAAAATGTTATCCTACCACAGTTTCAATGATCTACAGCTACTTAAAGATTTACCACAGAGGGATGAAACGCTCATTTCTCCGTTCAATTACTGTTTACACTCGGTGTCTATAGTCTCACTAAACTGGTATAATTTTGTTTTTTACTCGCTAAACTTATCTAGTGAAGTATTAAGCCTTTTTACTGTAATGTAATTTGAAAACTGGCTCAAAATCTAAACCAAAGACAGAAAGAAAAAGAAGAAGGAAACACAGTGGAAAGGAGAAAGGGGGAGGGAGGAAGGCAATATCATGGTGTTCTTACAGCTGTGTCTACAAAACACACTGAGTCTGCTAAACACTAATTAAAAGAAAAAAAGTAAAGACATACAAAGAAAACCGACGCACATCCATTTGTTCCCCACATCACCGCTTACCCATTTGCCAAACAAACTGCAAAAACGCAGTACAGAACTAAGAAAATAAGGTACATTCAATAAGTAAGAATTATTGAAATGTATTAACTATAAACAGGATATGGTAAAAAAAAAAGCTACATCACGAAGCTCCACAGAGTACCAAAGTATTTACATAAAATGTGTGTACACATGAAAAAGGTAAAGAGTATATGCAGAGAAATAAATATATGAAGGAAATGAAATTAAAACACATTGTAAGTTCTTAATTTCCTTTTTTAAACTGTTGCTAAACTGTCATGGTTTTTCGAATTCAGAGGGACAAGGATTTGAAATCTTGGTTACCAAGCCAATTAAGGTCACCTGCATCCCAACCCTGAAGAACCCGGGTTCAGTATCCACCTCCGGCTCCTGACTCTAGCTTCCTGTTAAGGTGGATGGGGAAGGCAATTGTGATGGCTCAAGAAATCGGGGAGCTGTTTCTGGCTCCTGCGTCTACCTTCATGTAATGTGGACCTGGAGGGCAGTGGATAGGACTCAGGCATTTGGGTACCCGTCACCCTTGCTGGGAACACGGAATGAGTTCTCCAGTCCTCAACTCAGCCAGGCTCAGGCCCAGTAGTTGTGGGAATTGGGAAGTCAACCAGCAGATGAGAATCCTCTTTATGGCTGTTTCTTGCCATGTGTGTGTGTGTGTGTGTGTGTGTGCGTGTGTGCGTGTGTGCATGTACATGCATGGGTATGAATATCTGCCTCTGAAATAAATCTTAAGAATACATAGAAACCACCCACTTTGGAAGAATTTTAACTTTAGTTGGTTAAGAGGCAAAGAGATGGAGCTCTCCCATTTACTCCCCCACTCCTTAAATGCCTGCAGCAGCTAGGACTGGGTCAGGCTAAAGTTAAGAGCCAGGAACTCAGTCTCCCATGGGGCTGACAAGTACCCAGACACTTGCCATCACCTGCTATCTCCCCAGGACACACCTCAGCAGGAAAGCTGGAATTGGAAACGATCCAGAGTTCCAATCCAGACGCTGGAACACAGGCCACAGACACCCCAAGCAGAAACTGAACTCCCACATCAAACGTGCGCCCCCAAGCATCTGACAAATGACGCCCACAGGCTGTGAGCCTAAAGCCAGGGCAAGGGGCACTCTCCAAGCTAGAGAAAACCCCCTCGCAACTGCCTGCCTAGCTTCCTTCCCCTTCATTTAGTAGATTACGACTGCTGTGACGTGTCCGGACCCAACCTGTTAATCCGTACTGCCCACCTGATGCCCACGCCACGGCCAACTCAAGCCGCCACCGCGCCCTCTCTCTCTTCTGCTGCCCAACGCAGAGCCACAGCCGCCTGCTTCACTGCCGCCCCAGCGTCACTGAGGCCCCGCCGCCTTCGCCGCGGCTGCCCATCACGTCAGCACCGCCGCCCCTACCTGCTGCTTCCTTCCCGGCCGCCCGACGCTGCTGACCCCGGACTCTGCACCAGAGCCGCCCCGCGGTATCTTTCCGCTCCGCCCCGCCCGCCACCGACCTGCGCCATCCAGAGCACCACGTCCCACGGGACGCCCACACGACAGCAGCCGCTTCCTGGCTTCCTGGTTCACTGCCGCTGCAGCCGTTGCCAGCGAACACTGAGGCTTCCGGCCTAGGAAGTCCCAGGCTTCAGTTAGGCCGAGGCACAGCCGCACTTCCCCGCCCAGGACGTCCGACCCGGAGCCGCCACCGCCGCCTCTATCCCCGCCACGCCTCACCGCCGCCGCCGCCGCCTCCTTCGCCGCACTTCCCAGGGCTACACTCACACCGTCCCCACCTACCTCTGCTTCCTCGCAGACCTCCGACTTCTCAGACCGCCGCCGCCACTTCCTTCCTCACCGCTGCCGCCGATGAACTTAGCTGCCACGCCCACGACGTCGAACGCGACCCCGACGCTACGCACGCTGGCGCCGACGCTGACGCCGACGCTACGCACGCTGACGCCGACGCCGACGCTGACGCCGACGCCGTACAGGACGCTTTGACGCTGACGCTCACTGACACTGCATCTGTGACAGCGTCTGCGTTGTAACGTCGTGTATGGCGTCGGTGTCGGCGTCGGCGCCAGCGTGCGTAGCGTCGGGGTCGCGTTCGACGTCGTGGGCGTGGCAGCTAAGTTCATCGGCGGCAGCGGTGAGGAAGGAAGTGGCGGCGGCGGTCTGAGAAGTCGGAGGTCTGCGAGGAAGCAGAGGTAGGTGGGGACGGTGTGAGTGTAGCCCTGGGAAGTGCGGCGAAGGAGGCGGCGGCGGCGGCGGTGAGGCGTGGCGGGGATAGAGGCGGCGGTGGCGGCTCCGGGTCGGACGTCCTGGGCGGGGAAGTGCGGCTGTGCCTCGGCCTAACTGAAGCCTGGGACTTCCTAGGCCGGAAGCCTCAGTGTTCGCTGGCAACGGCTGCAGCGGCAGTGAACCAGGAAGCCAGGAAGCGGCTGCTGTCGTGTGGGCGTCCCGTGGGACGTGGTGCTCTGGATGGCGCAGGTCGGTGGCGGGCGGGGCGGAGCGGAAAGATACCGCGGGGCGGCTCTGGTGCAGAGTCCGGGGTCAGCAGCGTCGGGCGGCCGGGAAGGAAGCAGCAGGTAGGGGCGGCGGTGCTGACGTGATGGGCAGCCGCGGCGAAGGCGGCGGGGCCTCAGTGACGCTGGGGCGGCAGTGAAGCAGGCGGCTGTGGCTCTGCGTTGGGCAGCAGAAGAGAGAGAGGGCGCGGTGGCGGCTTGAGTTGGCCGTGGCGTGGGCATCAGGTGGGCAGTACGGATTAACAGGTTGGGTCCGGACACGTCACAGCAGTCGTAATCTACTAAATGAAGGGGAAGGAAGCTAGGCAGGCAGTTGCGAGGGGGTTTTCTCTAGCTTGGAGAGTGCCCCTTGCCCTGGCTTTAGGCTCACAGCCTGTGGGCGTCATTTGTCAGATGCTTGGGGGCGCACGTTTGATGTGGGAGTTCAGTTTCTGCTTGGGGTGTCTGTGGCCTGTGTTCCAGCGTCTGGATTGGAACTCTGGATCGTTTCCAATTCCAGCTTTCCTGCTGAGGTGTGTCCTGGGGAGATAGCAGGTGATGGCAAGTGTCTGGGTACTTGTCAGCCCCATGGGAGACTGAGTTCCTGGCTCTTAACTTTAGCCTGACCCAGTCCTAGCTGCTGCAGGCATTTAAGGAGTGGGGGAGTAAATGGGAGAGCTCCATCTCTTTGCCTCTTAACCAACTAAAGTTAAAATTCTTCCAAAGTGGGTGGTTTCTATGTATTCTTAAGATTTATTTCAGAGGCAGATATTCATACCCATGCATGTACATGCACACACGCACACACGCACACACACACACACACACACACACATGGCAAGAAACAGCCATAAAGAGGATTCTCATCTGCTGGTTGACTTCCCAATTCCCACAACTACTGGGCCTGAGCCTGGCTGAGTTGAGGACTGGAGAACTCATTCCGTGTTCCCAGCAAGGGTGACGGGTACCCAAATGCCTGAGTCCTATCCACTGCCCTCCAGGTCCACATTACATGAAGGTAGACGCAGGAGCCAGAAACAGCTCCCCGATTTCTTGAGCCATCACAATTGCCTTCCCCATCCACCTTAACAGGAAGCTAGAGTCAGGAGCCGGAGGTGGATACTGAACCCGGGTTCTTCAGGGTTGGGATGCAGGTGACCTTAATTGGCTTGGTAACCAAGATTTCAAATCCTTGTCCCTCTGAATTCGAAAAACCATGACAGTTTAGCAACAGTTTAAAAAAGGAAATTAAGAACTTACAATGTGTTTTAATTTCATTTCCTTCATATATTTATTTCTCTGCATATACTCTTTACCTTTTTCATGTGTACACACATTTTATGTAAATACTTTGGTACTCTGTGGAGCTTCGTGATGTAGCTTTTTTTTTTACCATATCCTGTTTATAGTTAATACATTTCAATAATTCTTACTTATTGAATGTACCTTATTTTCTTAGTTCTGTACTGCGTTTTTGCAGTTTGTTTGGCAAATGGGTAAGCGGTGATGTGGGGAACAAATGGATGTGCGTCGGTTTTCTTTGTATGTCTTTACTTTTTTTCTTTTAATTAGTGTTTAGCAGACTCAGTGTGTTTTGTAGACACAGCTGTAAGAACACCATGATATTGCCTTCCTCCCTCCCCCTTTCTCCTTTCCACTGTGTTTCCTTCTTCTTTTTCTTTCTGTCTTTGGTTTAGATTTTGAGCCAGTTTTCAAATTACATTACAGTAAAAAGGCTTAATACTTCACTAGATAAGTTTAGCGAGTAAAAAACAAAATTATACCAGTTTAGTGAGACTATAGACACCGAGTGTAAACAGTAATTGAACGGAGAAATGAGCGTTTCATCCCTCTGTGGTAAATCTTTAAGTAGCTGTAGATCATTGAAACTGTGGTAGGATAACATTTTTAACCATCGGTTTCACAAAGGCATAAAACAAAGTTTTACAAACTGTATTCGCATCAGTACTGATACACACAAACATTTCTTTCTGTTCGATTCCCTGAGATTCCTCCCAGCAGCGTCTAAGTGTTCCCCTTTCCCCACATCCATGCCAGCACTTGTTCCTCTGTTGTTTGGATTTCAGCCATTCTAATAGGGGTAAGGAGATACCTCATTGTGGTTTTGATGTGAGTTTCCCTGAAGCCTGGAGATGTTGAGCATTTTTTCATATGGTTGTTTGCCATTTGTATTTGTATTTCTTCTTTCTGAGAATTGTCCCTTGAAGTCCTTTTCCATTTCCGAACTGGATTGATTTTGTTGTTGTTGACTTTTTTAAGTTGCATGTGTATTTGGGATATTAATCCCCTGCAACTATTTTTTCCATTCTGCTGTACATCTCTCCACTCTAATTGTCATGTGCTTTGTTTCTGAGTTTGATAAAGTCCTGTTTCCTTAGTTTTGCTTTTGCTGCCTGTGCTTCGGGGGTTCCCATCCAAGAAGTTGTTCCCACACCATCGTCTTTGAGTGTTTCCCCACGTTTTCTTCTAGCAGCCTCATAATGTCCATAATGTCAGGTCTTAAATTGGGTCCTTGATGTATCTTCAGTTGATTTTTGTATGTGAAGAGAGATATGGATCTACTTTGGTTCTTCTACGTATATGCATTCAGTTTTGCCAGCGCCATTTTGAAAATATTATCCTTAACGCCACTGTGTGGTCTGAGCACTTTTGTCAGAAGTCAGCTGGCTATCTGTATGCAGATTAAATTCTGGGCTCTCTCGTCTGTCCCATTGAGCTACGTGTTGGATTTTATGCCATTACTAAGCTGTGTTAATTACTGTAACTTTGTAGAATACTTTGAAATCGAGCATTATGATTCATCCAGGTTGGGTTTTCTTGTTCCAGATCACTCCAACTGTTTGTGGCCTTTTGTGATTCCACATGAATTTTCTTTCAAGATTTTACTTATTTGAGAGGTAGAGTTACAGACAGTGAGAGGGAGAGACAGAGAGAAAGGTCTTCCTTTCCCTGGTTCACTCCCCAGATGGCCGCAACGTGCAACATATTATTGTTGCTATACCCTATTCAGCCATGTTGGATCTGTTCTGTATTTTCTTGGAAATGAGGTTATTTTTTCAAAGTGTGTTAGTATTTGTATACCTTTAGTATTAAGGCCTATATGTAACTTACAGATCCCTTTGTCTATACCTTACTTCTTGACAGTGAAAAATGGGGGAGAAACACAGAGGATATACAAACAGCATTTGAAAAATTTTTAAAAATCTGATTTACCGTCAAGCTATTCTTCAAACTAGCTGTATTTTTTATTTCATTTAAAAAAAGGAAACCAGCACTTCCTACACTGAATTTAATCAGATAAAGCTTTCCTTTCATTGTGTGAACTCACAGGCTCGTTATCGTTTATTCATCAAATCTTTGAGGGCCTAAGTACCCCACTTCCACTAGTAGCTCTTCAGAAATTCACATTTTTGCAGGTGAATCACACAAAACGATGTTTTTGGTATAGTCTTGTGAATAAGTATGGATTCTCTGTATAAATTTTCTTGGGTGGCGGATAACTAAGTGGGAGTGTGGAGCAGAGAGAATCAATTCTTTTTCAGTTTCCTGTGGGCGCATTTCCTTTTATTAAATTATAATCAGTCAGAATTTTATTAAATTATAATCAGTCAGAAGCATGGGGACGTGAGCAACTGCTTGCTTTAGTTTTGAGTAATGCATCTCTGTAGAATCAACAGGTGCAGTGGCATACAGGAAAGGACTTTGGAGACCAGAACAGTGGCTTCCTCTAAATGAGTTCATTGTTTGTATCAGCACAGTATTCTTGTGCACTAAGTTTACACTACTTTTGTCATACGCTGTTTTTTTCTATTCGTCCTACATTTTAAATTGAAATGTTTCTTGTATTTTTTTAGTATTCTTTAAGTTCCTTATTTTGGTGAAATAATTAAGTGGACACCTTTAGATTTTCCTAACATCTTGTGGCTCCATAGACACTCTATGGTATTTTAATTGATTTTCAGTCTTTTTTTCTATTGACACTGGCAGTTTTGCACAGACACTATGATATGTTCTTGGTGCATTAATAGGTTGGTTTGAAAGTCCATGATGCATCAGTTGTTTTTGCGCAAATTTGCATTTTTAAAAACAAGCGTTCATAGTAGAACTGGATTGTTATTTTTCAATTTGTTATCTTCTGTGGAATAGAAACCACCAAAACAGGTAGTGAAATACGCTTTTGCATTTTTTTATGCACCTTAGGTTCTTGTTGTCTAGAATTGTCACAAAAGCCTTGTAGCATTTTAATGATTGGGTAAATTGAAGAAAAGTGAGATTGTCACGCTTAGGGAAAATACAAGTTTTCTTTAACTGTGCATCTCAGTATTCAGTGTGTATGTTGATCAACTGAGGGTCTTGTTAACATGCATATTCTGCTTAGCACTCCAGGGCTGGGGCCCAAAACTCTGCCTTTGAACAAGATCCCAGGTGACGGCCATGCTGCTGGCTTCGTTTGAATATACGAATTAGTGTAAACTGTGAGTTCATTTCTGGTAGCCTCATTTGACAATGATGTGAAATCAACCTCAGTGTTTTTTTAGCCTAATATACCCAAAGTACTATCATTTCAACATTTAATTGATATGCTGAAAACTGTTAAGAGATTTCTTTAGTGTTTTTGGACCAAAGTGTTTAAAATCCAATGTATATTTTGCATTTACAGCCCATTTCAGCTTGGACTAGTCACGTGTAGTGTGTCCAGCATGTCACCCAGGATTGGTAGTGGCCACCTGCTGGGCCAGTACAGTGCTGGAGTATACTATCTAGATCAGCCACTCCCTTGTGGTTCTATAAAAAAAAGTTTCATGTGCCTCATTTCTGCTCTACTCTATTTATGCAAAGCAAGGTCGGGATTGATGGGACCTTGAGTTATAGGGTGCAGCTCGTTTTAATTTTATTCTTTGTAAGTGCACATTCATTATAGAAGACTTGGACAATACAGGGAATGGAGGAAAAATCAAATTACATCAAATCCGGTCATTGAGTCAATTGCTACTTTTCCCCAGGAGGAAATTTTTATGCCATGAAGTACTAGGGTTGTATAAAACCTTTCCAGATCACTTTATAAAACTTGTTTTATACACTTGTATTTAGTATTTACATAGTGGATTCAGCAGAAGGTTGATGTTGACAGTGTCAGTCTGAGAGGACTGACCAGGAGTACTTTTAGTGTTCAGGGAATAGTAATACTTACCTTTACCCTTAACTAATATGTGATGTAATCTTTTAGTTAGGTTTAAGTTTGAGTACCTCTACTTGGACGACACTGGGCACACTCCTGCGTTTTTGTATATGTTTTCTTGGGAGTGTTACAGATTTGACTGACATCCTGTATATATAATACTTTTAAAGCAGTTAGTTAAATGCTTGGTCATTAATGCCATAAATTATTAGATATACTCTTACTCAACTGGATGTGCAGTGTCAAGGAGCAGTCATTTGTCATTATTTGGGACACTGACACCCAATCTTGGAATATTGGAATGCCTATTTTGCAAGATCTGGTTCCACTCCCATATGCTGGGTGAGGTTGGATCACTTCCACATATGTGGTATACCTGGCTTGAATTCCTACCTTAGTTTCCCTCACCATCATCTCCCTAGACCCACAAGTAGTGTGATTTGCATATACATTAAGTAGTCGAGTTAACACCCTGGGGCCCAGCCATCTAATGCCCAGCAGTAGAACTAACGCTTGACAGCAGAGACGGTTCTACCTGCTGTTAGCAAGACATTCAGTGTGTGTATATTTGACATAGGTACGTAGTGATGGAACAAGGACAGGCGCCTCAGCCACTTTAGGTTTCTGTGACCCTTACCTTCTCTCAAGGGACCAATTGAGTCTCTCAATGTGGTGTTCTCCACCCCACCCCCTGCATTATTCCCCATGTTTGGAAGCCAGGGGGCCAAAACTTGAAAAAACTTGTATGGAGAAGGTTACCTCTGTTTACTGCCCCCCCCACCCCTAGTGCACCTAAGATATAAAAAGGTCCAGCCTATTGGGGTCTGGGCACTCTGCTGTGTATTGTGTGTGTGTGTGTGTGTGTGTGTTATGTGTGTGTGTGTGTGTGTGTGTGCGCGCACGCTTGTGCTTGTGTGCTAGCTGTTGGTCACCCATCTCTGCGGATTTGTTTTCTTTGGATAAGCTTTGTCTGGCTGTGAGTTCGTATTCTGTCTTTTCTCTGATCTGCACCCTTTTGCTTATATTTGGTGCCCCGTGTGAGAAATAGAGGGAAGGGCCAGCATCTTGTCCCAATCTGCCGATCTCGTATTCTCTGGGTGAGAGCTGTGACCCCCCCACCCTTCATCTGGACAAATCCTTCCCCTTTTTAGTGTCTCCACCCACCCCTAACCTTCTCTTTCCTACAATCTCCTTTTTCCCTTCTGACCTGGAAGGCCCTGAGAGACGCCTCTCCAGAACATTTTCTCACTCCCTCTTGCACTTCTCATTTGGAGCGAATTCACAGCCAGAGCCTTTGCCTGATCTCATCGCTGCATGCCCACATCGGACCTAGTTCTCAGCCCATCAGATGGGTAAGAGAGGTCACTCTCACCTCAGGCATGCTGGGGCGATGCTCGTGACCAGTTCATCCCCCCCTCGGAGGGCTTGGGTGTTTAGTTGGTTTCTATCGCTGCCTCCTGTTAGAGGACTCAGGACTTAGGTGCTCGGTTGAGGTGATTTTTTTCCCAGGGAAACCCTGCTAGAAGAACCTCTTCCCTCAGACCGTAGTTTGCTTAATCCATGGGTTCCAAATTTCAGCTCCCCTTTGGCCTGCCTCTGCAGACTTGCACAAGCTGGGCCTGAAGGGGGAGACAAAGCCAAAGCGATTATTCCACCTCAGCACGAATTTGGTGTTGTTTTTTTTTTTTTTTTGTCTCAAAATTCTCCAAGATTTTAATAACTTCACACAGAGAAAAGGCAAATGGTCAGAAGCTCCTATTCCAAGCCCTTTTCCTCCATTGGGGTCAACGTTGCTCACTCTAATTTCTCATGGAGGAAGAAGGCCTGGAGCCACCCCTTAAATCGTCAGCCTGCCCACCCCTCCTTTCTCCCACACCTGAGAAGCTGGCCTTTCAGGAACACAACCCTTTGCTCACTCCATTCCCCCTCTTTCTCTGGTGCCTCCTTTTCCCTCTCCACTGGCAACAAGGAAAGTTAGCACCCTTCCAGCCTCTTCTCCCCGGAATTCTCTTTATCCTGCTCTTCCTGAGGGAGATCAAACTCTCTGTAAGCTCTCCGTCCCTCCCTCATATCCTCCTCTCTGAGATCCTGGCCCGGGAGTGTGACCCTCCTCCCTGCCCACCCCAGGGTCCTCCCAAGCGTCCATCTGGTGATTCCTGTCTGGCCAACCCACCTGATTCCCCTTCATTAAGCCCCCCTGAGGTCAGCTTTTCTAATTCCAAGACCAAAAACCAGAGAAACACTTGGAATCTCCCCTAGAACCCTCGACTTTCCCTTCCACTGTTCTCTCAGGGATGCTGCAGCCTCTGGACCATGACCCTCTCCTTACCCTTCCCCCTGTCTGGCTCTTCCCCACTCCTGTCAGTGGCAGCCAAAACTGGCTCTTTCCTCTCTTTCTGATCTCTCCTCTCCAGTCTCCTCTGCCAGTCCCTCCCCCTGGATGTAGAAAGATAGTGTAAAGGCTAGCAGAATGTGTATTGGCTCTGGAAAGCTCTGCACCTGAGACATGCCAAGCTCCAAAGACAATGCACTGTAAACTTCAACTAGGAGCCTTTCTCACGTGTGCCCACCTTCTCAGGGTCCATGTGGTGCTCAGCACCTCCCCCAACAAGAGCTTAAGAAAGGACTCTGCCTGCTGCTCAGACGCAATGAAGCCTGACTTCAGCACCACCACCCACACTCCCACATGCCACCCTCTGTCCCACAAGCTAAGCCCCTGCTCTCTTTACGGTCCCCCCCTTTCTGTCCTAATTAAAATAGTCTTCTCTACCCGTCGCTTCCCTCCTCCTATGAACCCGAAAATCCTGAAACTTAATGTAATGGAGCTGCATCTCACACTGCTGCTCTCACATCTAAATTCTCTCTTGCACAAAGACAGAACCTCTTTTCCAGCCATCTCTAATAATATGTTTCGCAGAGCTATCAAAACAAAACAAAACAAAACAAAACAAAACAAAAAACAAAAAAACTGAGGAGCAGGGGTGAGTCCTGAGCAACTGTGTTCCAAAGAATGCTCCATGCCTAGTCGCCTTCCATCTTTTCCCCTCCCTTGTCTAGTGGCAGACAAAAATCTCTCTGCTAGTAACAAACTGTTCTGTCACTCTCCTGTACTGTGTCATATGTGTGCATGTATTGTATGTCCACATGGGAAAATTTATTAACAGCTCTCTGTTTCAGTTGGGTTACACTTGTGTTAGACATTTGAGAAGTATTTCCAACTATATGTACTCTTAACATTGGTTGAAGGCATTGGACCTTTCGGTAAATGTTTTCATAAGTTATTTGACAGCTGAAATGTTTGCTAAGTTTTCACGGGATTTTAAGTTATTGACAGTAAGCAGTCTGGAAATCTGACTTGCTCCCTCATTTCTCTAGTCTCTTCAAGATGGGGAACTGATTCTATTCTGCAGGACTCCCCATCAGGGTGTACAGTTTGATCTTCAGACCTTATATTAGACAGTTTCGATAGGGTGGTCTCAAGGTTTTGATCTTACATAGAAGAACATAGCTCTCCTCATTGGCATCATCTTACCTCACAGGAAGAATATTGTCGTAATATGCCTGTGACCGTAGATTGCTAGCTCAGGCCACCAAAGATTAGCGACGGGATTGAGCGCCCCCTTGGCTGCCATTCCTAAAGGCTGCTTCTGGGTTCTACTTTAACAGAGACCAGGAGAAAGAGGAGCGAGTGAGGCAGCAAGAGCAATGTAAAGTTAGGTGGCAGGCCAGTTAATGGCCACTTTACACCATGATCTGCCATCAAGGAGACCCAGCCAGGCCAGTCCACCCTTGAATGGCACCTGTTTAGGAAATGAGGGGTCAGGGCATTGGGCAAGTAGCTGTCATGAAGAGCCCTGTCGGCTGTGACAAGAGCCAGGCCACTGGAAAACGGAACTGCCCTCGGGGTTGAAGGACTCCTGGGTCAGAACCGCAGACCCTGTTGGCCCCAGGCTAAAAAGCGTTTCCCTCTGCCCAGCTCCCAAAGTAACCACCGCCATCAGGAGGACAGCCTCGGGTCAGCACCAATCAAGGCAGATGCCACCTCTTCAATACTAACTTCCTATTCAGGCCAGCCCTCCTCCCCGGCCAACAAGGTAATGGAAGTCAACGGGGTGTCTTCCCCAAGGGGGTTCCCATCTCCCTTGCTATGTCTCATCCAGGGCTACATGTGAAGAGACAGGCAGGTCTGGACCTCACAGATTCCTTGGCCATGCCTTAAAACACACCTGCTTATTACTGAACCCCTTCTGTCAGTTTCCATTTGCATCTCAGTAGGAAAACTCCCTCCTTTCTTAGATCCTGTAACAATGACTGTGTCCTGTGGCTTGCACCTTGTGTTTCTAATCTGCTTGTTAGACACCCTACACATGGAGTGGTCAGGCATAAACCTGTCTTCGCATTAACTGGACAGGACTCTTTCTTTCCTATATCCCCCATTGTCCTCATTTTGGCATCGTTCCCACCATGGGCAATGTTTCTGATTTGTCTTTTTATCCTCGTAATCGTTAGCTGCTATTCCTACCATGTACAACATGTACATGTTTCAGAAGCCCTTACAGGAGGCTGTGACTGCTGTATCTCGAGCCGTCACGCAGGAGCAATACAAGGCTGCTTGCTCTCTCCTTCTCCAATCAATCTGATCCAGCGTATAGATACCCTGCCCCACGTCTACACCCCGTATCAGCAGGAAGTAGCCAGAAAGAAACCAGCGCCCCGCTTCCTTATCTATACTCAAAATCAGGATTGATGGAACAAGGACAGATGTCTCAGCCATTTTAAAAAACTCCTGGTTACTCATGCCTTCTTTCAAGAGACCAGTTTCATCTCACATCCTATTGTTCTCCCCTCCACCCCCCACCGCCTGCATTCTCCCCAGGTTTGGAAGCCAGGAGGCCAAACTTGAAGAACCTGCATAGAGATGCTCGTCTCCACCTGCTACCACCCACACCCACCATTAGCCCACCTAAGATTTAAAAAGGCCCTTCCTGCTGGGGTCTGGGCCTTCTGCCACGTGTTCAGTCTGTGTGCTCGCTGGCAGTTGGTCCAACTCTGGGAGTTTCTTTTCTTTGACTAAGTTTGATCTGGCTGTGAGTTTGTATTGTGACTGCTGTGGATCTGCACCCTTTCCCCTGCATTTGGTGCCCAGTGTGAGGAGGCACTGCTCTGTTTAGTCTTTACTTCAGTGTTTGTATGACAATATGTCAGAAACAACCTGACGCTTGGCAGCTTCTGCAAGGTTCTGGCCTGTTCTGCAGTCTGTTTGGTGTGGGGAGCAACCCGGACTGGACTGAGTTACTGGAATTAAGACTTATTCTATGCATCTGCTCTCCCACAATATGGCGCTGGGAGAGGAGAAAACAGCTTCTACGCAGCTGCCTCTTGCCAACTTGAGTGATGACCTCCAGGAGCTGATCCTGCTCCTGATTGGAGGAGAGCAGCGTACTTGGCGTGTGGGCAGCCGAGTTGGGATTGGCGGAGGAGGACTATAAAAGAGGAGAGAGACGGCATGCACCAGGAACATCTAAGGGGAACATCTGAGGGAACACCTGTGCAGCTCCCGAGAGAGCCGGCCGGCGGTGTGCCGCTCCCCCACGAAGACGGGGAGCGACATAATGGTGCCGTGACTCGGATATGAAGCCTAGGCAGGGTTCTGTGTCGTTCCTCCACGAAGAGGGGGAGCGACAGTTTGGTGTGTGTGCTGGGGGGGGGGCAGTGCTGATAGTCAAAAAGCAGACTAATACTAGTAAAAATATGTTTCTCTGGGGTGTTTTGGATAGGATGCAAAGTGATGAAAAAACTTTTTTGCACTTAATGGTTGGGTTTTGAAAAATGGTTTTTTGGTTTTATTTATTTAAAAGACATAAAGGCACAGTACAGATAGTGACAGAGTGACGGGGGCCTGGGGTTCTTCCATCCACTGGTTCGCTCCCTAAATGATTGCCATTGCTAGGGCTCGCCAGAGCAAAAACCTTGAGCCTGGAATTCCATTGAGGTCTTCCGTGTTGGTGGGAGAGCTCGACTATAGAGACATCTGCTGCCTTGCTGGGCACATTAGCTGGAGGCTGGATCAGCAGTGGAACAGCTGGGACTCGAACCAGTGCCCGTATGGGATGCTGGCCTCACAGGCGGCGGTTCATCTGCTGTGCCTCAGTGCTAGCCCAAGTGAGGAGCAGGTTTGCAGACAGTTTCCGGGTTCATGGAAGTATCTACCTGTTGATTGTGAAGAGATGCATTCTGGTTTGGGATGGCTAGGGAAGTAGGAATGTAGAGTGAGATAAGTTGAAAGGAGTAGGGTTCTCTGTGACCTTCTGCCTTCTCCTGAGGTTTTCTGCTGGTTTCTGTTCCTGCTGTCTCTTGGCCCTTGGATAATCAAAAGCATTTGTGTTTAAGGCTGAATACACAAGTACCTGAATCTGTTATCATGAGACACTGAATTGACAAAGGCTACCGAGTGTTCATGCACGCAATTTCCCTTTTTAAAGCTCTAGGATTATTGATTTAAGTTTCACATGGGTTTTAAATAGAGTGTGTATGACTTTAGTTAATATTTTAGCCCTCCAAATGTCCCATTTAATTGGATCTGGACTAGTTTTATACATGCCCGCATGTAAATTTTTAAGCTTTGCTAGTTTGTTCACAGTGCATAGATTCTCACGCAGAGTTGTCATTTTGTTACCCAAGCCTAAATGTAATTTAGGTTTTAATTTGTCTCCTATTTAAGCCCAGATCTACTTTCGTTAAATCTAATTTCATGGCTTTTCCCAATTATCATATTCTTTTTATCTCTGATAAAATGAAATTTAATTGTGAAAACTGAAAGGTTTTGAAAAATAGTCACATCTTTAGATGGCACAGAGATCTCTGCCCATTGGTCAAAGTCTATATAATAAATATGTAATATAAAGCTTTTATATTGACTTCTACTTGATCTGCATTTTTCTTACAAGTACAATAAACTTTCTAATGTACTTGGTTTCATTTTTTGCTTACGAAGCTTTATGTGTCCTGCCTCTGTGTTTGCATAAGTGTTTGTAACTTTTTGTCACTCATTGACTGAAGCTATATTTGGGGACATGCCTGAAGAATGGCTTCCTTGTTGTTAAAATTTTCTTCATTTTGGCCAGCGCCGCGGCTCACTAGGCTAATCCTCCGCCTTGTGGCGCTGGCACACTGGGTTCTAGTCCCGGTCGGGGCGCCGGATTCCGTCCTGGTTGCCCCTCTTCCAGGCCAGCTCTCTGCTGTGGCCATGGAGTGCAGTGGAGGATGGCCCAAAGTACTTGGGCCCTACACTCCATGGGAGACCAGGATAAGTACCTGGCTCCTGCCATCGGATCAGCGCGATGCGCTGGCCGCAGCGCGCCGGCCGCGGCAGCCATTGGAGGGTGAACCAACGGCAAAGGAAGACCTTTCTCTCTGTCTCTCTCTCTCTCTCTGTCCACTCTGCCTGTCACAAAATTAAAAAAAAAAAGATTTATTCATTTGAAAGGGAGGATTACAGAGAGGCAGAGAGATTGAGAACGCTGGTTCATTCCCCAAAGGGCTGCAGTGGCCAGAGCTGTGCCGGTCCAAAGCTGGGATCCAGGGTTTCTTCTGGTCTCCCGTGTGGATGCAGGGCCCCGAGGATTTTAGCCATCTTATACTGCTTTTCCAGGTCATAGCATAGAGCTTGATTGGAAGTGGGACAGCCTGGACTCAAACCAGCACCTGTGGGGGATGCCAGCACTGCAGGCGGCGGCTTTACCAGTTTTGAAACAGCGCGGGCCCCGGGAATGGTTTCTTGAATTACGTGTGTGTGTGTGTGTGTGTGTGTGTGTGTTTGTGTGTGTGTATGAATAATAGAGCAAGGTTTTTATCCACTGATTCACTCGCTGGATGACCACAATGGCCAGGCCAAAGCTAGGAGCCAAGAACCCAATCCAGATCTCCCACATGGATGGCAGGAGTCCAAGCACTGGGGTTGTCTTCTGCCCTCCCAGGTGCATTAGCAGGGAGCTGAATCAGAAGCCAAAGAGCCAGGATTCAAAACCTTAAGTCCCATATGGGAAGCTGGTGTCCCAAATGCAGCTTAACCCTCTGAACCACACCTCCAGATCCACTCAGATTTATCCAGTATCAGACAGAATCTACTTTGTATTACTGATCATTAATCTCCTTTTCACACAACATTTGCACTAGTAATGTCTCAGCAAATGCTGATAAATTGGTGTTTGGAAAGCAATATGGAAATAGATCTCAAGAATGCAAGGTGCAAAAGGAAGATTGAGCCAAGGGATCAGAAGATTGTTTCTCAGGTCCATAATTTATATCCTGCAAGAAAGTAGAATTAGCAGACAACAGGTATGCCCATGTGTTACGGAGTAACCCTTCCATGTTGTCTGTTGGCAAGGGTTTTTCATGAGGGGCTTTTCCATGAGCTTTCTGAAGTTCACATGCATGGATTTAAAAAATAAATTGCACCTGCAAGTGGCCCCAAGTGATGACCTGATTGGCAACAACCAGGAGAGTCAAGATATAAGTTTGAATCAAAATGTCATCACCAACAGCCGTACATCAACTCCCAAGAGAATCATGTTAAGAAAAAGACTCAATTTAAGCTCAAGTCCTAGTCCAAAACTGATTAACGAAAAGGTGAATTGCTCAGGAATGAAACCAGAAGCATGCAATATATTTCAATATGTGAAAAAAATTGCACCAAAGTAAATATGTAAATGTCATTTTCCACAAACTTCAGCAAATACTCTTGTACTTTTAATTGTTTTAATCTTTGTTGGAACATAAGCTCTCTGAGAAGGCAGAACATTTTGTTTTGTTCAACAGGGTGTTAGAAGTGCCTAGCACATAGTGTGTGCTCATAAACATCTGTCAGCTTTATTGAAACACAGAATTAGCCCCAAGCCTCGCGTTAAACACAGTTAGTTAGATGGTTCTATATTGAAAAACAGTGCAGTCCTAGGTGCAGAAAGAAATTTGTTCCAATTTTCTAATCTCGTGTAACAAGTCATCCCAGACGTTGTGGTTTAAATGGTACTTATTAATTTCCCAGTATTTGGGGGATGGCTGGGTGGTTCTTACTTGGAGTTCTTGTGTGTATAGTCTGGTGGTGGCTGGGCTGATGGTTCCTTCATCATGAGGCTGTTGAAAGCTGGCAGAAAGTAACCATTTCTTCCTCCAGGTGGTGTCTCCACTTGGCTCACTTCTGCTTCCTCACAACATGGGCAGTAGGAGTGATTTCTTACACCATAGCTGGATCCCCATAGAGCCAGTGTTAGGAGAGGCCCAGGTGGCAGCTGTCTTGCTGCCTTAGAAGCCTTAAGATCATTTATGCATGTTCCAGGAAGGAAAGGATTCATCTACTCACAGGATGTTAAACTCATGATGTTATTGACAAAGTGACCTTCTGAACAGAATGCCATGGAAAATATGGAGCAAATAGTGTTGAACGGTAATTAAGAGTGAAACGGTGTGGCTGGTTAGGTTGCCTTGGGCAAGCCCTGACTTCACCATACACCAGTTCTCTTTGACACATCTTGGCCATTTCAGGTTCAGTTTCTCACCCATAATAATGAATAAGCCCATTCAAATTGCATCGTTAGATTATTCTGCCATTAGGCATGTTTTGGTGGAACATTTTGAGACTCATTGTAAAAGGAACATGGAAGCTAACATAATCAAACTAATTTGGAATATTGTTTTTCTTGTCACTTTGACCACTAAATAACTCTAAAAGTGGAATGAACCAGTGATTGGTTGGTCTTAAGTTTTAGGAATGTAGGGAGATGATCCTTCTTGTCTTTGGCCTTGGGTGCATGCATTACGGTGCAAAAATGCTGCAAAATCATCCCATCCCTGACTTTCTTGAAGTTTACTATTAGATAAATTTATTACAGATCAGTCCTTACTGATATTTAGATCTCTGTTCTTTAATGCTAGAAGTGTACTCCTCAGTGAGCCTGAAGAAAATTCTACTTCTTTGCAATGAATTCTGCTACCACTCCAGATTCATCCTGTTAGCCATCTGATGCAACGTTGAATGAGTTTTCTGAATCAATGCTGGTTTCTTGGAAGCCGAACCATGTAAAGGCTTTCAAAGTTAGAACCTGTACCTATTGTTCTTATGAAGCCAGGCAGGGTCCGTTGATTGGCTTCTGGATAAGTGAAAGTGAAGAATTTGGAGATTGCTTTTGGGACCATTTCCTAATCTTATGCCGAAGCATCAGTTCTGTTTGTCCTGAGGTTATTTCAGGTAGTTAATAGATCTGCGTTCTCTTCATTTCACTTGATCTTAGAGAGCAAGGCATTCTGATTGTTGAGCGTTACTGTGTTTTTATCTTTTTTCTTGTTATCTCTACATTCTTCTGTAATGATGGAGTGTCAGAAGAGGCTCACCGAAATAAAAATCAAAGGACTGTTTTCATTTTCTAGTACTACCTTGTAGATCGTCTGTTCACATAACCATCAGTATTCCACCTTCTTCTTGGCATATTATGAGGGAACCATGAAAGGTTTTAAAAACTCATAAGAGCATTCAAGTGCAAGTCATTCTTAACAATGGAAAGGAGATAGATGTTGTTGTTTTCCAGTTCTGAAGAAGGTAGACTTCCAAAATGTTTAAGGTGTGCTGGGAATATTATAGGAGATGAAGATCGACTTTTCTGCACCTGGTCGTGAATGTTTTTCAGACCAAGGATGTGATTTCTGTTCCTCCCGCCTCGTTCTTTTAAATGCTGTAGTCGTTTTCAGTCTTCCTCAGTGAATGTTCTTACTCCCATCTCCCCATACGTTCCACCCAGTATCCGTGTTGACCCACATTTTTTTGCCTTTAAAGAGAGTTACCATCAAGGAGGATGAGCAGACCAGAGTCATTGTTGTGGCCAGATTCATGAGGAGTGGTAGGAATCTAAATGATAATTGTGTACACACAGGTCACCATGGGTGCCTTGTGAATAGTATTTCCAATGTGGAATGAAGAGCATTACAGTCTTTTGATAGAACACAACACAACCAGAGTACTCAGATACAGTTGTCTGTAGAGATTCACATGTGGGAACTTACCACAAGAAGTGGTAGAAAAATGTGACTGCAAGGTCTTAGTGTAGGCTTTGAAAGTAACGTTCACAGTCATTTCAGTGTTGCTGATGGGAAAATTACTCATGAGGATACGCAGCATTTAGAATGAGTATTTTATAAAACCTAGTAACTCAAATTTCGAGACAATTTGTGATGCAGGAGTCATTCCAAGTATTATATTGTCGTTGTCCATTCATGGAGACGTGCATGGAATCAGGAGCCTGAAAAGAGTGATGGTCTCTTTAAGATCCTTCAGTGGGGCAACCAAACTTTGCTTTCATTATGGAAACAGTTGTAAAGGACAGTTTCTTACTTCCCAAATTTCGTGTCATGGGGCTTCTTATTCATGTCAGTCATGAACTCTGGGAAGTGACAACAATCCCAGTTGTGAGTAAAAGGCCCATGGAAGTGACACAGATTTGGGAAAGCCGAGAATTTGTTTGGAAGTTGAGATAAAGAATGGACTCTGGGTATATCAGATGTTTCATACTTTGTTTTTAAAAACAGAATAGTTAACGTGTTTGTAGGAATAGATAGCATGTGAGGATTCAAACTTGACAACACACGTTAGATGTTTTTGTAAAAGCTGCTTTGGTTTTCAGTCGTTTACTCTATTTCACTGCCTTTCCACTCTTGTAAATTAACTATTCAACTGCTACACAGTCTTTATAACTTTATGTTTTACATAATTATAGTCTGTGCTGCTTCATAGTAAGACTGTACTCCACCCAAATTAGAAGCAGTCGAAGAAATTAATTCAATAGCAGTCAAATTCACGTAAGTGAATGCTGGAGGCTCAAGGATGTGTAAGTACTGATTTTGTGCTGCTGGCACAAAACTTCTCTTTATTTGTATTATTAGAAGGATATAGTATAAGTCTTTGTTAATGAAATCCTCAGAAAGGAGGTGATTAAATAGAACTAAGTACTTCCTCAACATACATACCACTTACTTGCTGATCGGTATCGGGAAATACTGAAACTGGCTTCTCATGAAACTTTTGGTCCCGGGGAACAAGGTCTTGTAGGTCCATCTCATTAAAGATTTGTTTAGTTGAAAGGCAGAGTTGACAGGGAGATCTTCCATCTGCTACTTCACTCTCCAAATGGCCACAATGGAAAGCGTTAGGCCAGGCCAAAGGCAGAAGCCTGGAACTGCATCCGGGTCTCCCAAAGTGGTGCATGGACCCAAACACTTAGGCCTCATCAACTGTTTTCACTGGCAGATTAGCAGGGAGATGGAATGAAGTGGAGCATTGGGACTCGAACCTGTGCTCACATGGGATGCTGGCATTGTGGGCTGCGGCTTAACTGACCGTGCCATAGTGCCAGCTCCTATCAGGCCCATTTCTAAAACATTGGAGATCTTTTGGGAAGATCACTTCGGTCAGACCTGCTCGGTAAAGCAATCCCAACAGAGTTCCTTTCCTCTGCTGCTTCACTGCTCGACTGCCTGCAACTGCTGGGGCTGGGCCAGGCCAAAGCTAGGAGCCGGGAACTCAGTCCAAGCCTCCCACGTTGGAGGAAGGGAACCAGATGATTGAGTCAACATCTACTGCCTCCGTGTGTGTGCATTAGCAGGAAATTGAATCGAAACTGGTGCTTGGTCATGTATGGAATTTGGATTTCAAACCAGGATTTGGTTCCCAACTGCATCACGTACTCTAATCTGTCATTAAAAATGTTGTAATCTGTGTATGCCTTCATTCTCCTTCTGTTTTCTCCGTTGCAGCCTTACACTTCTAGTCATCTACGAGACCCTCATCCACCCAGTTTCCACCATTGCACCACCATCCCTCCTACTCTATGTTAGCTTCAACCTACTTGAGGGCCTACATACTTGCCTCCCACTCTGTCCTCTCTGTATATCCTCCCATTCCTTCTGGCCCACCACGTTGGACTCACTTTCCTCATAACCTCGAACCCTTGGGGAGAGCCTCAGGTGGCCACTGGGCTCACAGCCCAAGAATGTCCAGAAGATTCTACTTGTTCTTCCTTCCTCATTGTACCCCCCACCCCATCCCAGCTTAGGTGGCAACTAAGGCAGGGATGCCTGTGCCTACCCATCTGCCAAGACTCCCTGTAGCACCTGCTCCTCAGCTGTCTACCTGGCCAGCCTGCACCCTTCCTTGGAGCTCTAGAGCCCCTCAGACCAGGATGGTTTCAGGCCCTTGCTGGGTGGGAGCTCATCCACCTACCCCTCTGGATGGGCAGTGGTTGTAGGTTTTGAGGCCACAGTGCATTTGGTATTATGTACTAGGAGCATAAGGACTACTAGCTGCATGGAGCTGAGGTCAACAGTGGGCTCCCAGCCATGTCCACCTTCTCAGTGCCCCCATAGCCGTGTATGGTGGCATCTCCAGCAATACACCGCCCCTCCCATCAGTGAGCAGACAGCCTCATGGGCTCCTGAGGGACCACGGCCACCAGCAGGTATGGTCTCTTATGTTTATTTATCTCTCTGTCTCTCTCTCTCTCTCTCTCTCTCTCTCTCTCTCTCTGTGTGTGTGTATGTGTGTGTGTGTGTGTGTGTGTGTGTGTGTGATTTTTTAAAAATAAGCATTAGTTGATGTTAAAACAGAGAAGGGAATGGTTGTTTTTCTGTCTTAAAAACTGTTCAAAAGAGAAAGAAGAAAACAGGCATGTACCAGTTCAAACAAGAACAGATCCCATAGATGGATCAATCCCTGTATTCCTGCAACTCCTGGAACATGACCAGGCTGAATCTGAGAACCAAGGCTTTGAAGCACAGTTCAGGTCTCCCAAGTGGGCAGATGTGAGATAACTACTGGAGTCAGCATCAGCTGTCTCACTGGAACCATGTTTGTAGGAAGCTGGAATCCCAGGATGAAACCCAGAATTAAACCCAGGCATTGTCTTATTGGACCTACATAGGCCTCTTCCTAGCCTCTTAATTGTTTGGCTAACCGCTGCAAGGATGGTTCCCCTCTTCTTTGTCCCCTTAGTGCATGCCTGTAAGGAATGAGTTCCTTACATTTTCATCCTGTAGTTACTAACTCAGTAATGTGCCAAGTACTTTACTGCTGTATTCTATCATTCTAATAATTGTCAAGATTTCTTCCATAAAAAAGGTTAAAAAGTGGAAGAAAGGAATCAGTTAAGGTTTTAAAATTTAATAAAAGAAGAAAAGTGTGACTCCACTGAACATTTGGCCAAATATATGATTCCAAGGTGAATGTGGATGCCTTTCTTGTCCTAATGAAACTGAAACAGTTGGGGCTGTCCTTTTGTTTGTACAACTTAGATTTGAGAGGCTGATGCCTGTGTCCTCAAAGTATGACATTTCAGTTGTCAAATGTAGCTACGCAAAGATTTCAGAAAATGATAACCTCGGGGAGTAGTAAATATGTGTGTCCCTGACAGCGGTTTCGTTTAGTTGTGTTTTGATGAGTGGAAACCATACATGAAAATTGATTGCAGGAAATAACTTATGATATCCTTGCTTTTAGTAACATACATATAAAGTAATGGAGATTTGATTTATGGTAACGATTCTACAATCATATATGTGGGCCTGACCTCTTTGATTTAAGCAGCTACTGCATAGAGATGCAAGCACCTTCATTGAAGCATTGAAGTTAAAAGTCATGTTAGTATTCTTGTCTGCCACTTCTTAAATATATTCCTTTCTCTGTTGTGCCTGTGTAGTTATTGCACAGAGTGGGAGAAAATGATTTAGAAAGTGTTTCTTTTAGTTTCTGAAAGACAGTGTGTATAATTGTTGTCATTTCTTTGAATATTTGGCATAATTCACCTCTAAAACCATCAGGGAGTAGAGAGCTATCTTTCAGAAGATTTTGCCAAACTAAAAATTCTATTGCTTTGATATTTATAAGAATCATTAATTCATTTCATCTTGTTTAAGCTTATAGTTTATAGCTTTCAGGGAAATGTATTATTTCAGATAAAGTGTTAAGTACATAAAGCTCAGCAGAATTTTAGCTCACTGTCTTTCTTAAAAATATTTATTTATTTATTAGCAAGTCAGAGTTACAGAGAGATCTTCCATCTGCTGGTTTACTCACCAGATGGCCACAACGGCCAGGGCTGGACCAGGCTTGAGCCAGGAGCTTCCTCTGGGTCTCCCACGTGGGTGCAGAGGTGCAAGCACTTGGGCCATCTTCCACTGCTTTCCCAGGCCATAGCAGAGAGCTGGATCAGAAGAGGAGCAGCTGGGACCCAAACCATCACCTATATGGGATGCCAGTGTTGCAGGCAGCTTTACCTGCTACACCACAGCACTGGCCCCACTTACTATCCTTCTAATGTATATGTGGTGTGTGGCACCTCCATAATTTGTCTTCTCTTTTTCTTTATCATTGCAATAAAGATATATCAGTTTTGCTGACGCAGTTTTTGTGTTCACTAGTTTTTTGTTTTGTTTTCAATTTTAATCTGTTTCACTCTTTGACTTATTAGTTGCTCCCTTATGCTTGGCTTAGTTTATTTTGCTGTTCTTTGTTATTTTTTTAAACTAAAAATTATTGTTGAATAGATATCTTTCTTCTCTTCTAATAAATGCCTTTATTGCTATGAATTTTACTCCAAATACTGCTTAAGTTGCATCTGTATAACTCTGATACATCTGCATTTTAAATTTTTTAAAGTTATATCCTTTTCTAATTTATCTTGAGGCTTCCTCTTTGACTTAGGGATTTAGAAGTGTATCGTGGGGCCAGCACTGTGGCCTAGCATGTAAGGCTGCCACCTGCAATGCCAGCATCCTATATGGGCACCGCTTTGAGTCCCGATTGCTCCTTTTCGTATCCAGCTTTCTGGCCTGGGAAAACAGTAAAGATGGGCTATGTCCTTGGGCCCCTGCACCGCATGGGAGACCTGGCTCCTGGCTTCAGATTGGCTCAGCTCTGGCTGTTGCTGCCAATAGGGGAGTGAACCAGCAGATGGAAGACCTCTCTCTCTCTCTCTCTCTCTCTGCCTCTCCTTCTCTCTCTATGTAGCTCTGCCTTTCAAATAAAATAAATAAATCTTTAAAAAAAAAGGAAGTGTGTTGTTTTACTCCAAGATTGGAAGTTTTCCAGCTATCTTTGTAGTATTAATTTATAAATTAAATAAATTTACATCTAATAACATTCTTTATAGCATTTAGTTTCTTTAAAAAAATTTGAAAGTCTGTTTTATGATGAAGAAATGGGCTACATTGGTGAATTTCCTTACGGACTTAAAAAATGGGTCTTCTGTTATTTTTGGGTGCAGTATTCTAAAAACATCAGTTATACCCATTTGATTGAAAGTTTGATGCAATTCTTCAATATCCTTAACTGATTGTCTTCTAGTCCTATCTGTTACTAACTGATGCGTCAACAATTACAAATAAAATTGTAAATATTTCTATTTCTCTTTCGATTTTCGTCAACTTTGCATAGTGAAGTTATGTTGCTATGTAATATGCATGTAGAATCATTTTATTGTTTTTTTTTTTTTAATTGCACCTTTGGGCAACATGCCATGACCCTTCTAACTCCTTCTAATTTTCTCTGCTCCAAATTGTACTTTCTCTAGTATTAATACAGTCGTTCAAATTTTTTGGATTAATGTTGCACAGGATGTATTTATTTACCCCTTTTACTACTTTATCTATTTCGATGTTTTTGAAGTAAGTTTGTCATAGACAGCGTCAGGAGGGGTCATTTAAAATAAAATCCTTTCTGAAAATTTCTCTCCTTCACTTGCTGTGTTTAGGCCAGCTGCATTCAACATACTCATTGATAGTTTTGGATTTAGCCCAATTTCATCATCTGTTTTTTGACATTGAACTCCTTTATTTCAGTTTCTCCTTTCTTGCTGTCAGGTGACTTGCATGGTTTTTCATTCCATTTTAATTTATCAGTTGTGATGTATACATTATCTGTTTCTATAGATTGTTAGTGACTGCCCTCAGAAGTATAACACACACTTTCTTTTTCATAGGCTCGTAACAGTTTTGCCGTATCAGGGAGAAATTTTACCATCAGGTAGGTCCTTTCTTTTCTCTTCTATGTCATAGTTTTCTTACATATTCCACATATCCCAACAATCCACATTAAAAATTCATCAGGTGAATGTTATAATTTTTGGTTCAATCATTGAATCAATTTTGTTTTAAAAGATTTATTTATTTTACTTGAAAGTCACAGTTACACAGAGGGAGAGAAGGAGAGATCAGAGAGAGAGAGAGAGAGAGAGATGTCTTCCATCCTTCCATCCCCTGGTTCACTCCCCGAGGACTGCAATGGCCAGAGCTGCCCCAATCTGAAGCCAGGAGCCAGGAGCTTCTTCCAGGTCCCCCATATGGGTGCCGGGGCCCAAGGACTTGAGCCATCTTCTACAGCTTTCCCAGGTCATAGTAGAAAGCTGGTCGGAAGTGGAACAACCGGGTCTCAAACCAGTGCCCATATGGGATGCCGGCACTGTAGGAGGCAGCTTTATCTGCTATGCCACAGCACCGGCCCTCATTGAATCCATTTTAAAAACCTATTGGGGCCGGCACTGTGGTGCAGTGGGTTAAGTCTCAGAGAACGTGGCGGTGAGACGGTGTCACTAGTCAGGGTTAGGGCCTGGAACTCTTCCTCTCCTGCAGTGGAAGGCTGTGTCTTTAACTGTCAGTGTGATGACATCCGCCTTCCCAGAATGCACCTGTCACATCCAGGTCCAGGATGCGTGCTCGCACCCCAACACATTCGTGGAGCTACTCGGAGGGCGCACCAGCCGGAAGGAGCTGCACCTCCAGCGCGGATGAAGGCTGCCGTTTTCTCTCTTTCTCCGTGGAGCGCTGCACATCGGGAGCCAGGGACCGCTTGTGCGTGCTTTTCCCCGTGCAGAGCCGTCCACCTTGGTGCTTTCCTGCTCTCTATCTCCGACGTGTGCATGGACCAACCAAACCGTAGGTACCATTTTCGTTTTTTTCTCTTTCTCTTGTCCACGGGCAGTTCTTTGGCCCGCTCTTGTTGAGCATTTCTCTGTGCGGGGCAGCCCATCCTGGGCCTGAATGTGTGTGTGTGTTTCCTGGGTGCTACATAACCTCCTTCCTATTTGCATGTGGGGCCGGTCTGCATTTTGTGTTTCTGTCTTGGAAGGAGACAAGAGCCTGCACCAAATTTAATATAATCTGGGTTCTGGTTCGAGTCTCGGCTGCTCCACTTCCTATCCAGCTCCAGCTAGTGCCCCTGGGAAAGCAGCGGAGGATGGCCCCAGTACCTGGGCCACTACACCCACATAGGAGACAGGGGTAGAGACAGGCTCCTGGCTTCGCCCTTGGCCCTGGCCTGGACATTCTGGCCATCTGGGGAGTGAACCAGCAGGTGGAAGACCTTTCTCTCAGTCTCTCCCTCTCTAACCATGACTTTCAAATAAGTAAATAAATAAATCTTCAAAATCATTAATATGTTCATGGCCCACATAGTAGAACTCTGGGAAGTAAGCTCATGAAGAGTGAGGAGACTTTTCCCATCCCGCTCCTCTCCAGAGCCCCTGATGGAGGTTGGGATTCTCTGCCCCTGCTGCTTTGTCTAAAATTTTGGTCCGGAGTGATTCACCCTGTGAGCTCTTTTCTCCGACCAGGCTAGGAAAAGTTTTTGTTTTTGTTTTGAGTTTGTGCAGTGTTTTTTCACTTGTTATGCATATGAACTGATGATCTACAAGCTCCTTAGTGTGCTGGACTAGATGCCAGCGAGGTTATTTTATGTTCATGCCTGGTAACATCTTATTGAAAGTTGGACATTGTATTAAAAACTTATGAAGGCTCAGAATGATAATCTCATTGCCCAGAGATAATTCACTCTATCATAGACCAGGCAAATAGCATGAGGGTCATAACTCAATCTTTTGGGGTGGCCCTGGCTCGAGTCTGCATTTCCTTCCTTAGAAGAGTCTGGCTTCGTCTCCACCCCTAGGCTGTGGACCTCCAGGGATCCCAAGTGAAAATCAGCGACGTTTACCAACGCCTCCTGATGGCTGATTCTCAGAACCGTAAGTTGGCCTCTTACTAAAATGACCAAAACCTGCACTCCTCTTTCCCATTCTTTCTTCCCCTCTACTTCTTAGTCTGTTAACCTAATGTTGTAGTAGGAAAACTGGCATCTGGTCTGCTTGTGTTTTACTGTGACCTGCTGTTCTCCGGGATTTTGGTCCCTCAAGGTCTAGATGCTGGAAACTGGCAGTTAGCCTAGTGGCTCAAGTGCCCACATCCCACGTCACGGTATCTAGTTTTGATTGCTGGCTCTGGCTCCTGGCTTCAGCTTCCTTTCAAGGCAGACCCAGGGAGGCAGTGATAATGGCTCAAATAATTGTTGTTTTTTTTTTTTTTCTACTCACAAGGGAGACTTGGATGGAGATACTGGTTCCCAGCTTCATCCTTGGCTGCTGTGGACATTTGGTGAATAAACCAATGGATGGGAGTTCTCCCAGCTCCCTGAAATAAGTAAACATCACCATTGAAAAGATCTGGATGTTTTCATTGGCCCAAACTCCACCTTTTGTTCCCCTGGTTCTGATATGTGGAAAGCTCTGCCTGGGTAATGATCTTCCCTTGGCTTCTGGTCCATTCTCTGGCTGGGTTCTCAGCTCCTTGCTTCAGACCAAAGTGGCTACTGCCAGTGGGAAGCACCTCACACCATTCTCCATGGGACTGTGGCCCTCAACTCCTGGATCTTTCAGTAGCTCCCAAATAACCTGCAACCAGATGCTTTTGTTTCATGCAGTTTTTCTGGTTGTTGTTCTTGGAAATGTTGGTCTTAGTAGAAAGGGAAGACCTGGGACAACTTATGAGAAGTAAAGTTGCAGACAGGTGCTCCTAGCAACTGTGAGATAAACAGAAGTGGTATAAAGAGCCCAGAGGGCAGTGTTGGCCATCCAAGTAATGAGATGACCCCTGGCTATAATTGAGGTTGTGTTTCTCTGTCCATCAGAATTGTTGGCATTCTCTTGTGTCTAGAGATGACACTACTGCCTCCTTTACCCAGAGTCATCCCTGGGAGAGAAAAGGGGGCAGCTTTCTAACAGATCATGTTCGGGTGGCCTCTTGGGCATGGGCTAGTAAGGAATTCTTAGGAAAGGACCAAGGCAGGGCTTAACCTGTGGCCCAGGGTAGCTCCAGTGTCAGTGCTGGAACCTGCTGCTAACAACTCACAAGAGCCTATGGTGTGTTTATGTGTGGTCACTTTAGTACATTGTACGGGCCACGTACACCATGGAGATCCACAGGCACTATAAACCAGGGCTTTGTTTTACGCAGATGCTGGTTGTAAAACTTGAATCAGGGAACGGCCACCCAGGAGGGATGTGTGGCAGTGGGGGTGGGGCCAGATTCAAGCCCTTTGGGTCAATAGATACTGGGGGCTGACTCAATAATGATTGGCTCTGTGTTCATGTGTGTGTGTGTGTGTGTGTGTGTTTTATCATTTAGTTCTCACTACACCATGAAATCAGATAGTAGAGACTAGGAGAATTTCTGTTCCCTGCTTCAGTCCACATTGCAACCTGGGTCGCTGTGATCCCCTTCATCTTCATCCTTAACCACAGCACCTGTAGCAGTACAGGGCGGGAGGACTGAGCCCAGGCTAGTTTCCGGTCGCTGAGGGCAGACAGTGCAGTGTGGCAGAGACCAAGGACCCGTGTGGCCCTGAGCACACACTCGGCCCATATAAGAAGTGCAAACAGGATTCTGAGCCCAAGCAGCATGGAGAGAACAGAGGGATCTGAGAAAAATTGTCCTTGGTTGCTTATTGTTCTTGCACCTTGTTGTCATGCCCCTGTCCTGAACAAACCCCACCACCTGTTTTCTCTGTTTCTATACCCAGACGGCACAGCGCAGGTGATGAAAACTCGCACAACAGAGCAGATTGCCGCATTCTAAATTCCTGATCACCAATCTCCAAGACAGCAGGGGTCCTACCAGAACTTGTGGGCTGACTTTTCCTTTACTATCCCTAGAAAGTTTTCACACTTTTAATGTGCGGAAGCATGCCTCTTCTCCCTCACTCAGTAATTCTAAAGTCGAACTTTCCTGTTTATTTTGCAGTATCTATAAATTCACGTAATGGGGTGAGACCCAGTACAGAGAGGGTCCCTGGACCCTGTATCCAGTCTCCTGCAGAACCAGCCTCTTGCAGAGTTACAGTACAGTTCCAAAGCCAGGAGACCACAATGGGCACAACCAAGGGAGAGAATGTTTTGGACCTCACAAGACTTCACGTCATCCTCATAGAGCCACACCCATTTCCTCTGACAGGCTCCAGTCTGTCCCACAGCTCCATGACTGAGTCACATCCTGAATGTCATTTGTGTGCAGTCACACAGAGTAGGTGCCCCAGGGACTGGGTTTTATCAGTCAGCATGGGTCTCTGGAGATTCCTATAGGCCACTGTGCGTACACATAGTTCCTGTAGGTCACCGTGTGTACCCATAGTTCCTATAGGTCACTGTGTATTCATAGTTCCTGTAGGTCAGTGTGTGTATCCATAGTTCCTATAGGTCACTGTGCATACCCATAGTTCCTGTAGGTCACTGTGCATACCCATAGTTCCTATAGGTCACTGTGCATACCCATAGTTCCTATAGGTCACTGTGCATACCCATAGTTCCTGTAGGTCACTGTGCATATCCATAGTTCCTATAGGTCACCGTGTGTACCCATAGTTCCTGTAGGTCCCTGTGTGTACCCATAGTTCCTATAGGTCCCTGTGTGTATCCATAGTTCCTATAGGTCACTGTGTATCCATAGTTTCTATATGTCACTGTGCATACCCATAGTTCCTATAGGTCACTGTGTGTACCCATAGTTCCATCCTTTGTATTAACATCCGTGGGATGGATGGTCTGGTATTGCCCACTAAGGTCCATCAGGGTTGATTCCAGTTCTTGCCTATTAAAAATTAAGCTGCTGTAGACATGAAGTATTTTACATGAATGTAGGAATTAATTTTTGAGGGATAAAAACCTCTGGCACTTTAATTTAATTTATTATTAATTTAGTGTTGAGAGACTACCAAGCTGGTTGCCCGTGTAGCTGTACCATTTCATAGTCTCATTAGCAAGGTAGGGTTGATCCAGTTTCTGCACATCCTTGCTAGCATTGCATATTTTAAGTGATTTTTATTTGAGCCAATTTGATAGGTCTATACCGACATCCCAGGGTGGTTTGTACTTGCATTTCCCTCATGGGTAATGACATGGAACATCTTTTCATGGGCATATATGCCGACTGCATACTTCTTAGGTGGAATGTGTGTTTTCTAACTGGATTGCTATTTTACTGTTCAGTTGTGAGAGTCTTTTACATTTTCTAGATACTAGTCCTTTGTCATCTGTGTTGTTTGTAAATACATGTCTTAAAGTATTTACCTCATTCTTTTTTTACATTTTTTAAAATTTATTTGACGGGTAGAGTTATAGACAGTGAGTGAGACAGACAGAGAGAAAGATCCTCCTTCCGTTGGTTCATTCCCCAAATGGCCACTACGGCCGGCGCTGCACCGATCCGAAGCCAGGAGCCAGGTGCTTCCTCCTGGTCTCCCATGCGGGTGCAGGGCCCAAGCACTTAGGCCATCCTCCACTGCACTCCCAGGCCACTGCAGAGAGCTGGGCTGGAAGAGGAGCAACCGGGACTGGAACCCGGCACCCATACAGGATGCCGGTGCTGCAGGCAGAGGATTAACCCAGTGAGCCATGGTGCCGGCCCCTACCTCATTCTTTACTGCTTTATAGTTTTCTGGACATTTTGTCATTTTATATTTAAGTTTGTGATTCATTTTGAGCTCCGTTTTAAACAAGCTGTGAGACTTAGGTTGAGTTTAATTGTTTTCCTCTGGGTAGCCTGTTGCTCCAGGACTATTTGTTAAAAATCTTACCTTTATCGCGTCTTGGCCTTTTCACTGAGATCAAGTGTAAAAAGTCTACCTTTCTGCTGTCGACTTGCTCTTCACTTTTGTCAAAATAAGTTGAACATCTTTGCTTTATTTCTTAGTTCCCTATTCTCTTCTCATCGTCTATCCACGTACCCATCTACATACACCACACAGTTTTCTTACTTTAGCTGTTTCTTGAAGCCAGATTTATTTATTTATTTATTTGTTTGTTTGTTTTTTTTTTTTGAAAGATTTATTTGAGAGGCAGAGTTTCAGACAGAGAGGTCCTCCATCTGCTGGTTCACTCCCCAAATGGCCTCAACGGGTGGAGCTGGGCTGATCAGAAGGCAGAAGCCAGGAGCTTCCTCTGGGTCTCCCATGTGGGTGTAGGGACCCAAACACCTGGGATATCTTCTACTGCTTTCCTAGGTCATCAGCAGGGAGCTGGGTCAGAAGTGGAGCAGCTGAGACTCGAACTGGTGCCCATACGGGATGTGGGCACTGCATCCTGAACCAGGCTGCATTAGGAAGCTGGACTGGAGGTGCAGGTGGCAGAACGCAAGCCTGCCCTCTTATATGGGGTGGCTGTGTCCCTAGTGTGCCTTAACCCACTGTGCGATAAACGTGCCCTGGATTATGAAATCCTCTGTGTGGTTGACCTCTCTGCTCTGGTCGGAAAAGGTGTAGATGCTGCCTGGTTACTGCTACATAAGGGGTAGAGGTGCACATTCCCTGCTCAGCCTCCATTGAGATCCAAAATTGGTGAATTCTTTGTTACTTGTGCTTGGACATGGAAGTTCCAGCTCCTCCCTGGGTCCTAACGGACACCACGATGTGGGGCAGGGGGAGGGGGGTTGCTCATTACCCCTGATGGGTAGTCATAAAAGTCTGGTTTCCCACCACGATGCCTCTGACGCTGCCCTGGCAGTTATGGATGGAGAGGGCTGATTTTCATCCTTCCCTTCTCTGTGAGCGCCCTAGTTGGAGACAAGCCTCACTTGAGTGCCACAAAGGTGGACGTCTAAGCTTGCCTCTTGGTTTTTGTTGGTGCAGGTGAGGGTGGGCCATGGTCCTTTCTCTGTAATTTTTGCCGTAGTGAAACAGTTATTACCCAGTTTTCTGTCTTGCAAGACTGCATGTTTCCTAGTACTTTGGATACAGAGAATAGTACTCTGCTGGAGGGGCTGCTCTGTGCCCCTTGGTGTTGCCCAGTTGTGTGCTTCTTCAGCTCCGAGTCCAGGATATAAAAGAGAAATAGAAAACCTGGGGGGTTCATCTGACATGTGTTCCTCACAGCCTAAGGTCCAGCCAGTCTCCTTCCATCTCTCCACCTTCCAGAGTCTTCTATTTTCCCTATGTGATATCCAGGGCTCCAAGTTGTCATTGGGGGGCGGGAAGGCACATCTGCTCTGCCATGTAGAAGCCGAAGTCCTGGCTCAAGTCGTTTTATTCCAGATCCATTACACAGAAATAAACCACATTGAAATTATAGCTTCTGTATAATTTGCTTGTCTTCCCAGATCTGCCAGTGACTTGCATCTGCATTCTCTCTCTCTCTCTCTCTCTCTCTCTCTCTGTGTGTGTGTGTGTGTGTGTGTGTCTCAATTTCCTTGCAGTATGGGAGACGTCTCTCGCAGGAGCTAAAGCCACAGCTCATATTGAATAATAGATTCTATTCAGTTCTGCTTCCCTGGGAGCATTGGAACACATTAATTATATGTACTCTCTCTTATCCATAGCTTCATCCTGTTAACTAGATTTTCCCATTGGCTTTTAAAATTGTGTTCAAGCTCTTCCATTAAGTACAAGTCAAATCCTAGCCACAAATTCCTTCTAGCAATTGCGGTGTCTCCCTGCTTCGTTCGTTGAACTTCTCAAAATGTTCTCATTTATTCATCCCCCATTCATTCCTCAACTACTCCAGTGTGGTTTTGGTTCCCATAATTTCACATCCAGTTAACTCTGCTGAAGAGAGATATTTCTTAGTGCCCTCTTTCTTCTATTAAATGTTAAAAATGTAGATTTTCCATCTGCTGGTTCACTTTCCTAAATATCTACAACAGCCAGGGCTGGGGCTGGGTCAGGCCAAGTCCAGGATCCAGGGACTCCCTCTGGGTCTCCCTTGCGGGGGGTAGCAGGGGCTCAAGTACATGACCCATCATGTGCCACATCCCAGGGTGTGGGTGTGTGTTAGCAGGGAGCTGGGTGGGACGTGGAATCGTCAGATTTGCAGCAGGCACTCGGATACGGCACACAGGAGCCTGAAGAAGTGCCTTGACCCGCCCATCGAACGCCCACCTGCTCTGCTTCTCAAACTCTCAGCAACATCTTTGGTATAATGGTCACTCGTGGTTCTCGAAGCACTCTTCCCTTGGCTTCCACACGACAGCATTTTCCTGGCGTTTCCTCTACTTCTCTGGACACGTCTTCTCTGTTTATTCTCTGAACTCCTTCTTTCTACGCAGCAAGCGGACGTTGGCGTTCTCAGAATTCAATCACAGGCTCTCATTTCTCAACTCACTCAGATTTTTCTTCCTGGACATTCTCTTACACAACATGACTTTTGGTTATCATCAATAGGCAGACAGCATACATCTCTCCTCTGAGTTTCAGACTTGCAATACATATCTCCTCTTAGAAGCCTGCAAGTCCCTGCAAACCAATCTGTCCAGAACTGAGATCAAAATCTCCTGAGAGCAGACCTCCACCCTCTTCTCCATCACATACCCTTCCCCTGCTCTCTGAGTCAGTGAATGGCCGCATCACCCACTGAATTACAAGAGGAGGAATCTGTGTGGGGATCTGATTCGAGGTCCTCCTCTCCATTGTCTCCCGTGGTCAACACATCAGCACACGGCTGACTTTATCTTCTAAATAACTTACCGTCCTGTTGCCTTGTCTCTCGTCCAAGCACACTGACTCGAGAACATCCCCCTCTCCTACCATGGACATTGGCATAGCTGCCTCAGCCTCCCCTGCACCTGCCCTTGCTCCTCGCCAAGCTGGCTGCCACTCTGCAGCCAAAATTTTTTTTTTTTTTTTTCAGAATTCAGATCTCTCTCTCTCCCCTCTTTCCCTCTCTTTCTGCCTTGCCAATATTCTTAAAAAAGAGGCAGTTCCTTTTGTATTTGGCTCTAAATTCCCAGTCTCATTTTGTACAGTTTCACTGCAGTTTCTGCTTCAGCCACTCTGGCCTTTCAGTGACCATGATGCCCCGTGATACTCCTGCTCCAGGGCAGGGTTCTCTGTGAGACCCGAGTCTCAAACCGGTGCCCATATGGGATGCTGGCACTGCAGGTGGCAACTTTACCTGCTATGCCACAGCTCCAGCCCCCATTGAATCCATTTTATAAACCTCTTGGGGCCGGCACTGTGGTGCAATGGGTTAAGTCTCTGCCTGAGGCGCTGGCATCCCATATGGGTGCCAGTTTGAGTCCTGGCTGCTCCACTTCCGGTCCAGCTCTCTGCTGTGTCCTGGGAAAGCAGAAGATGACCCAGGTGCCTTGGCCCCTGCACCCGTGTGGGAGACCTGGAAGAAGCTCCTGGCTCCTGGCTTCAGATCAGTACAGCTCTGGCTATTGTGGCCATTTGAGGAGTTAACCAGAGGATGGAAGACCTTCCTCTCTGTCTCTTCATCTCACTGTCTGTAACTCTAACTCTCAAATAAATAAATAAATCTTGTAAAATAAAAACCTGTTATATTTGTCAGTTGTCTATTCCTAGAATTCTAGTGGCCTGAATTCTTCATTGTGGTCACGCAGATCACCAAAACTCTGTTCATCTTTTCCTCCCACTCTTTTTTTTTTTTCTTTTCTTTTCTCTCTGTTATCATTCTCTGCTTCATCCAACGAATTTTACATTTTGGTTGTTAATTTTTTTTTCAGTTCCAAAACTCCTATTTGATTCTTCCTACACATTCTTATTTGCTAGCCTTCTGATTTGTCATTTTTTTTTTTTCAAGAGTGTTTACTATTGCTTGTTGGGCCATTCGCACAATAGCTGTGCCACTGTCTCTACCAAGTCATTTTAACATCTGTGTTATCTTGGCGTCTGTGCCTGTTAATAATAGTCTTTTCCCACTCAGGTTGAGAGTTTCCTGATTCTCCAGTGCTGCATAATCCAGGATTGTTTCCTGAATATTACAAATATTATATTTTGTACTCTGGGTCGTTTTTAAAGGCGGATAACCAGGCTGCATTTCTACCACAAGCTTCAACTCATTTTCTTTGGACTGTGATTCAGATTTAGCCCACATGTGTGCCACCTTGTGGTCAGTCTGAGACTTGGGCAATGATTCGTTGGTTGATTTAGTTCTAAATCTCTTGTACACTCAGCAGAATCAGATCCCTTCATGGCCAGCTTGAAGGTGAGTCCATGAGTTGTTGAATAATTTTATGGAGTTTCTTTTCTTCCTATTTGCTCAATTCATGGTCTGTCAGATACAGTATATACATTTTTAAATTCATTTATTTTATTTATTTGTGAGAGAGGGAGGGAGAGAGAGAGGAGAGAAACAGGCAGACACAGAGAAAAAGCTCCCGTCTGCTGCTTCACTCCCCAAATGTCCACAGCAGCCAGGGCTGTGCCAGCCTGAAGCTGGGGCTGGGAACCCCATCCAGGTCAGCCGCATCGGTGGCAGGGACCCAGCTGCTTTGAGCCACCGCCCACTCCCTTCAGGATGGACATCAGCGAGGAACTGGCATTGCAGTAGAACTTGCACTCAGACCCAGGCACTCTGACTAGGGGTGTGGACATCCCAAGCAGCATCTTCACCTTTGTACCAATAGTGCACTTCCGTTTTGCATTTTTAAAACTTTTTAAAATTTTGAGCTAATTTAAAGCCCACTAAAGAGGCAAAAATCACATAGGAATTTTACATGTGTGCCTCACACAGCTTTTCCCAGCAACACCTTATATCCCTGAGCGTATTTTCGAAGTCAGGAAATTGGCAGTGGTACAATACTATTGGTTAAACTGTGGCACTTGTTTGGTTTTCATCAGTTTTTGTTGTTGCTGCTGCTGGTATGTAATACTGTGGGGTTTCTCCACAGGTGTAAATCAGTGTTGAGACCTCCACAATCAAGACACAAAACTCTCCATCACTGCAAAGGAACTCGTTCAATCAACCTCTGTATAATGACACCTTCCCCCTGACCCTAACTCTGGCAACCACTGGTCTGTTCTCCATCATTAAAATTTTGTCATTTCAAGTTTGTTCTAAAATTGGAATCGCACAGTAGATCCATTAGTTTTGAACAGAACCCAGTTTTTGGCCCCATGCGTTTTGTTGTTGTATGGCATTCAGACACCTAGCCAACATGCCTTTGCTGGAACAAAACTGTGAAATGCTGTCCCTCCCCTCCAGTTCTTTGAACAAATGCAAACATTTTTTTTTTTTATTTGACAGAGTTAGACAGTGAGAGAGACAGAGAGAAAGGTCTTCCTTCCGTTGGTTCACCCCCCAAATGGCCACCACGGCCGGCACACTGTGCCGATCCGAAGCCAGGAGCCAGGTGCTTCCTCCCGGTCTCCCATGCAGGTGCAGGGGCCCAAGCACTTGGGCCATCCTCCGCAGCCCTCCTGGATCATAGCAGAGAGCTGGACTGGAAGAGGAGCAACTGGGACTAGAACCCGGCGCCCATATGGAATGCTGGCACTGTAGGCAGAGGATTAACCAAGTGAGCCATGGTGCTGGCCAGCAAATGCATACATTTTAAAAAGAGGCATTATACATACATTTAAATAATGTATACATTATGCATGCATTTAAAAAGAGCCAGGGTGGCATGGGGTGGTATGACTCCTTCAGTTAGGAAAACTCAACTCTGAATTTCAGATCTTCTGAAATGAGATGCTGTAGTTGTGAGAGAGGCTGGGGGCTGATAACAGGAGGTCAAAGGAACTTTACATTCATTGATTATCTGTGTGTGCCAGCACTGATCTGGCCCTTGAGGACTAGCAGACTGGACTTTACAGTGTGTTGTAAGAAACACAGAAGGCTAGCATTGTGGCACCGGGGTTTAAACCACCTTCTGCAGTGCCAGTATCCCATAAGGGCACCGGTTCGAGTCCCGGCTGCTTCACCTCCTATCCAGCTCCCTGCTAGTGTGCCTGGAAAGGCAGAGGGGATGGCCCAAACGCTTGCACCCCTGCACCCATGTGGGAGACCCTGAAGAAGCCCCTGGCTCCTGGCTTCAGCCTGGCTCAGCCCTGGCTGTCTTGGCTGTTTAGGGAGTGAACCAGCAGATGGACTCTCTCTCTCTGTCGTTCCCCCTCTATCTGTAATTCTGAGTTTCAAATAAATAAGTAAATCTTTTTTTAAAAAAATTATTTGAGTTATACAGATTTTGTGTATTTCCTAGATACAGATTTAGGAACGTAGTGACACTGCGCCCCCTACCTTCCTCTTGCCTGTGCTCCAACCCTTCCTTCTCACATTCCCACTCTTAATTTTTACAAAGATCTATTTTCAGTTTACTTAATTATTAAACAAAGAAACATTGGTATCTTTTAAATGTTTTTAAAAGATTTATTTGTTTACTTGAAGGCCAGAAGGCCAGAGTTACAGAGAAGGAGAGAGAGAGTTTTACATCCACTGGTTCACTCCCCAGATGGCCGCAACAGCCAGAGCTGCCCCAGTGTGTAGCAAGGAACCAGGAGCTTCTTCTGGGTCTCCCACGTGGGCGCAGGGGCACAAGGATTTGGACCACAGCAGAGAGCTGGATCGGAAGTGGAGCAGCTGGGACTTCAACTGGCGCCCATTTGGGATGCTGGTACTGCAGGCAGTGGCTTTACCCACTACACCATAGCACCGGCTCCATAATGTTTTTTTTTTTTTTTAATTAGGAAACAAAAAGAATTCAGAAGGAGCAAATCAGGGCTATTTTCCACTGAACCTCTCACAAAATCGCCTTCTTTGATGAGAGGCATGAGTAGGAGCTTTGTCGTCGTGGAAGATTCTCTTGTAAAGCTTCCTGGGCATTTTTCTGCTAAGCTTTTGGGTGACTTTCTCGAAACAGCCTCGTAAGAAGCAGATGTCACCCCGCTTTATTCCCCAAAAAGTCAACAGCACAGTGCCTTGAGCACCTCCAATACTGTTGCCATGATCTTTGCTTTTGATCAGTCCACTTGTTTTTCTGTTTTTAATATTTACTTTTTAGCCTTCTTTCTATAGGAAGTAATGTTCCATTGGTGCAGAATTACTTTGAGTTATATAATGTATTCAAGTGTCTATGTATTTTAAATATCATATTTATGTTCTTAGATTTAATCTTTTCAACATTTTTCCATGTTCACTTCGTATGTAGAGATCATACACATGCCTACTATTTTTCTTGAAAACAAGGATCACATGATGTAGGATTCATAACAGTTGTCACAAGTGAGGAAATAATGGTCTATTATTTCTTTTTTTAAAAAGATTTATTTATTTACTTGAAATACGGAGAGGCAAAGAGAGAGAGAGAGAGAGAGAGAAATCTTCTATCTGCAGGTTTACTCCCCAGATGGCCACAATGGCTGAAGCTGTGCCGATCCAAAGCCAGGAGCCAGGAGCTTCCTCCAGGTCTCCCATTGGGTGCAGGGGCCCAAGGACTTAAGCCATCTTCTGCTGCTTTCCCAGGACATAGCAGAGAGCTGGATCAGAAGTGGAGCAGCTGGGACTCAGACCAGCTGGCACTGCAGGTGGCGGGTTTAACTGCTGCACCACAGCTCCAGCCCCAATAATGGTATATTATTAAATTGTAGAGGTTGAATTCAATGGAGATAATATTTATAACTATGGACCAAACAATATGATACCCACACAGTTTTAATTGTTTCTTTCTCCTATGTGTGTGTGTGTGTGTGTGTGTGTGTGTGTGTGTGTATTAACCTCTACATAGGAGAGGAAACGTGATATTTGTCTTTCTGCATCTGCATTATTTCCTTAACATAATGATCTCCAGTTCCACCCAGAAGTCGGCATATGAAAGAGACTCTTGCACTCCCATGTTAATTGCAGATCAGTTCACAATAGCAAAGAAATGGACTCAACCAAGATGTCCATCAGCTGATGACTGGAAATAGAAAACGTGGTCATATGCAAGGTGGACTGTTAGATGCAGAACACAGTGGTTTCTTTGGCTTTGACTGGACCACGTCCACCTCTTGGTAGCCACTTCTCTAGCTGTGCTTTGTCTTCAGAGTCCTTCAGGTAAAGCCAGGTTTCATCTCCTGTTATAACTCTTCAAAGAAATGCTTCAGAATCTTGGTGTCACTTATTTAAAGTTTCCACTGAAAGTTCTGCTTTTGTCTGCAGCCGAGTTGGATGCCACATTCTGGCACCTGTTGAGTGGAAAGTTTGCTGCACTTTCTTTTTGGGGCCAGAGCTGTTTAAGCTGAACGAGTTGAGGTGTCTGCAGTGGTGGCTGCTGGTTCTGCTGTCAGTTGTGAGTCTTCGTCAAGTAGGGCTTGAATAAGTTTAATTGCTTCCTTGCAGATTGATGTGTGTAGTCTTCTGCTGCGGGCTTATCTTCAACATCCTCTTGTCCCTTTTTGAAATAATTTAACATTTGTAAATTGCTAATTCCACTGGAGCATTGTCTTAATTTCACCATTCTCCCCAACCTCCATAAACTTGGCATTTGTTCTTGCCTCAATTTTAGCAGAATCCATGCTGCTCTGATTCGGTGCCTGATTCAAATGATGTTTGATCTTTCCTAGGGCCTCAAACTAGGTTGTACTCAGGCACAGTATAATAAGTTAGTATGAATTTATTTTGGTGCAAATAAATTTTGCAGCTTAGGCACAGTTTTTTTTTAGAAACTTACTTTCCATGAAAATTTTGAAGACCCCTTGAATATCTCACTAGAGACCACTGGGCAGTTACTTAAGTCCGTGCCTCAGTCGGCTTCCCTTGAATTGCATCACTGGTAGTCCCTATGGAGTGTGTGCTGGCTGGGGGTCCTCCTTGCTGGTTCTGCTGCTCACTGCCTATACGGACTGCTTTCTCCAAGTTCATGGCCCTGGGGGTGCATAGCACAGAAAAGAAACAGAACAGGAGAGCTGCCTCTAGCTGTTCCTGCCTCCTAGGCTTGCCTCTCTCTGAGGTGGTAAGGGGCACATACTCCAGCCTCATGAGGACAGTTGTGCTTCATTTCTGGGCATGGGGCCTTTCTTTACCCTTCTCCCTCTGGTGTGAGACTCCCTTCTCTTGGAGTCTGAAAATCCCAGGCAGCCAAGATGTTCTCAACTCACTCTAACTAATGCTGTATCAGCCATGTGATGCCCCTGTGGAGATGCAGGCTGCAGGCGTGCCTCTTTATTTTCCCCTCAGTGACAATAAGGTGTAGCTTGTAAATCTCTCAAGTTGATTTTTCACTTTTGATTGCAACCCAGGGCTGATGAAAATTTTCTGCATGTTTATGACCCATCAGTCCTTCTAATGGAGAGAAAGGCATTCGACCCCTGTGCTCAAGTCAGCAGCCTACTCAACGTCCTATGCATGACAGAATTTTGTTATGCATTTTAAATGATATGGAGCTCATATACACCCTAGATAAAACTTGATGTCTCTGGTTAAGTCTTCCTGTTTAAATTTATCTGTCTTCCCAGAGCTGGCTCCACTGAACCCTGAAGCTTGAGGAAAGCAGCAGAGCACTTTCCCTGGGAAAGCAGGGGTGATGCCCTAGCGTTCACCTTCCCCTGACCTAACTCTGGACCTGCCCCATGGTGTCCAGCAGCTGTCTGCCGTGGGCATCACTCCTGATGGTCACACACTTGGGACATCTGTACCTGTGCAGCCACTCAGCCACTCCAGCCACTCTCCAGGGCTGGAGAGTGTAAATTCTGTGAATACAGGTACGGGCACAGCTAGTCTGCTGCTGCCTCTCTCATAGTCACATCGGTGTTGAGCACATGATGAACCCTCAGTATTTCCCAAAAATGAATGATTGTAATGAGTAGTGGAGATTTTGTCTACACAACTACCACACGCTGTAGCAAATATTTAAATATAACTAAGTAAGATAAATTTATAAATAACTATATAAAGAAATAAGCAGTTTAAATTAAGAAACTTCTGGGGCTGGTGTTGTGGTATGGTGTATTAAGCCATTGCCTGCAATGCTGGCATCATATATGGATGCCAGTTCAAGTCCTGGATGCTCTGTTTCCCATCTGGTTTCCTCTTTGTTTTTTTTAATTTATTGTATTTATTTGAGAGGTAGAGTTACAGTGAGAGGGAGAGATATCCGCGGGTTCACTCCCCAAATGGTCGCAACCGCCGGAGCTGCGCCCATCTGAAGCCAGGAGCTTCTTCCCGGTCTCCCACGTAGGTGCAGGGGCCCAAGCACTTGGGCCATCTTCTACTGCTTTCCCAGGCCATCGCAGAGAGCTGGTTTGGAAGAGGAGCAGCCGGGACTAGAACTGGTGCCCATATGGGATGCTGGCGCCAGAGGTGGAGGAGTAATCTACTGGGCCACAGCACTGGCCCCTAGTTTCCTGTTAATATGCCTGGGATAGAGTGGAAGACGTCCCAAGTCCTTGGGCCACTGCACCCATATAGGAGACCCAGATATTATTCCAGACTCCTGGCTTTGGTCTGGCCCAGTCTAAACCATTTACCTTCATGTGTAATTAAATTTGAAACAGAATAGCTAAATGGAGTCCAGAAATATCCTACTGGCAAATTAGAGGGTGGACTCATTTACCCAGATAAGGATTCTTAACATTACAAAGGGGAAAAAAGGTCCCTTGAAGTAGCACTTACTTAAGTGTTTGTTTACACATCATTACTTGCTTAACAGAGGACGAAACTAAAAGTTCAGTTGTTCCAAGCTATTGCTGATTAAACAGCAATCAGAAATGAAGATAAAGTGTAAGATTGTAATAACAAATGGACACTTATACATCCATTATAAAAAATCTCATTTTATATAACCCAAAGGGAAAATTCCAGAATCTCCAGGTCTCTGCAGGACACCCAGCCTCTTATTCAAACCACATTTAGCTCACACAAGTAACTGCGTAGCTCTGAGCACCTGGGAAGTACGAGGAAGAGACAAGGGATTCTCATTCTTGGATTCTTGGCTCCACATTGCTGTGTCATTAATTCTCCCACTCTTTTGGCCAGCGGAGTCAGAAGGGAGGAGAAATGCCAGGAACTTCAGCAGTCCGTGTAAAGGATCCCAATCACAGGAATCTTGATTCTGTGAACGGGAAAATGGGGTGACTGGGCAGGCCCATTGCTAAGGCCCCATCCAAGCCACTCTGTGTTTTCTCTTGCAATTCTGTGGCAGCAGCAGTTTTCCCTCTGTATGTCAGTAAAAGAAACCTGGCTTCCAAAAAGGAAAGGCAATTTATTCAAGTTTGCTAAGCACGCAAATGAAGGTCCAACTCCATTGGGCTCCCAAGCCTATGACTTCCCCCTTACACATTCTGCCTCTGCAGACATAGCCCAAGGTGACAGGTGATGAAGATGTTACAGGCCTAGGTCTCTTAATCTTTATTCCAGTTTCTTGACCCTACAGAGATAAGGACTCAAGTGTCATAAAGAGCCATATATACAGTGCCCCAGTGAGAGCAGGATTCCTTTAACAGAGAGAGTGCGTGCATTCACAGGTGAGTGTGGTTACTCCACACAGATACCTGTCATGCAGAGAGCTGCCTATGAGGAGAGAGGGCGGGAGGAGTTCAGAGAGGACACGGGCACAGTCAAAGGCCTAACAGCAGCCCTCTCAGTATCAGTGTCTTTCCCGAGATCGGGCTGGTGGAGTTTAGCTTGAGTGAGGCTCTCTGAGAGTTCGCTGGCACCTCCACATGTAGGTTAACTTCCACCTGGTCATCATAGTGTCTTCTTCCTGGTTCTGGATGGGACACAGGTGCATCCTGAGAAAGTGGGGTACAAGATTGACAGGGAAGGGATGGAGTTACAGTGCAGGGCTGGCAGAAAGCCCCACTCACATATTTCTCCATAATCTTCCTGCCTAGTTCCCCCAAATCACAAATAGAAAACGAGCAGATCCGCCTCTGTAAACATGATTTGAGGGCTCAGACTAGGTAGTAACAAATCCATGATTTGGATTAAAAAGTTCTTAGGTGCTTTAACCCTGTTCCTTCTATATTCACAGACAGAATTGGTATTGGTCCTACTAGTTAATTATCAGGATTATCCTTAGAGGTCTGACTTAAGGTTCAGATGAAGCAGAGAGAAGTCAGACTTAAGCAGCCTGTGTTCACCCCAAGCCCAAGATGGAACTGGGTACCGTTGATTGCTAGAATTTCCTACTACCCTGAACTCAGATTTTAGCTTTAGGAGATCACAAGTTGTAAAATCTATTCAAATGAATAGATTTCAAAATAATTACTGCCTGATGAATACTGAGATATTCATCATTTAAGCTCAGTCTTATCACATACTTCACCTGACATTAACCAGGCACACCATAAGTATGCCTGAAATTAATACAGTTGGTCTCTAGGCAACTCCAGTCTTTCCCCCACAACCCCATGGGTTCCATGAAACCATCAGTCACGTACTTAGCACTCTCTGACTTTTTAAATAATTAAAACCCTTACAGTCAGGTTTGTTGCATTTGTATTTATTTCCCTCACTCTCTTGAGGGATTTCTTTGGGTAGCTTTAAAAAAGATATTTTATTTATTTGTTTATTTGAAATTCAGTGTGACAGAGATAGGAGAGACAGACAGAAAAAGGGGTCTGATTAACTCCCCAAATGGCCACAGCCACCAGGTTTGAGCCAGGCCGAAACCAGGGGTGAGGAACTCCGCCTGGGTCTTTCACGTGGGTGGCAGGGACTGAAGTACTTGGGACATCTTCACAGCTTTTCCAGGCACATTAGCGGGGAGCTAGATCAGAAGCAGGCCAGCCAGGTTGGAACCAGAACTCCAATATGGGATGTGACATCGCAAGCCGTGGCTTCACCCTTGGTGCCATTATTTATCTTTTTTGAAGTTTATATAAGGGTTCAGCATTTATTGAATGATTTCTATGTGGCAAATAAATTCTCAGAAAGTATTTACTGATTTTAATATTTGAATGCAAAATGATATATTTGGTGACAGCAGGATTTAAGCATAATTGCAAACCACTCGTACCTTCATTCAGTCATTCAGCAAATGTTTGTGTTCGCTGTTTGTGTCACACTAGGAATGCAAATACAGAGGTGATTGGCAAGCTTTCTGTCCCTTATAAACCTTCTAATAGGGTGTGAGAAAATGAGAAATTATTGATTATAAGAGAAGAAAATAGAAAGTGCATTGCTGTTGGCAAAGTCTAGGGAAGAATACACAAAGACAGAACCGAACATGAATGGCAGAAGGAGGTGCGAGAATGGAGAGGCTTTGCATGGGAATTGTGTGAAAAGTGACTTGGAATCAGCCAGGTGGACCAAGAAGAAAGGAAGGTCAAAGCACAAGCTTCTGAGACTTGATATTCCAGGGGCCAAGGAGAGTCTCAAGTATGACTGAGTGACACCTGGAAACGAATCAGGAGACGGAGGTGGAAAGTGCGCCTTTCCCTGTGCCTCTGTCTGTGCCCACATGCGCTGAGCACACAGGGCCTGAGCAGCAGGGAACTGTGATATGCAGCACGGCCCTGGCGGAGCAGCAGAGCTGAGAGGTGCTGGCTCCTGTGTGAAGGACAGCACTGCTCTGCAAGGTGAGGCCGAGCTTGCAGGAAGCCAACCCCGGTAGCTGGCCTGAGAGACAGGCCAGAGGGGGCAGTGCAGAACCCCAAGGCATCTGCCATCCATGGCTCACAGTGTGACTCGGGGACTAGATTCTCCTTGATTGCCACCATGATCAGGAGGCCCAACTGAGATGAAGAGGAAACTGGGATGAGGCCTCATCCAGTGCAGCCCAATGGCCAAAGAAAACGGAGACAAATCTAACAGCTGTGGCCTTGTTCCTGTGCAACCTGCAGGCCCCGTGGGGTCCTGAGGACCTGCATAGAAACCGAAGCTCGCTTCCTTTTTGAGACACAGGCACTGGGGTTGGACATTTGAAGGGACAAAGGCTAGACTTTGGGGATGAATAAATCTGGCCCAGAACATGGCTCCAGAAAAAAGAAACCTGAGCTATTTTTAGCAGAACGTCTAGTCTCAGTTTTCCAAGCTGCATACCAACCCCTATTGACCTCTGACCTGTTCCCACATTCATTTTCCTTTCCTGACCTGGAGTGTCTGACCTCTGGAAGAGAGTAGATAATGGAACTCTAGGAGGCTCCAGGCCAGTTCAGCAAAGGCCAGATGAAAAAAAAGTCCATGGAAGATCAGTTGAAGGGATATGAGGGCAGCCAGGACAAAGCGGAGAGGGAGCTATGAAGAGTAGGTTCCATGTCAGAGGAAGATCAGGCAGGACACAGTTATAAAATATTTTAGGCTTTTGAGAGCCACATTCTATCTGCATCGCTTATTGTTATTTTGGTTTGCTTTTAAAAAGATTTTTATTATTTATTTATTTGAAAGGCAGAGTTAGAAAGAATCTTGCATTTGCTGGCTCATCCCCCAAATGGCTGCCAAGGCCCAAGGCTGGGCCAGGCCAAAGGCAGGATCCTGGATGCCATTCAGGTCTTCCCCGTGGGTGCAGGGGCCCGAGCACTTGGGCCATCTTCCACTGCTTTCCCACGTGCATTAGCAGGGAGCTGGGTTGGAAGTGGAGCAGCAAAGCTTGAGCTGGCACCCACATGGGATGCTGTGGCCGTAGGTGGCAGCTTACCCCGCTATGCCACAACTGTGGCCCCCAGATGTACATTTAAAGCCTGTGTTGTGTGCTGCATTAAATGAGACCACAGCAGGCCCTGTCTAGGGAATGTACCAGAAGAGCAGTCGGACCAGGTTTGATTGTGCTTTCCCCCAAGTGTTCATGTGTTAGGAGCTTAGCTCCCAGGGTACGATGGAATTTTAACAGGTGAGGCTACATGGAAGGGCCTGGGGATGCTGGATTTCTGGAGTGAGTCTTTGTGAGAATGAGTTGTCATTAAAGCCTGACATGACCTCTGACTCTCTCTCAGGCTTCCTGTCTCCTGATGTGGTTTCTCCCTCTGCCAAGCATCCCTGAATTGTGATGCCATCTGCCACGAGACTCCCTGAAGCAAAGCCAGTGCTGTCACCGCCCCCTGGAACCTCAGAACCGTGAGTGCTTCTCTGTTCTCTGTAAGGTTCCTCAACCTCAGTGGTTCAGTATAGCAATGAGAAATGGGCTAATAGACAACTGAATGTTGTTAAGAATTTGGAAAGTTAAGGACCATGTATGTCACAGTCAGTTTGCTTTGTGATCATCAGAATTCGGATCAACGTAACTGCAGTTTTGTTCACATGGTCAAGAACCGAATCCACAGGGGGATAGTAGGTTCCTGTTGCCCCACGGGTTTCCTTCCTTGCTCCTTCCCTGACCCTCTTCACGTTTCCCCACCCTGGGCCCCTTCTGTTCTTCCCCTTTTAAGCTCAGTTGTGTCTCCCTGGGACATCTTCCTGCTGCATTTGTTCAAGGCCAAGGTGATGGGAACCAACTGAAAGCTTTCCTCTTACCTATTTCTCCATCAAAGGCTGTCAGTCACTTTGCTTGACAGCTGATGCTGCAGGTAGAAAGCCCTGACTTCCCTTCCTCCTAGGTCAGCGGCACAAAAGCAGAGCCTCCTAACATCTGGAAATGGGAAAACTTTTCAAAAATGACTCAGCAGTTGCCGTAGGTGAGGGATTGCCTGGTAATGATGCCTGGGGGAGTGACAGAGCAGATGTACCACACCTCCCCTAAGTCTCCTAACAAAGGATCCCGTTGCCTTCTCTCTGAGAGGGAAGAAGTGGAATAAGGAGGGAAACGGAACTCTGGCCCTTGCTGATACCATGGAGTGGGGCTCACGGAGTCCAAATCCTCTTGGAAGCCTGTATTTTCTCTCTTTATTCCAACTGTCATTTCACAGTTGGCTTTCTGGGTAAAGAATGGTTCTGCACATCTGCAAGACAATCTCTCTGCATATCTGTGCAGGAATCTTCTTCATCTGCAGCCTTGTGTACTCATGAGCTCATTTGATCCTTACAGCTGTCATACGTAATCTTTGCCATGATGATAAAAATCATTTAATTCTTACTCTGTTCCACCGAGTATCCTAAGGGTTTTAGGCTGCCTAACTTGATCCATACAAACCCTAGGATGGAGATATCTGATTGTTCCCATTTTGCAGATGCACAAGCTTAAAAGCTGGATAGTTTATCTCCCTTAGACAAAGATGGTCAACTTTTCCAGGTTGCGTAGCTTTTTGATTACAGAGCTGGCATCAAGTGAGGTGTGCTCTTAGCATCTCCCCAGTGTTTGTGTTAGGATGTTAGGTTGTTACACACTTATCTCGCTGAGCAGTGTTTCTGAAACTATAGCTTTTTTAAGAAAAGATTTATTATTTATTTGAAGGGCAGAGTGATAGGATATTAAAGAGAAAGAGAGAGGGAGAGAGAGAGAGAGAGAGAGATAAAGACATGTCTTCCATCTGCTGATTCACTCCCCAAATTGCCACAACACCCAAGGCTGGGCCAGGCTAAAACTAGGAGCCTGGAACTCCATCTGTGTCTCCCACATGGATGAAAGGGGCTCAAGGACTTGGGCCATTCTCCACTGCCACCCCAGGCACATTAGCAGGAGCTAGAGTGGAAGCAGAGCAGCAGCGTTCTAACCGGCACTCTAATATAGGATGCAGGTGTCAAAGGCTTAACCCTCTGTGCCTTACCGCCACCTCCATTGTTTCTCAGACTTCAATGTGTGCAGATTCACCTGTGAAGCTTGTTAAATGCAGATTCATGCAGTAGGTCTGGGGTGAGGCCCATGAACTTGCATTTCAGTAGCTCCTGGGTGATATTGATGCCATGGACCCAGGCTTGACACTTCATATACTTTAGCTTTTAGGACATCACTTGGAGGTGCAACCCTCGTCTCATCAGTGTCCATTTTGAGATTAAAGACCACTTTCAATAGAAGTTTTGTGTCACTGCCTCATCTTGGTAGCTCTGAACATGCTGCAAGCTACTGCTTTGAGTGAGCAGGTGAGCTGACCATGTGAAGGCAGAGAGCAATCCATGAGCCAGGTCCTGGAGAACCTCAGAGAAGCCACATCATAGGGCCTCTAAATGCCTTTTTCTGAGAGCTGGGGAAAGCGTTGGCTGCAGAGGAAAGTCCACTCGGTGTGAGAGATGCACCAGGGGAGAGAGACCTACGCCTTGTTCCAAAGGATGCATGCTTTCCCCTCGGGTTATCAAAGCATTGCACTTCCTTTACAGATCATGTGCAAGGTATATAAAATAACGGAAGAGCTTCTCAACTCACCAAATGCTCAGAATCTAGCAAGAACCACTGTTTACAACTTTTAGGTATCTACAATGAGTTTTTAAGTGAGATGAAGACATCAACTGGGAGATAAAACAGTTGAGATCTCTGTGTGCTTTTAGATTCATGTCCTGGGATTTGTTTAAAATTCCATCAGCAACATCTTCCTGTGTTGTTAAAGATTCTTTGTAAACGTCATTTTTGATGGGGCCATAGTTTTTCAATCATTTATCCCCATTGTAATTTCTTTAACTATTCCCACATCGCTGTCCTTTCTAGTTACTTTCTGAGGTTTCACTGTTAAGATCAATGTTGAAATACATCTCTGTTTATGAGTTTTGTGATTTCCTTTCAGTAAGTCCTCAGCAGTGAAGTTAGGGGAGCAGTGGTTCCAGACATGTTTGAGAATTACTCCCTGCTGCCAACTTGCCTTCTAGAACAGCTCTTCTCTGGAAAGGACATTTATGGGCATCTTCTCCAACATGTGGTCCTGGGTCCTGAGGCAGAACCCATGCTCTGGGCCTTCCTCCTCAGGGAACTTCAAAGGGTGTCAGTTTACAGTTCCTGGCATCAGCCCCCTGGTTATTGCAGGCACTGAGGAGTGACCCAGTGATTGCCAGCTCTCTTTCTCTCTCTCTCTCTCTCCCTCTCCCTCTCTCTCTCTCTCTCACACACACACACACACACACACACACACACACACACAAGTAAGGTGTGTTCCCTGTGTCGTGTTGTACTGACTTGAGTTTCTTGCTCATGTCTGAAGCAATTCTAGTCCCACATTATGTACCAGGATTTCACAAGATTATAATGGAGCTCGACAATTCTGATCACCTGTTGGTGTCTTAGCCATTGTAGCATAGGAATGCAACACATTACTCGTGTGTGTGTGTGTGATGATGCCAGTATAGCTAAACCTACTGCACTGCCAGTTGTACAGCACAATTGTGTACATTATATACAATTTTTAACATTCTATTTGAGAGAGGGGGAGCTATCTCCTCCTTTCTTTCATTCCTCAAATGTGTGCAACATCAAGGCTGGGCCGAGTCAAAGGAAAGAGCTGGGAACTCAGTCTGGCTCTCCCATGTAGGTGGCAGGGACCCAACCAGTTGAGCCATCACCCGTTGCTTCTAAGGGTGCACATTTAAAAGAAGCTGGAATCAGGAGTAGAGATGGGACTTGAACCCAGACACTGTGATATGGGATGTGGGCATTCCCAGGGACATCCTCTTTTAAAGACTTGCTTTTATTCTCCAAGAGCATTTTTCAAATGATTCATTGCATTATACAGGCACTGCTTATTCCCCCTCCCTCCATCTTTTCCTTCCTTGGCTTACATTTTTACTTAGTTATTTATTCTTTTTTTTTTCTGATTTTTAAGTTTTTTAATACACAGAGAATAGATTTCATGTGTTTCCTAGGTACAATTATAAGAAATGAAACGCAGTTTCAAGTGACATCTGATATGCTGTGCTAACCACCTGTCCCTACAGTGCATAATACTGATAATGAAAATTTGCGACCATGTTACTGATTTATGTACTATGTCATACACTGTTTTAGAGTGTACTCCTTTGACTTACAAAGGAATCTTTAAAATAGCATGCTGTGTTGGGCTTGTTGCAGCTTCATACATCTTGTGGTTACCACGTCTCTTTACTGCATCAAAAGATCACTTTATGTGGTTGGCCTATCCCATCCACATTCATGTGATTACCCTCTGTGATGACAGCAAAATGAAGAAATGCCTGATAATGCATTGCTCAGCGTATATCCCCATCATTAAGCAACACATGATTGTACTATATTCTGATGGAGATTGCCTTTGTCCTGTGTTTCTGTACAGAGCCCCAGTGACCATGCAAGGGGCAGATGTGTGATGCATTATTAATTAGGCCTATTCCCCTAAGCAGTGGTGGGAGTGGACTGTTGAGAAAGGGAGGAGGGCAGTATGTGGCAGAGCTGGTTAAGCCTCTGCCTGTAGTGCTGGCATCCCAGATGCATGTTGGTCTGAGTTCCACATGCTCCACTTCTGATCCAGCTCCCTGCTAACACACCTAGAAAAGCAACAGAGGATGGCCCAAGTGCCTGGGCTGCTGTCCCCCACGTGGAAGATCTGGATGGGGTTACAGGCTCCCGGCTTCGACCTGGCCCAGCACCAGCTGTTGTGGTCATTTGGGGAGTGAGCTAGCAGGTGAAAAGTCACTCTCTCTCTCCCTCCCTCTCCTGTTTCTGCTCCCTCTCCTTCTCTCTCTGTAACTGTCTTTAGAATAAATAAACTACTGACTTTCCAGTGAATAAGACCCAAGTTGAGGATCCTACATCAATGAATATGTTTTCCATAAAACCAAGCATAGTGGAAGTTCTGGGTTTTGGCTTCTAGATGACAGACACATCGGAGTTTCTAGATTGCATTTTATTTCACCTATAACCTGTTCTCAGAGACTGATTCAGCTCTAGCTCAGAAGGCTCGTGATGTGCTCCTCTGCTGCGTCCTACCATTGTTCCCTGCTTCCTTCCAGAGTCAGGGCAGTCCTTCCCCAGGGGCAGGCTCACCTCTGGCGTTTGGCTGTTTGCTGTTCTATTGCCTGGGATGCTTCTTCTCCCCATACAGACAGAGTCCTTCAAAATGTTCTTGGAGCAGTGGAATGCAAGAAAAGTTAATGTTGGTGCATAGAGTTTTTGGAGCCCATGCATAATTTTACCATAAATAGGTACTTGCTCTGAAATTGTTGAATATTCCTTGTACTTGCACTTGAATGGCTCCTTTTCCCATTGTCATCAACTCTCTGCTCAAATACTTCTCTGTGAGAGAACCTTTCCCAGGTGATTACTTTAAAATAATGTCCAGTCTCTCTTGCACTGCTTTATTTTTCCTGTTGTTCCTACATTCTGACGTGGTGGGTATTTATTTGCTTATTAACCATGCCCTAGTCTGTGTGGTTCACAGCTGTAACTCCAGCACCTGGATGAACTGGCATGTAGCAGATTCCCAGAAGACATATATGGAATTGGAGAATTTTAATGTGAATTTGTTTTATTTTTAGTTTCTTTGTTATGAAAGACTACTCGTATGCATGCATCCAAATTCATTATCAATTTAGAACACATTTTAGTAGGATCTATTATATGCATAGAACTGTTCCTTTTTTCCAAAGCTGCTTTGCCTATTTTGCCTATTTAGGTTCTTTGCATTTCTGTATGATTTTACAACAAACTGGCCATGTTTTCCAGAAAAAAGAAAAAAAGTTCTGCTAGATTTGGTTAGGGATTGTTTGAATCCTTTGATCATTTTTGGTAAAATGGCATCTGGACAATATTGAGTCTCCCAATCCATAAACATGGAGTGGCTCTTAGTTTATTCATGTCTTTCTTAGGTTCCTTTGGTCATGTTTTTAGTTTTCCATGTCAGCCCTCCAACTTCTGTGGATTCTGCAGTTGTGACTTGAATCAATTAAGGCCTGAAAATATTTGCCAAAACAAAATTGCACTGTATTGAACATGTCCAGTGTTTTTCCTTTATATTATTCCCTAAACAGCATGGTCCAAGAACTGTTTACATAGCATTTACATCGTATTGGGTAATATAAGATCTAGAAGTGACAAAGTATACAAGAGGACGTGCATACGTTGTATGCAAAGACTATGCCCTTGTACTGAAGGACTTCAGCAGCCACGGTTTTAGTATTCTCGGGAAGTCCTGGAAACAATGCCCCACAGTTACTAAAGGATGTCTGTATAGGAATGTATTTATTTTTCTCATATATTTTTTTCAGTGCTGTCGTGAACAGAATCGTTTTCTTAATTTCACACTTGGATTATTCATTGTTCACATATGTAGTTAACCTTGATTTTTATATACTGATTTGGAACTCAGAGACCTTGCTGATCTCTATTTTTAGTTCTGGTCACTTTGTGTTTCTTAAAACATTCCATATATGAGATTGTACATGCAAATAAAGACAGCCTTACATCTGTTTTCCACTGTGAATAGAGCTTATTTCAGTGTGATAGTACTGGATATAATTTCTAGAACAATGTAGAATGAGAGTGGCAAGAGCTGAAATCTATGCATTGCTGTGGATCCTAGGGAGACCACATTCAGTCTCCCATCCTTGAGTATGATATGGGGAGTAGGGTTTCCATAGAAGCCACTTGTCATGTTGAAGACATTGGAAACTATTTTTAACTGCATGACAGTGAAAGCATACATAGAGATTAGTGGGATACTAAGCCTAATATCTAACATAATTGATCTGTCATTGCTCATACCACCACTCTACCATCACAAAGGTTTCAACTTAGTGATACCCAGTGTTTCTGCCACTGGCATTTTGGATGGGTATTCTTTGTTAGTGACTGTCCTGTGCTTTGTAGGGAGTTTAGCACCACCCTGGTATTCTAAAGACTAAATGTTGATGGTGCACACCTATTAAAGTTGTGGTAGTTGTTCTAGCTGGGATCCAGTGCCAGTGGATTTTCTTAGTTACCTTTTCCTCTGAAAATGTGCATATTTTATAGTTACTCTTAAAGTGGTAGGATTCTGTGTTGATATTATTTTTCTCTCATAAATTTAAAAATGTGTTGACACTGTCTTCTGAACTCCATCGTGGTCATCAAATCAGTATTCTCCATATGCACTGTGTTATTTTTCTCTGAATGTCTTTAAAATTTTCCCTTTTTTTTGTTTCAGCATGTTAGCTGGTATTCCTAGGAGTGTGTGTGTGTGTGTGTGTGTGTGAGAGAGAGAGAGAGAGAGAAGGGAGAGAGAGGGGGAGAGTTTAAATTGTATTGGTTTAAATGTGCTTATTAATTCTGTAAATGCATGATGTCATTCCCCACAGAAGTGGAATGAAGTCTCCATCTGAAAACAAAAACAAAACTAGTGCATGTATGAAGTCTGATAATGCCAAACACACACCAGTGGAGTTTGAATTTATTACTCATCTAATGCAACTCTCTGGAGAGAGTAGGGCAGGTTTCCCAAGCAGATATGAAATGACGTGAAAGAGCAAGGCAAGGGATTGGCTTGGGTATTTTACTGTGTGGAGGGATTAAGGCCATGATGAATGATCCTGCATGGATTGAACACTCCCTGGTGCAAAAAGAGAGCACACGTGGACTTTCCTGTTTGCTCGTCCAGATGTAGGACACAGAAGAAAGATGACTTAAAAATAGGTATCAATCACACATCACAGACGGAATTAAACAATTCATTAGATGTCAGTAAAACTTGAAACATTTAGAAAACTTCATCTCCAACATTTTTTTTTATTTGAACTTCCCCTCCCTGTTGTCTCTCTTCTCTCTCTCCTGTGTGTGTGTGTGTGTGTGTACACTTCTGCCTCCACCTCTCCCTCCTGTAAATCTCCCCCCATCCCTGATATTTGATAGCTGCAATTACCCTGTCTTCAGGGTCACTTAGTCCTCCTCATCTCTATTCTGATGTAAACACACAGTGTGTCCCTAATGGTAGATACTGCATTTTTATTGTAGAATGCCCTCTCAGATTCTTTGTGTAGTTTCCATTTTCTGATTACATTTCATAACTTTTACTTGTATGAGCACATTTTCCTTTATCTATGAAATATAACTATCATAGCTAATTGGGTACCTTTGTTTACTAATTTCAGTATCGAAATCATCTTGGGATCTGAAAGTTTCAGCTGATTGTTTTGTCTCTTGAGAATAGGTCACTGTTCACTGGTCTTTGTTGCATTTTGTTTTCACGGTATCCTGTACTAATATGGAGATGCTGGATTTTAGATTTTCCCCTGAGGAATATTAACTAGGTTGTACCTCAGTTGATAACTGTGTTTCTTTGTTTGTTGACTCCAATAAGAGTTCAGTTCCTTTCTTTCTTCTTTTTTTGTTTGAGAGGTAGAGTTACAGACAGTGAGAGAGACAGAGAGAAAGGTCTTCCTTCCGTTGTTTCACCCCCAAAATGGCCGCAACGGCCAGTGCTGCGCCAATCCGAAGCCAGGATCCAGGTGCTTTTTCCTGGTCTCCCATGTGGGTGCAAGGACTCAAGCACTTGGACCATCCTCCACTGACCTCCCGGGCCACAGCAGAGAGCTGGACTGAAAGAAGAGCAACCGGGACTAGAACCCGGCACCCCCGGCATATGGGATGCTGGCACTGCAGGCCGAGGATTAACCAAGTGAGCCACGGTGCCAGCCCCAACAGTTCAGTTTCTAAAAATTTCTATCGGTATGGCTTTGAGTCTGTTCTCTACCTCTGGGGTTGAGAGTTTGGTTCATGCAACATTTAAACTGCTTCTTTTTAGCTTTTTGTTTGAAAAAGTGCTCCCTCTTCTGGCTTTCTTTTTGGTGGAGGGAGAGGGTAGGTTTTCCTAATCAAGTCGTAGTGGCTGTGGTTACTCCAGTCTGTCCTGGGCTTTGTAGGACAGAAACATCCTCTTAACTGTTAAGAGTTTTAGCTGCCCACACAACTTTGCCCTTCCCTCTGGTTGTATTATTTTGTTTCCCAAATTTTGAAGTCCCTTCCAGATACGGCGCATTTCTCTTCATTCTCCGGTGCCTTTGTGTGATTTTGTTTCTGTGTTTTTCCCATTAAGCTTCAAGGAAGGCAGACTTGTTATCTGCAGGCTGCGTGACTCCAGCAGTAGCTTATATGGCCATCACAGAATCAGTAAAATTACCTCTTGCCACCATTTTTGTTATATGGTCAGTGTTTTTCTCAAAGATTTTAAGGAATTCTTCATGTATTTTGGATATGTCTGTTTGTTCACTAGAGGAGGGTGCTTTGAAAAGTTCATGGAAAATGGCGTTAAAAATTAAATATAGGGGTGGGTATTTCTAGCACCTAAGAGAGCCACATCCCGTGTCAGAGTGCCTGGGCTTGAGTCCTGGCTCCTGATTCCAGCTTCCCGCTGAGGCAGATCCTAGGAGGCAGCAGGCGACAGTTGAAGCAGTTGGGTCCCTGCCGCACACACGTGAGATCTGTGTTGAATTCTTGGCTCCCAACTTGGGCATGATGGGAGCTCACTATGTGTGCGTCTCTCTCTCTCTCTCTCTCTCTCTCTCTGCCACGCAAATGATTTTTTTTTAAAAAAAGGCAAGTTATTTTCACACAAATGGTTTATGGAAAATGAATTATATAAAAAGCGAGGCATGGATTTCAAAATAAATTTATCTTTTAATTGCAAAATACATTTCAAAACCGAAATACATTTATCTTTTAATTCCATTTTCTATAAACTTTTTGTGGTTACTGTGTTTGTTGTGTGATATTTCCTTACACTCTGAGGCTTCTACCTATTACTCTTTACTCTGTCCAAAGCTTATTGATTTATGTTGTGTCTTAAAAATACTTTTGCTTCTTTCATGTCTTGAAGATGTTTCCCTGTTTTCTAGTTGTTATAATATTAATAACAGGCCTTTTGAGGCTTAGTTGGCATATGAGAAAATGTCCCTGTTGATAGGGCAGCATTTGACCAGGTTCGACATGTGTGCACCTGTGAAACCAACTACCCCAGTCACGGTCTTGAACATGTCAGCACCTCCGGGGGCTTCCTGAGTTCCTCGTTAACCTTCCCAGACACACTCAACTACTTACACCGTCTGTCACCATTTATCTCTAGCACTGATCTATTTTCTGTCACTGTTAGCTTATGCATTTAGCATTTGTTACATGTCCTGTAAATGGAATAATACAGTAGGTGGAGATTTTCTGGAGGGTAGGGATGTTTTGGGCTCCATCCCTGCAGCATAATTATTTTGGATTTATCTAAGCTTTATAACTGTTTCGGTAATTCATTTTATTGCATGTATTTTCTTACATGGTATTCCATTACATGGATATCTATATACTTCTTATCTTTTAGCTTATGAGTGGACATTTGGATTGTTCCTATTTTCTGGCTATTTCAAGCCAAGCTTCTATGAATGCTTTCATTAATAAAGCATATGTTTCCAATACTGTTAGGGGAAGATTTGGCCTAGTGGATCAGATACCTATATGCCATGTCAGAATGACTGGGTCCTGAATCCAGTTTCCTACTAACGCACACTCTGGGTGGGAGCAAGTTGTGGCTCATGTAATGCTAGATCATGTGGCAAATGTATATGAATATGTAACTTTTTAAGAAACTGCCAATGTTTCTTCCACTTATTTTGGACTTTAGTTTCTCTTCTTTTTTAAAAGCATGTATTTATTTGTTTATTTTTATTTATTTTGAAATCAGTTACAGAGAGAGAGGTAGAGACAGAGAGAGAGAGATCTTCCATTTGCTGGTTCACTCCCCAGATGGCTACAATGGCCCACATTGGGCCAGGCAGAAGCCAGGAGCCAGGAGCCTCATCTGGATCTCTCATATGGGTGGCAAGAGCCCAAACACTTGGTCCATCTTCCACTGCTTTTCCCAGGCCATAAACAGGGAGCTGGATTGGAAGTGGATCAGCTAGGTCATATATGCTCATATAGGATGCTGGCATTGCCAGTGGTGGCTTTACTCACTCTACCACAACCCCAGCCCCTTCTTATTCTAGTTTCCAAAAGTAGAAATTGAAGTCATTGGTTTGAGCTCTTTCAAAGATTTATTTATTTATTTATTTATTTTTGAAAGAGTTACACAGAGAGAGAAGGAGAGACAGAGAGAGAGAGAGGTCTTCCATCTGCTGGTTCACTCCCCAATTGGCTGCAATGGCTGTGGCTGTGCTGATCTGAAGTCAGGAGCCAGGAGCTTCTACAGGTCTCCCATGTGGGTGTAGGGACCCAAAGCCTTGGGCTGTCTTCCACTGCTTTCCCAGGCCATTAGCAGAGAGCTGGATTGGAATTGGAACAGCCGGGACTCGAACCGGTGCTCATATGGGATGCTGGCACTGCAGGCGGCAGCTTTACCTGCTACGCCACAATGCCAGCCCCTCTTTCTTCATTTCTAATGTAAATGTTTAGTGCTACAATTTTCCCTGTAAGCACTGTAAGCATTGGCAATATCCTATCCTTTCTTTTTTTGTTTGTTTGTTTTGTTTTTAAAGATTTATTTGAAAGAGTTACAGAAAGAGAGAGAGAGAGAGAGAGAGAGAGAGAGAAAGAAAGAGATCTTCCATCCACTGGTTCACTCCCCAGATGGCTGCAACAGCCAGGGCTAGGTCAAGCTGAAGCCAGGAGCCAGAAGCTTCATCTGGGTCTCCCACAGGTTGCAGGGGCCTAGCTTGAACTTTAACTGGCACCTATATGGGATGCTGGCACTGCAGGCAGAGGCCTGACCCACTATACCATGACAGTAGCTCCTGCAATGCCCCATACATTCTGATTTATCAAATTCTCATCTCATTAAGTTTGGAGTGATCTCTAATTTCCCTTTGAATTTCCATTCCACCCATTCACTACTTAGAGGGAAATTAGACCTTCATTTTCAGCTATGTGGGGATTTTATTTTTTATTATTGTTTTCAAATATAATTTCGTTGTGTTCAGAGAACACATTTTGCATGACTTTGGTCATTTTAATTGTCTTAAGACTAGTTTTGTGGCCAAGAGTGTGTCCCATCTTGGTAAAGGTTCCATGTGCCTGGAAACAAATCACGCATTGCTGTTGCGGGCTGGAGTGTCAGACAGATGCACCTAGGGCAGACTCTTGGTGTGGCTGCCCTGGTCTTCCACACTCAGTTTCTTCCAGCTGTTCCATCCATTGTCAACAGAAGGGTACGGAGGCTCTGACTACACTTGTGGATTTGCCTGTCTTTACATTTACATTGGCTTTTGTGCTTCACATCTTTTGGATTACTTTTATTAGGTGTGTAAGTATTTAGCTTTATATTTATATATATATACACACACACACATATATATATATACTCATATATATACATATATATATACTTATATATACTTGATGAATTGACCCCTGAAACATATTGAAGTTTATTTATCTCTTATAAAATTCTTTTCTGTGAAATCTACCCAATATTAATATAGCTGGCTTCCTTTTATTTCTTCTATTTAGCAAAGTGATACAAAGGAGAAAATCTTAAGAAAGAGCACCAGGTTTGTGAAATCTCCATTCCAGGAGAGGGCAAAGGACTGTCACCAAAGGCAGGTGGCTTTCAATGGAGACGGATGTCTGCAGGTCACCCTGCACATGGCTGACCAGGGGAGGATGGTTCAAGGACATAGGCACCAGGAAAGTCTCTAGGTGTGCGTTCCCATTAGTAACACTGTTTAGGGCATGCGCCTGGACAGGTGGATGCCTTCACATCTCTGAGTACACTGCGGTCCACCCAGGAAGCCAGGGCAGAGCAGGGAGCACAGGACAGGCTTGACCTGGACAGGGGCCTTCCCATCCACTTTGCCTGCCCTGTAGCAACCTTGCCTGTAAGCTCATCATCAGGCTCACATCTTCCCCCAGATAAGGAGCAGAAGAAGCAGGTGAAGAGTCCAAAATATGGCCTTATGGTTCCCAGGAACAAGAGGACCAGCCTCGAGCACTGGAGAACAGGAGCAGGCTCAGGACTGGCCCATGGCTGTGGCTCCCCAGCCTGGAGAGATGAGTCATCAGCACAGTAGCCACTTGTCACCCTCTATCTCATCAGCTTCTGGCCTCAGTGTGATTCTGCAAAAAGCACCCTGTGGGGACCAGCGATTCTGAGCCCTTGGGGTCCTGCCACTGACACAGCCATGGTTCATTCAAGAACGGAGTACAGAGTGGTCAACTCCAAACCAGACTCAACAGCTAGAGAATCCTGGGCCTTCCAGACCCAGGGGAAAATGGCTATGGCCTAACCTGCCCCATTGGGATGACCCAGGTAGCTTCTGATGAACAGGGCCTAGTCGCCTTTTGGAGGTCGTGTGGGTTGAGGAAGAGGCTACAAGTGTCAGGGACCCTTGGAGAACTGGGATGCTCTCTCTGCCCAAGGTAGGGTTCCAGACTCCTTCCCTGTGGATCCTCCAGGCCAGGAGCCTCTGAGCCAGGAGTCTCTTCTCCCAACGTCAGGGGACACATTCTCCATGCTAATGACCCCTAGTGACAGCATGACCTGGAGAAGCTGAACCCACTGTGACAGCAGCCCAGGAGGCCTGAGCTGCTAGAGGGCATGTGGGCATCTGGCCAGCCAGGTGTGCCACCAGGACCACCTGGACATTCTGGGGCTGCCTCCACCCACTGGCATCCTGGTCTGTGGTCAGAAGTGCCCTGGGGTCCTCTTGCAGGCTCAGGCCATGAGATGCTGGATTGTGAGATGGGGCAGGGAGGAAAGAAGAGTGGGAACCTGGTGCCCACACACCCAGGACAGTGCACAGAGGTGATCATGGGCCTGGTCCCTTGGCTGGGCCCACACTCCTGAACTGTCCCAAAGACCACATGTACCCAGCCACTGCTGCTCCTCCAGTTTTCCTCTGGTCCACGCTGGGCACAGGTCAATCTCAGGAAGTGATGGAGCACCCCAAGCTGGGTCTCTGACTGCATCTGGAGGCTGTGGCACCTCCAGCCACTTGCAAAGGACTCAGGGACCCTGTGTGGCAGCTCGGCTCCAGGGGTCACAAAATCAAAGGCATTCTGAAACCATTTAATACACAATCAACAAGGGGCAGAAGTTCCCGAGGGTTCCTTCACAAAGGCGGGAGGGGTATGTGGCAGCCCACAGGTGCCTGGGTTCATGTCCTATCTCATCTCCTGCTCTGAGGGTGCCCATAGCAACTGTGGCAGTGGACTGGCTCCTTGGCCGAGATGAGCCAGCGTGAGGCCACTCAGGGAGGGGGAGAGGAGCTCCAGAGAGGAGCCTTGTCAATTGGGGAGGCCACCAGGCATAGAGAAGCTAGATGCTGGCCAAGTTGAGCTAGGGTGAGAAAGCTCAGGGAGGGGAGAGGAGCTGCAGAGAGGAGCCTTGTCAGGCGGGAGGTGCTGGGCATAGAGAAGCTAGGCTTCTGGCCGAGTTGAGCTAGGATAAGGCCTCATGGTGAGGGAGTGGAGCTCCAGAGAGGAGCCTTGTCAATCAGGGAGGATGCCAGGCAAAGAGAAGCTAGATGCTGGCCGAGTTGAGCTAGGGTGAGGAAGCTCAGGGAGGGGGAGAGGAGCTCCAGAGAGGAGCCTTGTCCATCAGGGAGGCCGGCGGGCATAGAGAAGCTAGATGCTGGCCGAGTTGAGCTAGGGTGAGGCAGCTCAGGTGGGGGAGAGGAGCTCCAGAGAGGAGCCTTGTCAATCAGGGAGGATGCCGGGCAAAGAGAAGCTAGATGCTGGCCGCGTTGAGCTAGGGTGAGGCAGCTCAGGGAGGGAGAGAGGAGCTCCAGAGAGGAGCCTTGACCATCAGGGAAGCCGGCGGGCATAGACAAGCTAGCCTCCTTGGCCGAGATGAGCATGGGTGAAGCCTCAGGATGGGGGAGAGGAGCTCCAGAGAGGAGCCTTGTCCATCGGGGAGGCCGCTGTGCTCAGACAGCCTAAGCTTCTGGCCCGTCTGAGCTGGACACCTGGTGGGCTCTTCTTCCCCTCCAGGTGCCCACACACATCCAGCTCCTCCATGGAATGGGCAGCAAGGAGGCCTCGAGCCAGGGAGGGCACACAGGCCTGGTCTCCCAGTGCAGAGCTGGCTCCTGCAGGCTCCAGCCCGTGAGTGTCCCCAGAGTGCATGGGGCTCCCATGCAGGGAGGGCGTCTTCAGCCCTGCTCCCAGGGCTGGCACAGCCTGCATGGGCCCGGGATCCAGGGGCTCTGAGGCAGGTGGGGGAGGGGCCCTGAGACCCTGCTGGCCACCCAGCTCCAGGGGCCAGAAATCAGCGCCTTTGACAGGCGGGCTGAGATTTGGGAGGCCCCCCCATCGGGACAGGTCTCCCCTGCTCTGCAAGCTCTGTGGGGCCAAGAGGCCTGGGCCACGCAGAGACTCTGAGGACTTCACAGACAGGGCTGGGGACGAGGGCTCTGGGGAGGCACCCTCTTCACAGCCTCCCTCCTCGTCCTCTTCAAAAATTGTCTCGGGCAGGACGAATCTCAGGTCCCGAAGCAGCTTTGGCCAGGGAGACGCAGGACACTCAGCAGCCTGGTCTTCCTCCCCTTCCTCCTCCTCTTCGTCCTCTTCCTGCTTCTCCAGGCCGCTGTAGTACTCCTCGTCCTCAGAGTCGGAGTCATCTTGGAAGGTCACGTTGAGTTTGGTCAGGGAAGTCCAGCGCCGGAGGGGGCCTGGCTCGTCCAGCCAGGAGCACTGTGGGCCCGAGAGGTGGGCGGCGCCCCCTGACCCTGAGGCCCCCGTGGAGGAGCCCTGGCCGCAGGGCTGGGTGCTGCTCTCGCCACGACTGCCCTTCTCCTCCTTGGTGTGTTGCTTGGAGTCGGGCTGGACGGCAGATCCGAGAGGACCGGTCTCCCCGGGGACAGAAGCTGAAGCCCCCGCTGGCTCCTGGAGAGCTGCAGCAGCAGGGTGACAGCCTTTGCGCTCAACGATGGTCTTGATGGACACTGGTGGGGGAGCGCGCTCCTGAGAGCCAGGCAGCACCTGCAGGGCCGGGCTGCCATCTTCGGTTGGCTTATCTGGAAAAAGAACAGATGGGTTTAATTTCTCCACGGCCACCATCTGGCCTGCAGGGTGCCTGCCCTGACCTGACCCTTGGGGTCCCCATTACTCGGTGTGATGCTCAGGACACCTCCAGCCTGCTGGCCGCAGAAGGAATGGTGCATGCAGCCTGGGCCATGGGAATGACAGGGACACCTCTGGTTCTCCCCTCAAAGCCCACAGACTGGACAGGCCTTGAGCCCCCCACCTCACTCTCTCATCTCTGGAGACTGCTGGCACCAACTCAGGACCCCATTACCTACCCCACCTGAAATCCTGGGCCCTAACAGTGCATTGGCTGAGTTACCCGCATCTGAGTCCCTCCTCAATTGTAGGAAGGGAACTGAGCCTAAGATGATGGGGGTGAGAGCTGGGGGTGTGTGGCAGACATGGGGTCTGGCCAGGCCCTCGGGGACAGGGAATGTGGTTTCCAAAGAGGTGGCAGGGGTTCCCTGTGTCCTCTGCCCCTGGGCCACAGTCCCTTTCCCGGTGAAACTGGGCTGTCATTGCTTCTGTCTCACGAGCACCCAGGGGAGGCAGCACCTGGAAGCACAGTGGGGACTTCCCAGTGTCTGAACAGGCTGCCCCTGGGCCCCCACTGCCAGCCTCTAGAGCTGGGACAAAGCCATCTCTGCTCTGCATGGGGACCCAGGTGCTCAGGTCCTTGTCAGCAGGGGACAAGAACGGGGACCCCTCTGCACCAGAGCCCAGAGGCCACTGCTGCTCCGGGTCCCGCTGACTTCTGTTGGCCCAAGGCTAGGACTGCAGAGCCCACACTCAGCTGAACTTGGGTTCTGCCGTGGGGGCCCCCAGCGCCTGCCTCTGCGCCCACCCTGCTCACAGGAGTGGACTCGGCCCCCACTACTGGGTTCAGGGCACGTGGGCCTTCCAGGGGTCCTCAGATGGCTGAAGGGGATCCAGTGCCGGCTGGACCACCCCGCAGGAGGATCCAGGGAAGCTGCCCGAGGCCCCGCCAGGCCATGCTGTCAGAAGCTCCTGAAAGCAGAACTGCTGAGCCCAGGGAGGACAAGGAGGACTAGGAAGAGGTGAGTCCCTGGGTGGGGCTGCCAGGGCCTGGCACTCCCACTACTGACTCCCCTAAGGGAGCATGGGACGGGGCCGTGTGCTGGACTCACCTTCGGGAGGCAGGAGGCACTGCAGCTTCCCCAGCTCACGCATGGAGGCCCGCAGCTGCCTGATGACTGCATCCTCGCTCAGTGACCAGGCCTGCTTCAGGGTCACCTGCAGGAACTCCCGGATGTGGTCCCTGGACATCTTCATCAGGCGCTCTAGACATGGGGGTGGGTGTCAGGCTAGGAGGAGCCCTAGGCATGGCGTAGCCACCATGGCTGCTCCAACCCTTGTTTCTGCTGCAACCCCTGACCCTGGCCCTGTCCCCCACTTGCTGGCCCTGAGGCTCAGCCTCAGCTTGGACCACCCTCAGCAGGACAGGGCCTGCCTGGTCTGCACAGCAGGCTCCTTCCTGTGTCTGCTGGGCCTGGGGAAGCTCAGCTCTGCTCAGAGTCACAGGCCACCAGGTCAAGAGAGCCAGGCAGTGGGGAAGGAGCACATGCAGGAACTCCTGGATGTGGTCCCGGGGCATCTTCAACATGGGCTCTGGACATGGGGGTGGGTGTCAGGCTGGGAGGCGCCATTTTTGGGGGTTGGGGATGAAACGGGATTCGCAATGCCCCCTAAGCTGGCCAAGAACTCAGAAAACTCGTCCCTCCCCTAGGTTCTGCTCACCCGGGCCAAGCATGGGACCCCCCCAACTCCTCCATCCCCAGCACCCAGGCCTCTGTGGGCCCTGAGGACTTACTTCGGTGGACCTTGAGGACGGTGTACACCATGCCGGTGAGTACGTGCGCGCCCTCAAGGATGTAAATGTCGAACATCCGAAGTGCCAGGGGGAACGGCACCTGGGGAACAGAGGCATTGGAGGACCCCACGCATCAGGGCCTTAGTAGGACCCACAGTGGGTGGGTGTGCAGTGTCATAGGGCATCCTAGCTGTGCCTTAGAAGCCCAGAGAGAAAGAGTACCAAGGCCTATCCAGGACCCTGGGGCCACGCGGACTGCTCTGCACACTTTGGAAGCCACCCTGGAGATGCCAGACAGCCCAGGGCCTGGGGGAGGGGTCAGCCCTTGGGCTGTGCTGAAACCAGCCTGTGGCACCCAGGGTCTATGGATCTCCTGCCTCTCACTGTAGGGCTCTGGCCTTTGCCAGGCTCTCAGGATGGGTCCTGGTGGGACCTGTCCCCTCCTTGCTGTCCCTGAGGCTCAGCCTCAGCTTGGACCACCCTCAGCAGAGCAGGGCCTGCCTGGTCTGCACAGCAGGCTCCCTCCTGTGTCTGTTGGGGCTGGGGGAGCTCAGAGTCAGAGACCACCAGGTCAAGAGAGCCAGGTACTGGGGCAGGAGCTTCCCTGGGCAAGGGGTCCCTGGGGCACTTACCCCATCCAGGAAGCACTGGATGTACCAGTGGGCGGTGTAGTCCTCAAGGCACACACCCTCCTTCTCCTGAGAAGAGGCAGAGGGGGCTCAGGGCCCAGGGCCCAGGGCCCAGGGCCCAGGCCTGACTCCCTCTAATCTGAGCCCTGTGGCAGAGCCCCTGGGTGCAGGAAGCCCAGCAGCAGGTGCATCCCCCCTCCCAGCGATGCAGATTCCTGAAAGGACACAGGTCCCTCAGTCCACTCTACCCTGGGGACAGCATCTCCCTTCAATCTACACAAACTCTGGGGGAACAAGTGGTGGAAAACACACCAACACCCAAGCTGCCACAGACCCCAGTAACAAGGAAAGTCTTGGTGAGGACGTAGCCTCCCCTGGCCCAGGAAGCAGTCAGGACCCCTCTCTGTCCTCCCCTCCCTCAGCACAGAGCCCCCGAGGGGAGAAAGGAGATGTTTACTTACCAGGTGTTTCTCCAGGGAGGGGAGCACGCGACGCATGATAGCTCCCAGGTGGTGCTGGAATTGCTCCAGTTTTGGGGAGTCCGGTGTGTAGAAATCTGAGTAATAGCAACCCCCCGGCCCTCACTTCAGAGTGTCTTCCCGGGAAGGCTGGAAAGTCAAAGGCTTGGGGCGGGTTCTTTCTGAACATGGAGGGTCAGGGGAAGCTCTAACAGGCAGGGGAGCCTCAGGGGAAGGGGGGGTACAGCTGACAGCCCAGGGCAGGCTGCCTAAGGTGACCTCTGGGCTGACTGCAGTCACACTGGGTGCCTCAGGGCCATCTGGACACTCAGGGTGAGGAGGGGTCACCCTAGAATGGATGCTCCTTCTGCAAGGGTGTGGCTCAGTGGGTGGGAGTCTGAGTAGAGATGTGAAGCAGTAAGGCCAGTAGAGACCTAAGGGTCATTTGTCAAAGACAAGGCACAGGACCTTTGTGTGATGGGAAGTGAGGGGTATGGCTTGGTATTGGGTCCTCTGCCGGCCCTGGCTTCTAAGAAAGCATTCTGAGGGAGACCGCCCTATGCACGCAGCAGCCAGTGAGGGACAATGTCCCAGTCACTTGTCTGCATGCCCATCCCTGCACTTGCAGGACCACGCCCACCACACCCATCACCCACCATGCATCGAGTGCTGGCTGTCCCCCATGAGCTGGACTAGTGCCCAGAAAGCATCCTCTTCACTCAGCCACATCAGCAGCAGGGCTGCCACGTGGCTTAGGCCCTGGCTGTAGCCCAATTCCTGGAAGAACACAAAACACATCAGAAGGACCTCCCTGGCTGGGATGATCTCACGTGGCAAGGGTGACCTCTCCTGGGAGAGCTGAGCATTACCACCAGGCCCCACTGCTGCCCCTTGGGTGTCAGGATCTCTCAAAGTTCCTGGAGAGAATCCTGCAGGGTCTGAGCGCAGGCTGTGCAGGGTTAAGAAGAGGTATGAGCCCCACCCCAGATGTCAGGAAGGGGAAGACTGTTGTGGGAGTGCAGACTGCACACCCGTGATGGCCTCTGGAGCTCTCTGCTGCACAGGTGCCCTGCTGGGCCCCACTGCAGACGTGAGGAAGAAGCACCATAGTAAGGCCTGCCTGGGCCAGAACAGAGCCCAGCCCAGGAGAAGGCTTCTGTTCTGCCCCAGAACTTGAGGTTGGGGCCAAGGAGGCCATGAGCTTGAACTCTACCCCTCAGTCTCTGCCTTGTGGATTAGAGAGGCCCCCTCAACCCAGGCTAGGATTTCTGTGACCAGGGGCACCCTGCATGGACAGCTCTGGATATGACCTTGGAACGTTATCGCAGAATACTCACGGGGTTGTACATTGAGTATGCGAGGAGCACCTCAAATAAGGAGCGTTGTCTGGAAGAGAGAGGACAGAGGCTGTGCGTCCAGTGCTGCCGAGGCTCTCAGTGTGGCTCTGCCTAACAGAGCCTGACAGCCACACGCAGGGCCCTTGATACTCTGCTCATGAGCAGTCCACCGTGTGGGTGAGTGCTGCCTGCAGGGACATGCACATCTCCCAGGGTGCAGTCATGTGCAGTTTCGTTTCCCCAGGTGGGTGTTCATTGCAGAGGTGAGCGTCCCACTGTGGGAAGTGCAGTCCCGTGGGTCTAAGCCATGGAGAGTCAGCCTCCCATGCACGTTCATTCTGATAGGGAGCAGCTCCTGTGGCCTATCTGTTCCCCATGAGCCTCTGTGGCCAAACTCCCCACCTCCCCCAGCCCGTGGCCACCACTGCCCTGTTGTGTGTCCTGGAGTTTGGCCTCTTGCAGACGTCCTGTGAGTGGATCATAGCACGTGTAGCCTTTGAGGGATGCTTCCTCTCTTAGCAGGATGCACCTGAGATGCATCCAGGTGAGCCCAGGGCCGAGCCTCGTCCTGCCTCTCACTGAATCCTGTTCTCGGATTCAGCTGTGACACGGGTTGCTTATCCGTTTCCCCACTGAGCATCGTGCAGGGTAGTCCTGCGTCCAGTGACTGTGAACACAACCCTGAATCTTGCGTGAGGGTTTTATGCACTCAGCTGTTCTGGTGGTTGTGTAAATGTGCGTGTGTGCTGGGGGTTCGTGTGGAAGGTGTGTGTCTCTCATTGTGAGAAATGGCCCTGGGTGCTGCTGGGGGCCTGGGCACTGTGCTCTGTTCCTGCAACGAACCGGAATTGCGCTCACCTCACGTTTTCCCCAGCACCCGGCGTTCAGTGGTCTTAGTTCCCCCATTCTCACAGCTGTGCGCTGGTGCCCCGTTGTGGTTTAGGTGCTAAGCATGTTTTCACGCGTTGAGTAGGAGAGTTGTGTGTGCCATCATGCAGGGGCCCTCCTGAGCCTTGGCCCATGTCAGGGCAGGGAACCCTCATTTGCTTTGTTGTTATTGAGATTTACAAACTTCATTTTCTGTATTTTGCAAATACTGTCTCCCCTTGTGTTCCTTTTCATTTCATTCCCACCAAAGTGTCTTTGGGAAAGCAAACTGTTCAGTATAAATAGAAGGCCATGGATCCATTTTTTTCTGTCCTACAGGAATTATGCTTTAGGTGTGAGCCCACGTCTCTCCTAGGACCCCATGTGTCCCAGGACCCTTGCACCTCCCTCCCCCAGGGCCCCTCCAGCCCAGAGGCCTCACTTGGCTCCGTATCGCTCTCGAAACATGATGTGACTTCTGAACGTGCGTGCTACCTCTTCATCGATCTGTTGGACTTGATCTGAGCACAACCTGGCCCGTTCCTTCATCTCCTGCAGGGCAGGGCCGAGGGGGAGGGGCCGGCCTCAGGACGAGCCAACCCCCACTGTCACACAAGCACCCCAAAGCCACATCAGCTCTTCTGGTTGGCAGGGAGAGTTCCCCTTGAGGGAAGCTCATTCCCCTGATCCAGGGAGGGTCATGGGTTCCCCACTCACCTTAGTGTCCACGCCACCCCCAGTGCCCAGCAGAGGGGCCACTGTGGACCCGCTACAGTCAGCCTGAGGCCAGGGGCTCTGCCAATGTCCTTCTGTGCTACCTCTGCCTTCCCAGAGCAGGAGAGACTGAATCAGGCCTCCGAGCCTCCTCACTGGGCTCTCAGGCCCCACAGGACAGGAGTCAGCCTCACCCTGACCAGCCTTCAGGGCTGCCCCCTGCAGGAGAGCCCCAGCTCCATCAAGAGAGTGGACACCCTTCTTGGACTTGGAGCTGGCCCCAGGGGCAGCCCCCACTTGAAGACTTGGGCGAGGGCGGGGCTGGCGGCTCAGTTGCTCCTTGCTCCCTGATGTCAGCCAGGGAGGTGACAGCCCGGGGCCAGCCCTCTGATGGATCAGCCCTCATTCCCAGAAGCAGTTGAGAGCTGACTCTGACCGATGGAACCAGCAGGCCAGGTGGGGGCTGGGTGAGCTGAGGCCAGGCCAGGCATGAGAAGGCCCAGGTGAGGGCAGGGCCCGGCGAGCATAAGAAACGCACAAGCAGGGTCAGGTGTGGGGAGGGCCGTTAGGGACAGAGCCAGCTGAGGGCCCTAGCACACAGGATTTCCACCTCACTCCAGGCCGTCTCTATCCATTCAGGACCCAGCACAATGGCACTGGGCAGTCCTGGGCCTAGAGGCAAGGCAGGACCACAGGGATGAGGGCTGTGGCCCTGACCGGATCCTTGTGTCCAGGCCCATTTGTGTGTGGGGAGACATGGAGGAGGCTTCTGGGGAGACGTGGATGAGGCAGAGGGGAGGGCCGGGTGGGGGCCCCAACCAAATGACCACTCCTCCTTGGCATTACTTGTCCACCACACGGGAGCCTTGCGCTCCTGAGCAGGCCCAAGCGGGTCGGCCTGCCTCAGATTGCACGCAGAGCCATACCTCGAATTTGCCAGGGTTCTGGGCCTTCCTGGTATCCACGGAGAGCATCATGGCCCACACCTTGCCGCGCACCTGGGCAGGGATGCCTTTCTCAATTCTCCGGTGGAACTACAGGAGAGAGGAGGCTCTGGTGAGACCCGCCCCAGGCCCTCTGTTGGGGGGGAGCGTAGGGTGAGACAGCAGGAAGGGGAGCCCTGGGCTCTGTGCTGTGTCCCCAGATCTGCCTGGACCTGGGCCTCCTGACCCAACAGTGAGAGGAGGGCCGAGGGCTCAGTGCAGGCTCTGTGGTGCACTCACTGCCCACACAGGGCACCAGGAACTGTGCCTGCCCTGCATCTGGGAGTGGCCCCAGGGGAGACTGGATCTTCTACTGCGGCAGTGTCCTGGGTGCAAGGGCATTGGGCTGAGATGACCTGTGTCCTTTCAGGGCAGGACAGTTGTGTCTGAGAGGCACAGCGATGGGCACTGTCCATCCCAACTCCACCCTCAGTGGTCCCCAGGGGCCCTCAGGTCCAGGTACCTTCTCACTGCTGCGGTACTTGGTGAAATTTCGCAGCATCTTGTTCCATTTTTGCAGTCGGCGGCCCTCCTGATGTTTATGGTGGGAATGGAGACAGGATGGTGTGAGCCCAGCAGTGTCCTCTGGAGAAGCCACGGATGCAGCTCAGGAGGCTGTGGACAACTCAGCTGGGAGGAGCCAGCAAAGGGGCAGACCACGGCACCCAGACCTTCCAACTAGGGGAGCCTCAGGGGCTTGGGCTCTGCCCACAGGACAAGCCATCCTCAAGCCAGTCCCATCTCATCCAGGAAAGTGGGTCACAGTGGCCCACAGGTGGGGACCTCAGAGCTGCAGGCCTGCTCTGGGGCATGTGGGCCTCAACAGATCTCCTGGGGACTGCTGTCCCTGGAGGACCATATGGCACTCCCCTAAGCACTGCCTATACCCACAGGCCTGCTAGTTCTGCCTCCTAGATGAAGAGTCCATGGCCAAGGTCAGCTTACCCATTGCACTGCCAGGCATCCATGCCTGGGCGGCTTCTGCTTACTGAAAGGCAAGAGAGACAACACCATGAGAATGGGCACTGAACCACGCATGGTCCACTTCCCAGCAAGGCTGGGACAGGACCTGTGTCCTCCTCACCCTGCTGAGGTGCAGCCCAGGGCACAGAGAAGGGCAGGGAGGGGGCAGCCATGCTGCAGGCAGACATCCAGCAGGGGCTGTGACCGTGAGCATAGGGAGCCCAGGGCCAGGGAGGAGCCCTTGCTGCCAGTGCTGTGAGTGTGCAGCTGGGACTCGAAGCACCTGGGACCACCACACCTCCCTGGGTACCCCCCTGCCCACCCTCCTCCCTATGCACTGGCTGCCTGAGGTGCCTGCTCCCCACCTCACCCTCCTCAGCCCGGACCGTGGCCATCTCTCCACCAATCGGCTCCTGCTTTTTCTCCAGGTTCTGGCACAACATGGAGCCAGAACCCCCATCCCCGAGAGCTAAGGTGGCCGAGACGGCTCCATCCCTCTAGGTCACCGGAGCCCACCCTCCAGCCACGGGGCCTCCAAGTCTGTCTCTTGCCCTCAGGTCCCACTCCTCCCAGCACAGTGCCCTCCGCTGCAAACCCCTCTGTCCCGGTCTGTACTGGGGAAGCCTGCAGGCAGGTTCGGAGCCTTGAGGTCACATCCCTGGCCTTCCCTCAGGCCAGGCCTTTAAGCCTTTAGCTTGGCCCCTGAGACCCAGGTACCTCCTGGACAACTGCCACCTTCTAGGCTGATGCCCCAACCCTGTGGCCACAGCTCTGGAATGCTGATGGCCCGGTTGTGTCCCCTAGGAGCAGGGCAAGACCCTCAAGCCACCCCCTCTACTTAGCATGAACAGAGGCCTCAGAGGCAGTGTGCCCCGTGCTTGCCCCATGTCCAGTTCTGTCCCTGCCTGCAGTTTGGATTCACTCACTGGGTCATCAGCTCTGGCCACACGCTGACCTGTGCCTGCACTGTGACAACAGCTTGGATCAAGGAGGGGGCCTGGGGACAGGTGTGCTACCTAATGGTGGGGTTTCTGACCCTGGTCCCTCCCCTGGGTGGATCGGGGTGCAGAGGACTCACCGCAGGAAGCCAAGTTTGTCTGGGACAAGGGCTCCACTCTCGTTGTCCTCTTCTCCCAGGTGAAACTGGGGCCCTTTACGGGGACCCTGCAGGGGAGAGGGGACCCAGGTGAGAAGTCCGGGTCTCAGTCACTGAGGGAAGCTGAGCCACCCTCCCCACTGTGTCCCCAGGGAGGTGGGGTCTGGCTCTCACAGGCACAGTACTTGAGGCAGGGTCCTACCTCCTCTCCCAGCACCCTGGCCCATACCTGCTCATATTTCAAGATGATCCCTGCTCGCTCCTGGGCCCTGCCGGACCTCAGGGCGTCCATATCCAATCTGTAAGACACACACGCACATGTGAGCCAGCACAGGGAGCCCACGGGAACTGCTGCCCTGAGGGCTGTCCCCCTGGTCAGAGGGGGGACAGCCACACAGCCAGGTGGGCGGGCACCTGGTGGTCGGGTCCCAGGAGGATGACTTGTCCAGAGCACAGGGACTAGGGACAGTTGGGGAAGGACAGCCCCCACCTTGCCTCCCCTGCCCTGGGAAAGGATGCTCCTCTCCCAGCCTGGCATCCACGTGTCCTCCAGGGAGCCCAAGTCCAAGGGTCTCCCTGGCCCTCTCCCAGCCCCCGCGTTTCTAGGGCTCTCAGAGCCAGCCTCGCTGCCCCACCTGATACCAGCTGATCCAACACCTAGTCTTGAACCCGTGTCTGACACAGACTCACACCAAGGCCCATTCGACACTGATGACCAGCAGAGTGGGAGGAATGAGACGACTGTATACACGCTCTGCACACAGGGGCCCACTGAGAGCTCAGCCACATCACTCATGGAACCTGGCGTGGGAGACCAGTGCCACCCACCTGGCGTGACCTTCCCCATGTCACAGCTCATGCACAGAGCAAGTCCCACTCACCTCCATCGCGAATCCATTGGATTCTAGCAAAAGTGCCTCCTGCCTACGCTACCAACATCTGGTCAGTTGGGCAGTAGATGCACTACTGACCGCTGGTTGCCGACAACCCAGAGTGCACAGTTCTCAGTGACTGTGATGTCACAGAATCCTGCCAGCCAATCCCAAGTGACACACAGCTCTGGCAAGGGGTCAGGGTTCTCATCCCGGCTTCATAAAAAGTCACCAGAAGTGGGGCCTGTGTTCTCCCCAGGGCCCAGGTGAAGAGGGCAGGGCTCTGGCAGAACTGCCCCAGAACCAGGGGTGCCAGGGCCCTCTGCCACCTGCCGTAACGGTCCCAAGTCTCAGGCAACCTGCACCTCCTGCCCCTCCTTTCTTCCTCTGCAATTTTATTACAGCACAACTGTGAAAGCCTTTCTCTATGAATACAAGGTGGCACAGGGAGCCCCATCATGGCCTGTCCATCTCCCTGAGGTCCCCACACTCGGGACTGCCCTTGCAATGACCTGAATGGAGACTCCCAAGGCTGCAGCCTCCTGTCCTACCACAGGCCCCACCCTAGCACTCCCAACCCCTGCCGACCCCTCCTGCTCTGTTCCAGCCCTTCTTCCCAGGAGTTTTAGGAGGTGGACACCGGCATCCTCCTGGGATGGGGGGAGGGGAGCAGCCCGCTGAGCACCACCTGCATAGGACCTCAAGCCAGCATGGTCCAGACTGTCCAGAGCGGGAGCCAGGGCCCTGTCCTGACACTGACCATGGCTTCAGGCACAGAGCACTGAGAACTCCTGGGCACCAGCTCCTGAGCCGCACGCTGGTAACACCGGGCTGCTGCTGACCATAAGGACAGGGACAGCATGCATCGGGCAGGAGCAGCCACAGGCCCACAGTTTCCCGGGGTGCTGATCACCGGGACACCCACCCCTGAGGGATGCAGGGGTCACTGCCAGCAGCAGCTCAGCCCTTCCAGCCCCTGGGCTGCTCGTGGTCAGCACGGGCTCTGCAGAGCCCAGGGACCCCAGCAGGGTTGGCCCAGCCTCAAGGCTTCCAGCTTTGGCTGCCTTCCTGCTACTTCCTCGCTGCTTACTCCGGGGAGGGGGAGCTGTCTTCTACTGTGGGGTGCACATGTATTTCTCTATGTGCATCATACGTGTGTGCCCAAGGTGGGTGTGCTCCAGGCCTCCCCCAGGACTAGAAGCTCCACGCCTGAAGCACCCGGTCCTTGTCACTGTCACCTCATGGCATGCAGGCTACACTGAGATGGCACCAAGTGTCCCCCCATTTTCCCACCCCGCCTTGCTGGGCTGCTTTGGTGCAGTCAGGTGGGCTTGCAGCGGGCACAGCCCCATGGCAAGGCGGAAATCTGCACTCCTTCAAGAACTCTTGTTGCCTTCAGAGCAGTGCTCATTGGTGAGGCTGACACGATGGCCCCAGGCTGATGGGTTCAGGAGGCACCCGGGATGAATCTGCTCTGGGTGACAAGGCAGCTGGCTGCACAGCCCCTGCCAACCTGGCCCAGCATGGAGGACGCCCGGGGGGAGGGATGAACTCACCTCTGCAACGTGGCTTCTGTCCCCTACTGTCAGGTGACGATCCCACCTGTTGGCCATCTCCTCCTCTGTCAGGACCCTGGAGGTGGATGAGGAACAAAAGATGCACCTGTCTCCAGCCCCTCCCTGCCCTGCCTCAGGCCCCAGGACAGCCTCTCCTGCTCACCCCATCATGGTCAGGGCAGTGACAACCCAAGTCTCATCTGCAGCCTGCCTGGTACCACAGAGTCCAGCGTCCCCATCCCCTGCACATGCACCACAGCACTCTCTGTTCCACTTCCTCGTTGTAAGGAGCCCCTCCTGTGCCCAGGAACCCATGCAGGTGTCCCCCTCTGCTGTCCTGCCCTACCTTGACACAGCACTCACCAACCCCTGGAGAAACTTCTCCCCAGACACGGGGGCAGGAGGCCTCCCTGCACCCCTTAAAGCCATGCGGCCATGGCGTTGTCCTGCCTGTCAGTTTCTTCCCAGTCCTCATGGCAGCCTTGTTCGCCTCATCACCTGAAGGTCACGGGCGTGGGCAGTTTCTCTTTAGTCTCCCTGCCCTGCAGACTTGCTAGCAAACAATAGAATGCAAATAAATACCAATAAGTTGAAAACCATGGGATTCTCACACATTCGGTGTGGAGTTGATGGCCTGTTTAGTCCAGAAAGAGACCGAGGGTGATAAATGCTCATCCCCAGACCTCCTCTTCCACAGCTATCAGGGGACAGAAGAGTTACTGAGCCAGCAGGAAACACCTCTCACACCTGGGGGCCCTGCTCAGGGGCAGGAGCCAAGACTCGGGAGTGGATGCTGTCTGGCCCACAACGCTGTGCATCCGGGAGAGTTGGAGAATGAACCAGATGGACGATTCTCTCTCTCTCTCTCTTTCTCTCTCTCTACTGCTCTCTTTATGTAACTCTTACTCTCAAATAAACAAATCATATATATGTACATATATAAAAACATTAATTAGTGGAGCTGTAGAGCCTTTCTATTACTATATATATATATATATATATATATATATCACTACACTGTTACACTGTGTACACATTTTTTTTTTCTAGTGAGCACTTGTAGTCTTCACCAAAACAAACTGCTCATGGGCCTTAATACCACTTGTTCAAATTTGAAAGGTTTTTTTAAAAAAATATTTATTTATTTGAAATTCAGAGTTACACAGAGAGAGGAGAGGCAGAGAGAGAGAGGTCTTCCATCTGCTGGTTCACTCCCCAATTGGCTCAGCTGCACCTATCTGAAGCCAGGAACCAGGAGTTTCTTCCAGGTCTCCCATGTGGGTGCAGGGGCCCAAGGACTTGAACCATTTTTCTTCTCTATAATCTTTTTTGTGGCTAAATGATCTTACCTAGTTGTGTATTTTAATTTTCCACTTATTGGCTTTGGTTATTATATTATAGAGTTTTGCTTTGTGTTTACCATGAGTCTTACTAAAACATTTTTGGCTTATCAAAAGCTTGTTTGACATGTAGACATCTTGGCATAAGGAAAAAACAAGGGGCTTGGTCCATGGCATGTTAGGTTAATCCTCTGCTTGCGGTGCCAGCATCCCATATTGGTGCCAGTTCTGGTCCCGGTTGCTCCTCTTCCAATCCAGCTCTCTGCTATGGTCTGGGAAAGCAGTAGAAGATGGCCCAAGTCCTTGGGCCTCTGTACCCACTTGGGAGACCGGCAGGAAGCACCTGGTTCCTGCCTTCAGATCCGCGCAGCTCTGCAGTGCAGCCACTGGGGAGTGAACCAACGGACAGAAGACCTTTCCCTCTGTCTCTTCCTCTCACTGTCTTTTACTCTACCTCTCAAATAAATTCTTCAAAAACAAACAAACAAAAAAAACAAGAGATACATACTAATAAAGAACACTAAAATTATACTCCTTTCCTTCCTACATTTTGAATTTTTGAAGTCTACTTTTAAATCTATATTATCTATTATTTTTAGTGGAATTATTATTCTTAATTCTTTTGCTTGTTATTCTTCATACTAAACATATGGATTGTGGATGTCCTTGTTTACAATATGGGAGCATTCTGAATTTGTGTATTTAGTGACTTGTACCAGTGAGTTTTCCACATTCTAATATTTTTTCTTACTCATTAGCATCTCTTTCTTCCAGTTTAAAAAACTTCCTTTCTTGTAGGACAGATCTATAAGACAATAACCTCTCTCACCTCTTGTTTTTCAGAGAATAACATTATCTGTCCTCCATAACAGAATGATAACTTTGCTAGATCCAATATCCCTGGTCAGCAGGTTCTCCAAGAACATTGTGAGAATCACATCTCTTTTCGTGCCATCTGTAAATCCTGCCCTATCACTCTAGAAGTGAACTGGGACAGTCTGGTGTGTCATTCACTTCCTTTCTCTTGCAATGTTGAGCCTCATCTTTTCCCTGGAGACAAATTTGATTTTAATACATCCCGGGATGGACTTGGTTGAATCAAATCTAATTGGTGACCCCATGCCTTCCTGTCACTTGGATCACTGTACCTTTCTGCAGACTTCAGGATGGTTCTGTATTATCTAGTTGTGTGTACTGACTACCAATTTAATATTCTCAGTTCCTCTTGACCCACAATAATGTAGATATGTTTGTTTGTTTTTATTGTTTGAAGGTAGAGAGATCTTTTATCAACTGGTCCACTCTGCAGATGCCCACACAGCTGGAGCTGAGACAAGTGAAAGCCAGGAGCCCAGAGCTCAATCCAGGTACCTCACATAGGTGACAAGGGCCCAAATGCTTCAGCTATCATCTGACACCTCCCAGGGTGTACATTATCAGGAAATTGGATTCAGAAGCAGAGCTAGTGCTCAAACCCAGGCACTGCAATATGAAATGTGAGTATCCTCACCAGTGTCTTAACCACTGCACTGAAGAGATACACCAGATGTGTGTACCTTTCAAAGAATCCTAAAATACACGTAAGCCTTTTCATACTTGTTGGAATTTTTTTTATTTTTTGCTCCTCCATATGTTCATTTTCAAATAGCCTATATTTGAGTTTACTGCTTCTTCTGTTTGATATAGTTTCCCATTGATACATTCTATCATATTCTAAGTTTTGGTTAGTATAATTTTAGCTTAAAGATTTGTTTGGTTTTTGAAAATTACCTTCATTTCTTGAGGGCCGGCACCGTGGTGCAGTAGTTTAATTCTCTGCCTGAGGTGCTGGCATCCCATATGGGCGCCAGTTCTAGTTCTGGCTTCTCCTCTTCCCATCCAGCTCTCTGCTATGGCCTGGGAAAGCAGTAGAAGATGGGGCAAATCCTTGAGCCCCAGCACCTGCATGGGAGACCTGGAAGAAGTTCCTGATTCGTGGCTTCGGATCGGCACAGCCCCACCATTGCAACCATTTGGTGAGTGACCAATGAAAGAAGACCTTTCTCTCTGTCTCTCCCTCTCACTATCAGTAACTCTACCTCTCAAATAAATAAATACTTTTTAAAAAAAGAAAACTACCTTCATCTCTAGTAAGCCTCCTCCTCTGAGTATTGAATAGTTGTGCCATCTTCTCTTGAAGCTTAGTGAGTTGCAATACAGCAGCTCTTTTTAATTCTACATCTGAGAATCTGTACATGTCAGTTGCCGTCTGTCTGACCTCTGAAAACTTACTTTGTTCCTTAAGTGAGGTTGTGGTTACTTGAAAGTTCTTGATGCTTGTAAGTGCACTACATCATCTTCAACTTTAGGGATTGTTTCCTTGAGCCTTCAAATTGTGGCTTTGTTTTTAACTTTCCTTCCAGAAATTCCAAGCAGTCTATTTTCAGAGCATATGGACACTTGGGCTGTTTCAGCTCTAGATTGCAACATAAGTCTGCTGTTGATGTGTTGTCACTGTTTTAGCACTAGAGAGTGCTCCAAGCCCAGGTTTGTCCTAATGCTGCGGTTGGTGTTTTGTTCAAAGTTAACTGAGGAAGTGCCTAAGTAGGGATAGTCTATCATTGCAGTCCTGTTCCTGGTGCTGAGCCAGATGCCAAGTACCACGCCACCAGTGCCAAAATGGCAATCACTTCTGGAGCCCAAGACCCATGCTTCCGGTCCTGAAGTGGACTCACTTCCATCATCCATCAGTGATGCTGTTTGGAATGTAAGTCTGATTAACGTGGGTCACAGGTCTCCACCTGGCACTCCTGGCACTGGGGTCAATCAAGAAGCAGGGGCTTGGGGAAGGGAAATGTTGGGATAGGAACAGTGTCAGGTATTTATCAGACGGGCACTGAGTCACAGGGCACAATCCTGAAATCACTTTGTTTCTCAGTGGCTGGGGTCTTGTTCTGTACTCTTTCCAAGATTGAGAAAGGGATGGTTGAGGCAGTCCCCTTGACACCTCGCTAAAGAGGACACTTGGGCTCAGTCTGTAGCCACTGGCTTGGGAGCAATGGCCCTGGGGCCCTGTCTGGCACCATGTTTCATAGTAGTGAGCCTGGTACTGGGTTTAACATCAAAGGTCTGGGTGCAATTCCTCCTCTCTCCTCCAAGCAGAAAACCAGACACCCCTTTCCCTGCTACTTGGATCTGAGAGGTGGGTATGGCTGTCCTCTTTTCTTCCTGCATTCCTCAGAGTGTCTTTTCTTCTTGTTCTCATGCCAGGCACTGTGGTCACTCACCTGCTTCCTTAGATCCTGTGGTGTGGTGTAGGAATAGCTGTTCTCATCAGTGTCTGAGTGCAGTGCTGACAGCCAGAACATCTTAGCTCCCTCCTGCTGCACCTTCTAGATATTATTTGCTGTACAAACACTACCAAGTTTGAGGCGAGCAGTGTCAGTGCGATTGTGTCATACACAGGAAGGTTTCCCCCCATGAAGTGATCAGGACTTGTCCCTACCATTCCTTGGAGATCATCTGTAATTTCAGAGTATGAAAAAGATGTCAAGGCCGGTGCCGTGGCTCACTAGGCTAATCCTCCGCCTTGCGGCGCCGGCACACCGGGTTCTAGTCCCGGTCGGGGCACCGGATTTTGTCCCGGTTGCCCCTCTTCCAGGCCAGCTCTATGCTGTGGCCAGGGAGTGCAGTGGAGGATGGCCCAAGTACTTGGGCCCTGCACCCCATGGGAGACCAGGATAAGTACCTGGCTCCTGCCGTCAGATCAGCATGGTGCACTGGCCGCAGCGCCCTGGCCATGGTGACCATTGGAGGGTGAACCAATGGTAAAGGAAGACCTTTCTCTCTGTCTCTCTCTCTCACTGTCCACTCTGCCTGTCCAAAAAAAGAAGAAGTCAATATAAAAATATGAAAGATATGACAATATACATGTGATTGTGATGTGTAATTCTGGTGGACATTCAGGCTGGATAAGGGTGACTAGATAGCTTACTGAACATTATTTCAGAGCGTGTGTTGATGGTGGGGGGGATTTCTGGATGATGTAGGTGAATACATAGGTGCTGCCACCAGGGACCACAGCCTGGTCTCATCCAATATTTTTTGGAGGATTTATTTATTTATTTAAAAATCAGAGTTACACAGAGAGAGGTAGAGGCAGAGAGAGAGAGAGAGAGAGAGAGAGAAAGGTCTTCCATCCACTGGTTCACTCCCCAGTTGGCCACAATAGCCAGAGCTGCTGTGATCCGAAGCAGGAGCCTGGAGCTTCTTCTGGGTCTCCCATGCGGGTGCAGAGGCCCAAGGACTTAGGCCATCCTTCACTGCTTTCCCGAGCCATAGCAGAAAGATGGATAGGAAGTGGAGCAGTCATGACTCCAACCAGTGTGCACATGGGATGTGTGCACTGCAGGCAGTGGCTTTACCTGCTACTCCACAATGCTGGCCCCTGGCTTCTTTCTTACAGAGGTGTTTCCAAAGTGTGCCTGTGTTGTGCAATGTGTCAGTGCTTCTCTTTATTGCTGAATACCACAGTGTATGAATATGTTGCACTTTGCCTAGCCATCCATGGACATCTGGTTAGCTTCTACCTTTTACTTAATATGCATAACGCTAGTATAAACATTTGTGTTTCAGAAGGGTATGTTTGGTATCTGTTTTCAGTTCTCGTAGGTGTATATTTAGGAGTGGAATTGCTGGGGTAAATGATAACTTGGTGCCTACCTTTTTAAGAAACTGCCATGCAGGTCCAGTTTCTCCAAGACTGTATTGACAAGGGTTGTCTATATTTTTGACAATGGACTTCTTACAGGGTGTCCCCTTGTGCTTTTTTTTTTACAGGCAGAGTGGACAGTGAGAGAGAGAGACAGAGAGAAAGGTCTTCCTTTGCCGTTGGTTCACCCTCCAATGGCCGCCGCGGCCGGCGCGCTGCGGCCGGCGCACCGCGCTGATCCGTTGGCAGGAGCCAGGAACCAGGTGCTTTTCCTGGTCTCCCATGGGGTGCAGGGCCCAAGCACCTGGGCCATCCTCCACTGCACTCCCTGGCCACAGCAGAGGGCTGGCCTGGAAGAGGGGCAACCGGGACAGAATCCGGCGCCCCGACCGGGACTAGAACCCGGTGTGCCGGCGCCGCTAGGCGGAGGATTAGCCTAGTGAGCCGCGGCGCCGGCCATCCCTTGTGCTTTGCATTTCCCTAATGTCTGATGGTGCTGGACAGTTCTTCATGTGCTTGCAGACCAGTAATAAGGCTCTTTAAAACCTTTTGATTATGATATAGTTTTTGCACTTACAGAGGAGTTACAGAATAGTTTGAAAAAGTCCTGTAGTTCCTTCACTCAGACTCACCAGACATTAACATTTGCCCTATTGGAGTTGCATTCCCATTCGTATTCTCTCCCTTTTCCCTCTCTCTGGTCTTCGTCTTTCTCTACACACATCCATACAAACACACACACACACATTTTTATTTAATAATCTGAAAGTAGCTGGACTCATCATGTCCCTTTATCCATGAATACTTTGGCATAGATTTTCTGAGAACACGGATTCTTTTCATGTAATTTCAGTACACTTCTCAAAATCAGAACACACGGCATTGATAACCAGTAATATCCAATCTGTGTTTAGACTTTATCAATCGTCCCCATATGCTAGACCCACAGCTTGCTCATCAGATTTCCTTAATCATATTTATTATTTTTTGAAATATTATTTATTTGAGAGATCAATGGACAGAGAAAGAGAAGAAGACAGAAAGACAGAGCTACTATCCATGGGTTCACTCCCCAAATGCCTGCAACTGCCAGGCTGGACCAGGGCAAAGCCGGGACCCCAGAACTCCATCTGGACCTCCCCCATGGACCATTGTCTGCTGTCTCCCAGGTGCACTGGCAGGGGCCTGGATTGGAAGCCCAGGAGATGGGACTCAAGTCGGCACTCTGATATGGGAGGCGGGAGTGCTGGGTGGCGGTGTAACCTGCAGCGCCACAGCATTCACCCCATCCTTGGCAGGTGCACGACCTTGCCTGTCCTGGAGAGTTTGCACCGTGATTTGGTAGAAGAATTGCCCGCTGTTTCGTGACAGTTTGGGAGAGTTTGCCTGCTTTTCCCTGGGGCTCTATTAAAGCACACGTGTTTAACACTCAGGAACAACAGGCAAAACGTGCTTCCCAGGCATGGTGGGCAGGGACTCATTCCTGCCCCATCGTTGACGATCAGCTCTGTCACTTGGCTAAGGTGCGGCCTATGGGTTGAGGGGTTAAGCAGCCAGGACAAAAGGCAGTACAAAAAATTATTGTAGTTAATAAGAAGTTTGGGGGGTGGGTGTTGCGGTGCAGTGAGTTCAGCTGCTGCTTGGGATCCCCGCATCCAACACCAGAGTGCCCCTCCGGCTGCTCGGCTTTGATCCAGCTCTCTGCTAATGCTCCTGGGAAGAGGGGGATGACGGCTGAAATACTGGAGGCCCTGCCACCATGGGGGACACCCAGATGGAGTGGCAGGCTCTTAGCTTCGGCCTGGTCCAGCCCTGGCTGATGTGGGTATTTGGGAAGAGAATGAGGAGATGGAAGGTGTCTCTCTCTCCTTTTCTTATCACTAGGTTCAGCATAGTGTGTGTGTGTGTGTGTGTGTGTGTGTGTTTAAATCAGACCTGAGGTGCGAGATACATGGAAGAAAATTCACCCAAGTGTCTCTTAGATGAGTTTTGCCAAATGTGTAGAGCCAGGTCCACATCATTGACAAAAACTCAGAATGGGTTGAAAAGGGCACACACTTTTTTTAAAAAATATATATTTATTTGTTTACTTGAAAGTCAGAGTTACATAGGAAGAAGAGGAGAGACAGAGAGAGAGAGACAGAGAGGTCTTCCATCCGCTGGTTCACTCCCCAATTGGCCACAATGGCCAGAGCTGTGCTGATCGGAAACCAGGAGCCAGGAGCTTCTTCTGGGTCTCCCACGCAGGGGGAACACACTTTTAAATCATAATTCAGGACTACATACATAACCAGACATGCATCACTCTAATCTTAAGGGACTTGGTCTCCTTCCTCTTGGACACATGCACCCCTAGGAGCCCAGGAGACAACGCTGGTGTCTCCTCTGTTGCTGTCACGGTGAGCTGTGGGCAGTAGGGGGACCCACAGAGAAGTCACTTTCCTGGGTACCGCAAGAAGGGAGCACAGTGTCCTTTTCCTTGCTCGACGACCCCCCTACTTACCTGGGGGTTCTGTTGCCTGCCCCCTTTCCTGGGGCACCACCCTGGTGTGGTCACAGGCAGGGCATGCACTGTGTCTCTGGGACCCACTCCCCCAGCTGCCTCTCCTTTGCCCTGGCCCTGGGCTGGATGTTGAGTCTGGTTGAATGGTGGCTGTTCTTTCATGCCATCTTCTTCAAAAGCTGCCATCCCTGCCATGAGCTGGGAAAAGTCTGTTTGGAAGTTAAAGGCTGAGCCTTGAGTCCTTTCTTAATCAATGGCTGTAGAAAGCCCCATCCCTCAGCCCAGGGTACCAGGCAGAAGAGGAAGGTGGGGGAGAAACACACCTCCCTAGCTAATACTTACCAATGCCTTCCCATGGTCGGACAGGTGATTTGGGAAGAAAAAAACACAGAATTGGCCCAGCATCCCATATGGGCACTGGTTCGAGTCCCGGCTACTCCTCTTCCAATCCAGCTCTCTGCTGATGGCCTGGGAAAGCAGTAGGAGATGGCCCAAGTCCTTGGGCCCTTGCACCACGTGGGAGACCCAGAGGAGGCTCCTGGCTTCAGATCGGCCCAGCTCCAGTCATGGTGGCCATCTGGGGAGTAAACCAGCGGATGGAAGACATTTCTTCTCCATCTCTCTGTAATTCTAACTCTCAAATAAATAATACATCTTAAAAAAAAAAAAGAACTTAATGTTGACCTACCTTAAATGTTATCATTCTTTGTCTACCTTAATCATTCTTCCTTTGGAAACAGGACAGATTAAATATTTATTAAGTATTTCTCTACATTGGTCTCCCCTGTTTTGGCCAAGAGGCAAATTAAATATTTGTCTACCTTAATCCTTCATCCTTTTGAATTTAAGACAAACAAGATAAGGGCAAGTTCTTGTCGATTTTTTTAATCTGATTGTTTTTGGTAGTGCAGCAGGTGAGAAGGGAGACAAAGACAAGGTCAAGATGATTGGAGAGGGTGTAGGAGCTTAGATCCTGTCCTGGGGCGTGCACATGGGCTTCAGGGAAGGGAAGGTATGTTCCGGGCAGCGTGGGGGATGGCGCAGGTGCTGGCTAGGCCGCGTGAAGGTAACGGGGTAGGGGTATGGGAAGGGGCCATGTCTAACCTTCACCTCAACCTAGGGTTGTTTAAGATGCAACAGAGAGCTGGTCTCTGAGCAGACAAAGTTTCCTTTCCAACACCATTTGTGCTTCTCCCAGCATGCTGTGGGTCGGTCTCAGAGACCCCTGGTGTGCGGGCTGAGTCCTAGCCACTGTGGTGGCTTCACTTTTGCACCGTGAGATTGGAGACATGGCTCCATGCAGTCCGCAGAAAGTGATCTCCAGGCACTCGGGTGTAGCAGATGAGAAGCAGGATGGCACTCTGGAGAAAGGACAGCTGCCCAGGATTCCCTCAGTGGCTCGGACAGTCCAAGGTCATCAGCAGAATGGAGCCGGGAGTTTCTTCCAGGTCTCCCACATGGGTGCAGGGCCCAAGGACTTGGGCCATCATCCACTGCTTTCCCAGGCCATAGCAGGGAGCTGGATCGGATGTGGAGCAGCTGGGATTCGAACTGGCGCCCACCTGGGATGTGGGTGCTGCAGGCAGAGGCCTAACTTTCTGTGCCACAGCACTGGCCTCCACCTCTGCTTTTGATCCAAATCCTGCTGCATGTGCCTGGGAAGACAGTAGTTGATGGCTGAAGTACTTGGGTTCCTGCCACTTATGTAGGAAACCCGGATGGAGTTCCTGGCTCCTGGCTTTGGCCTGGTCCATGCATAGCATTTGAGGAATAACCCAGTGAATGGAAGATCTGTGTGTGTGTGTTTGTGTGTGTGCGCGCGCGCTTGTGTGCGCACGCACCCCTCTCTGTCACTCTTTCAAATAAAAAAATAAAACATTAAAAAATTAATAAAAGAGACAGTTCATCCCCCCAAAAGAACTTTGATTCCAGTTGTGTCTGATGAACCTAGGCCATTTTCTTTAAGCTTCTGAACACTGACCAGCTAGACATCTAAACTTAGAGTAAACCTAGGCCATTTTCTTTAAGCTTCTGAACACTGACCAGCTAGACATCTAAACTTAGAGTAAGCTGTATTTTCTCTCTATGTCTATTTTCTTACAAAAATAGTAATACCTAGGGCTGGTGCTGTGGTATAGTAGGTTTAGCCTCTGCCTGTGGCACCAGCATCCCATATGGGCTCTGGTTCAAGTCCTGGATACTCCACTTCTGATCCAGCTCCCTGCTAATGTGCCTGGGGAAGCAGAGGAAGATGGCCCAAGTGCTTGGGCCCTGTATCCACATGGGAGACCCAGAAGAAATTCCTGGTTCCTAGCTTTGGCCTGGTCCAGCCCTGACTGTTGCTGCCATTTGGGGAGTGAACTAGCAGATGGAAGACTCTCTCTTCCTCTCTCCCTGTAACTCTTTCAAAATAAATAAAAAAATAAATCTTTTTAAAAAAACCAGTAATACCTTCCCTCCAATGCAATCATTTCAATATGAGACTCAAAGGAGTCAGGTTTATGTGAAAGCAACACACAGGGTCTCTAATTATGCTCCCCCAGAGGATTCCCAGGATCTACTGGATCCAAAGAAATTCTAGAGACACAAGAGAGAAAACTGGATTATGTCATATATTGGTCTATTTTGCTTACTATCACAAAATACCCAAGGCTGGATAACTTTGTAAAGGAAAGGGGTTATTTAGCTCACAGGTGTAGAAGTTCAAGGGCCTGCGTCTGGTGACAGATTTCTTCCAGGCAGGGAGACCTGAATGTCTGCACCTGCACCTGCTGCCTCCTTGTGCATCTCCCTCTCCCTCTCCCTCTCCCTCTCCCTCTCCCTCTCCCTCTCCCTCTCCCTCTCCCTCTTCCCTCCTCTTCTTCTCCTGCCCCGCTACCAATTATCCACCAGTATTTTAGTCCTAGTAGCTCTATGATTTTGTTTAATCCTAGTCACCTTCCAAAGATCTGACCTTTAAATACCAGGGTCAAATTGAATTTCCATCCTCCTAACACCTGACAAGGGCATCAAATTTCAACCCATGAGCCTTTGGGGAGCACAGACAAACCAGTGTGGCAGAAATGAATTCTTCACACAGCCCCGGCCATTGTGGCCATCTGCAGAGTGAACCAGCAGATGAAAGACACCTCTCTCTCTCTCTCTCTCTCTCTCTCTCTGCCTCTGCCTCTCTATAACTCTGCCTTTCAAATAAATAAATCTTAAAAAAAAAATGAATGCCTCATTCATTTGGCAAACATCTGTCTGGTGTCTCCTTTATGCAGCCTGGAGCTTGAAGGACTGGATTACAGGGGTGACAGGGGTGCCTCTTCCTCCCATTGTTGAAATCGGTCTACATTTTCATTGAAATCGCCCTGCTGGGGGCCAGCGCTGTGGTGTAGCAGGGTGAGCTGCTGTTGTTGGCAGTGCCAGCCTCCCATGGGGTGGGGGAATGGTTCAAGTACCAAGAGGCGCTGCTTCCAATTCAGCTCCCCGCTAAGGCTCCTGGGAAAGCAGGGGATGATGGACCAGGTGCTTGTCCCTTGAGCCCATGGGGGAGACCTGGAAGAAGCTCCTGGCCCTGGCTTCAGCCTGGTGCAGCCCTGGCGTTGAGGCCATTTGGGGAGTGAACCAGTAGTAGATGGAGAATCTCTCTCTCTCTTGCTCTCGCTCTCTGCCTTTCACATAAAATTAAAAATAAAAAATTCTGTAAGAAAAAAGAGTTTCCATAAAAGAATATGCTATAAAGCAAATCTCCTGGACCAGAAAGCATTTGTCCTCAAGTTCCACACTGTGGCTCGCTCCTGCCTGCTGAGGACTCAGAATACTGAAAGCCCAGGAAGCTAAGAATAAGTTTCCATCACTAACTCAGCAGCCCTAGACCAGGAGCAAGGGAGACTACACCCAAGTGGCCCATCAGAAGCGGCCACTCACCCTCTGTGCCATTTTCGTGCCATCCCAGGGGGAAAGTCAGAAGTGCTCTACAAAGGAAAGCTGCGTGGTTGCCAGCAGCCATAACTAAACCCGCCTTGGGATCTTAAAAGCTGGCTGTGCCAGATGCAGTAACGGTCCAGGAAGCTTGCCTGCCCACTTCCTGTGGACGCTAGGGGACTGGTGTTCTCCCTGGTGGTGGTGGTGGTGGTGTGTGCTGGGGTCACCATGGCCAAGTGCAATGCACATGGGCATCCTCCAAGGCTGAGTCTCCGATCAAGGGACTCGAGGGGGCCGCTCCTCCTGAGATCCCTCCTCTGGGTTTGTAGGTGGTGAGTGCCACCTCCCTGTGTGTTCACAGAGCTTCCTCATGAAAAGAGCAGGCAGGGGGCCGTGACTGTGGCATAGTAGGCTAAGCCTCTGTCTGTGGTGCCGGCATCCCATATAGGCACTGATTCAAGTCCTGGCTGCTCCTCTTCCCAGCCAGCTCTCTGCTTATGAGCTGGGAAAGCAGTAGAAGATGGCCCAAGTGCTTGGGTCCCTGCACCTGCATGGGAGACCAGGAAAAAGCTCTTGGCTCCTGGCTTTGGACTGGCTCAGCTCTAGCTGTAGTGGCCATTTGAGGAGTAAACCAGCAGCTGGAAGACCTTTCTCTCTCTCTCTGCCTCTCTCTATCTGTAACTCTGCTGCTCAATAAATAAATAGAATATTTAAAGAAAGGGAAGGCAGTAGATGGGAAATAGAGAAGGAGAAGGAGTTCTGGTGTCTGTTTCCTGTTTAAAAAAAAAGTATTTGAAAGACACACGAGAAAGAAACAGACAGAGGCCTCCCATGTGCTGGTTCACTCCCCAAATGCCCACAACAGGTAGGGCTGGGCCAGACTGAAGGCAGGAGCCAGGAACTCCATCCGGGTTTCCCACATGGGTGGCAGGGATCCAGGCACTAATGCCAGCACCTGCTGTTTCCCAGGGTGTGTGATGGCGCCTCTTTTTTAAGATTTTGTTTACTTTTTTCAAAGGCAGAGTTTACAGAGGGACCCACACACACCCAGATACCTTCCATCCTCTGGTTCACTCCCCAAGTGACTGCAATGGCTACGGTTGGCCAGGCCAAAGCCAGGAGCTCCTTCCAAGTGTCCCACATGGGTGGCAGGGGCCTAATCCCATTTGGGCCATCCTCTGCTGCTTTCTCAGGTGCATTAGCAGGGAGCACAATTAGAAGTGGAGCAGCCAGGATCCCAACCAGGGCCCTATGGGATGTCCCTTTCACAGGCGACAGCTTTATCCACTGTGCCACAGCACTGGGCCCTGATGGGTCCTCTTTTAAAGACATTAATTCCGAGGTCAGAAACTGGATTGGGAGGAGGGAGCAGGTGTGATTGCTCTGGGTAGCTAAGAGAAAGTTCTGGAGGCCAGTGCTGTGGCATAGCAGGTAAAGCTGCCACCTGCAGTGCTGACATCCCATATGGACACCAGTTCAAGTCCTGGCTGCTCCATTTCTGATCCAGCTCTCTGTTATGGCCTGGGAAAGCAGTGGAAGATAGCCCATGTCCTTGGACCCCTGGAAGAAGTTCCTGGCTGCTGGCTTCAGATTGGCCCAGCTCTAGCTGTCACAACCATTTGGGGAGTGAACAAGTGGGTGGAAGACCTCTCTCTCTGCCTCTGCTTCTCTGTAAATCTGCCTTTCAAACAATAAATAAATAAACATTTAAAAAGAAAGTTCTGGAAAATGTCAAGGGCTCTGCAGGAAGATTAGTGCCCCAGTTAGGGATCTGCTCATTTACTGGGGGCTACGAAGCCACCACCCTGAGACTGAACGCCAGGGGCAGAAGGGCATCACCCCCTCCCCTTCCTCGGCCCACTTCTTACTGGCCTGGTGACTGAAAGGAATTCAAAGTGTGTCAGGAGCTCCAACTGCAGCAGGGCCTGCACATAATCATCTCCAACCTGCTGGCCATGGAGAGGCTCTGGGGAAAGAAAGCCACAACCTTTCCAGCTGGCTGCAAATCAAGGCCGAGCAAGCAGTCTGTGCTGGGGGCGGGGGGGGGCATGCACGTAACCAGTCCCTAACCAGTGCCCAACACACAGTAGGTGAACGAACGAATGAACAGTAAGAGCAGCGCCATTGGGGAGGGGAGAGCTGGAGCACAGAGAGGTGGGGGCTTTATTTTTGCATTTCTTTTTTTCCTAAGATTTATTTATTTACTCAAGAGGCCAAGTTAGAGAGAGAGGGAGTTACATCATTCAACCTCCCCTCATCTCCTCACAATGGGACATTATCTCACATCAGTCCAAGAAGGCTGAGTGTGGTGCAATTAGAGAGAGGGAAATAGAGGGAGAGGCCACATTTGCATAACTTTTATTACTTTAAATCGTCATAATCATTCTATTGTGTTGTGAAGTTGTTGTTGTAAATCTACTGTGCCTGATACACTTCATCATAGGTACGTATAGGAAGAAGAAGTGCCCACAGGGTTTGACATTATCTCCAGTTTCAGGGCTCTGCTGAGGGATCTTGGAACAGATCCCCTGTGGAAACGGGGGTACCTGCTATATGCACAGTAATTTGGGGGATGACAAATGCTGTGAGTAAGAAGCAACAGGAAGGAAGGGAGTGTGGGCGTGGATGCCGCTCTGAGCTATGGCCTGGAGTGGGGGATGAATCTCTCAATCTGCAGACACTCAGATAGCTGCGGGTGCACCAGCCAGGGTGGGAGGATTTTCCCAGTGTGGTGAGGAATAGCAAAAAGGACAAAGTGACCCTCTCTGAGTAATGAAGGGGACAATGTTAGGACCTAGATATAGCAGGACATGGGGCGTAAGCAGGAGGCCAGCTCCCCGAGAGTTTGGTGAGGGCTTTGTTCTACAAGTGTGGTATGCAGCTGTGGGTGGGGGCAGGGTGGGGATAGCAAAGGTGCACCTGCTCTGTGTATGGGGGTCACGGTGACGGTGACTGTGCTGGCTGTTCTGCAAACAATTGACAGCAAGAGGTTTTGAAGTGGGCATGAAAAGGCCACCACCAGGTTCCCCCTACACACACACACACACACATACAAACACAAAGAGGCTTCAACAAACACTAGCCTAGCTTCTCAAAGCTCATGGCCGTGAACTCAGGATGATGAGCTGTATGCTGACCTCAGCCCCGTAAAGGCCCTGCCCACGAGAGCTCAATGTCATGGAGCATGGGCCCCGAACCTCCCTTCGGTTCTTAGAAAACTCGTCCTTGGGGCTCCTTTCTTTGTCTCTCTGAAATGTGTCCGTGCCAGTACAGAGCTGGATACATCCCTTTGAAAAGCAATCATCCCTCAGTCTTCCAGCCCTTGATAGGAGGGTAGGCCCCCACCTGGTTAGCAAACCCGGATACCAAGATCACCTTTACCCAGCCTCCCCCTAGAGAGTGTCCTCAAACACGCTTCCCTTGGCATGGCTCGGCATTTAAAACGTCTCCTGCCTTCGGGTGGAGTAGAGCCCAGTTCAGACCACAGGGTCCCTCTCCAACCACCGGTAGTCTGAATACAATCTGTCTTTGAAAATTTTTTTAAAGAATTTTTTTGAAAGAGTTACACAGAGAAGAGAGGCAGAGAGAGAGAGAGAGAGAGGTCTTCCGTCCGATGGTTCACTCCCCAGTTGGCCGCAATGGCCGGAGCTGCATTGATCCAAAGCCAGGATCCAGGAGCTTCTTCCAGGTCTCCCATGCGGGTGCAGGGGCCCAAGGACTTGGGCCATCTTTTGCTGCTTTCTCAGGCCATTACAGAGAGCTGGATTGGAAGAGGAGCAGCTGGGACTAGAATGGGCACCCATATCAGATACCAGCGCTTCAGGCTACGGCGTTAACCCGCTGAGCCACAGCGCCGGGCCCTGTCTTTGACATTTTTTAACAAGTGCCTGGGACAAAATTTAACTTTTTTTTCCAAAATTTATTTATTTGAAAGAGTTGCACAAAGAGAGAAGGAAAGGCAGAGAGACAGAGAGAGACAGAGACAGAGAGAGAGAGAGAGAGAGATCTTCCATTTGCTGGTTCACTCCTCAATTGGCTGCAATGGCTGGTGCTGTGCTGGTCCAAAGCCAGGAGCCAGGAGCTTTTTCTGGGTCTCTCATTCAGGTGCAGGGGCCCAAACACTTGGGCCATCTTCTACTGTTTTCCCAGGCCATAGCAGAGAGCTGGATTGGAAGTGGAGCAGCCGGGACTTGAACCGGTGCCCATATGGGATGCCAGCACTGCAGGCGGCAGCTTTACCGGCTAAGCCAGAGTGCCAGCCCCAGAATTTAACTTTTGAAATTGGCTGGTGTAACCTCTTTCATCTTGTCCTGTTTAGAAAGTATTTTGGCTATTCTAAATTACTTGTATTTCTATATAAATGCTAGCCGAAGTTTGCCAATTTCTCTAGGAAGTCTGATGCACTCTTTCTTTACAAATGACTTTTCTTTAGGAATGGCATTGGATTTGTAGCTAAATTTGAGAAGAACTGTCATGTTAGCACTATAAAGTGAACGTGGGTGTATTTAGATTAAGGGTTGGCAAAGTTTCTATAAAGGGCCAGAGGATAAATATTTTTGGCTTCCTGAACCATTCATGTCTACCATTGTAAGTAATATGCCAATAAGTGAGTATAGCTGTGTTCCAAAAAAACTTTATTTACCAAGCATGCAGGGGGCCAGATTAGTCCGAGAGTCTGTAGTTTGTTGTCCTGATTTAGGTCTTCTTTAATCTCCCTCAGCAAAATTTTGTAGTTTTCAGAGTAAAATCCTGCCCTTATTTTGCTAAAGTCATCCCTAAATGAATATAATTGTTTCCTGGATTATATTTTCAGATTGTTCATTGATTTTATTTATTGGTTTTGTATCCTGAACCTTGCTCAGCTCTCTTACTAATACCAGTGAGAATGGTTGGCAGATCCCCTGTGATTTTCTGCATGCGGTCAGGCACTCTGCAGGGCCAGTTTTTCTTCCTCCTCTTCTTTCTTGATGCTCCAATGTGAGCCCTTGGATACCACACAGCTCTCTTGTGTCTTGTTTGTATACAGGAAAAGGTGTATCTGAAGGATCCTGGGGTAACACAATGAACAGATGGCGAGGAAGAGGAAAATGGCCTTTTTTTAAGAGCAGAGTTGTAATTTTGATGCTGAGGAGTGATCAGTCTCATGCTGAATTGTTTGATAGCTGAAGTGGACATCATGTTCGCATGGGCCCTGACCTGCTTTCCCACCAGCCCCCAGGAGTTGCCTGTTACCCTCTACCAGGAAAGAGCCAGGCCCTCTCAGTATCCCCATGGAGACCTGGGCTTCCTCAGATGCTACCTAGGCAGGATGAATGATGCAGCCCAGGGGTTGACTGTGGTATGGGATAGATCAGAACCAGTAGGATAGAAGAGATGGGAAGAAACTGGCATTATTCCTATTACTCTCCCTTCCCCCATGCCTTCCTTCTCAACACTGCACAGGACTGTTTCCTAAACCCTCCATGAAGACATCCCATGGGAGTACACCCTCACTGCCTGCAGGGCAGCAGCCAGCTCACAACACACTCCTGTGCCCTGCACGCCTCTTCCCAGCCTGCCTCACTTTCAGTACCCCCTACTCTTTTATTTCCCTGGGATTGCACCCCCAAGAAAATGTGAACATGACAGCCTTTTTTTTCTTTGATTTCTAAAGAACCAGGCAGACAGGGCCTTAGAGATTATCTAAGAGCAAGATCACAAAGTCACCACCTCCCAAGCAGGATTTAGCCTACAGACATATCTGATTTAATTCAAGAGAGATGGGGCTGACCTTGTGGTGCAGTGGGTTAAGCCACAGCCTGCGATGCTGGCACTCCATACGAGCACCAGTTCAAGTCCAGGCTGCTCCACTTCTGATCTAGCTCCCTGCTAATGCACCTGGGAAGGCAGCAGGAGATGTGCTTGGGCCCCTGCACCCGTGTGAGAGATCCAGAAGAAGCTCCTGGCTCCAGATTGGCGCAGCTCTGGTTGTTGCGGCCAATTGGGGAATGAACCATAGGACGGAAGACCTTTCTCTCTCTCTGCCTCTCCTCTCTCTGTGTAACTCTGACTTTCAAAAAAAAAAAAAAATCTCAAAAGAGATTTTTTAAACAGCTATTATCTTTTAGTGGGAAGACTTCCAAAGCATCTGCATTTCCTGCTTGTCAGGGACAGAGGCCTTGAAACAATTGGCTGCTGAGGGGCTGCCTACCGGGCCTCTTGTCTTCCCCAGCTGGGCCCAGCATTCAGCAGGCATTTGCCTCCACACTCAACCAACTACCTACCTAAGGGTTCTCGGACATACATCTCCGTCCAAATCAGGATGAAGCAAAACAGGCTGGGAATAACGTGTGTCAAGGTCACATTCTCCAGAGCCCCTTTGCCAGCAACAGGGTCTGTATCAAGTCATCCGTGGGTTAACTGAGGGTCTACTTGTAAAGTTCATGGCTGAATTTCCCCAAGCTGGGGCACAGCTTGTGAGTTTGTGGTCCAGCCTATCAGGGAATATAAAATGCATGTTTTTGCTTGGACCTGAAATGAGAATTGCACCATGCTGAGCTGGGTCACCTTGACATTCAGCACGAGGGCCAGGCTGGTCTCTGCTGGCTTCCTGGGACACTGGACTCTCTGGGGGCTCTGAGGAGGCAGACTCTTCACCTCTTCATTGCCAGGCTTGTGTAATCTGCGCCATCTACATCAGTGGGATGCTTGGATGACTGAGAGTGACATCTGCTTCCCCTAGGGAACTCTGGGGGAGTTGGCCAGATCTTCTGCATCTCCCTTGCAGATGTGGTCCAGGAAACACTGCATGAAAACCCCCACAGCCCAGAGCTGAAGCGCATTGGCTGTGGCAGCCCCCAGGGTCTCCCAGCACTCAGGGTAAACTGACCGCAGGCCAAGCCTGCACCGCCATAGGCCTGTTGTTGACTAGGGTGGAGATGGCCATCATATCCTCTGTCTGAGGCTGCAGACACAGTCCACTCTCGGGCCATATTTCTTTCTTTGAAAAATGTTATTCATTTAAGAGGTAGAACAAGAAGGAGAGAGAGAGAGAAAGAGAGAGAGAACCAGCATGGAAATCTGCAGGTACCCCAAATGCCCAGGAGTATGGGGAAGGGCCTGGGCCAGGCTGAAGTCCAGAGCTGGGAACACAACCAGGCCTCTCACATGGGTGGCAGGAGCCCAGTGACAAGCTGTCACTGCTGAAAATGCATCAGCAGGAAGCTGGAGTCAGGAGCCAGAGCCAGGTACCAAACCCAGGCGCTGTGATGTGGGACCCAGCATCTGAACTGGCATCTTAACCAGCAGGTCAAGGACCCACCGTCTGCTGGAGCTCCCTCGTGACAGTGGTCATGAGGGAATGTTCCCAGTGCGTTGTCGAGGTTAGGAAGGAGGGCTAGGAAGAGGGTGGGCAGGCACGTCCCCTGCTCCGAAGGCCCCGCCGGGGTGGCGGCTGCCCTCCTGCTGCTGTTCTCCGTGCTTGGGTCCCTTCTCTTGAATTCAGATGCAGGGGCAGGTGTGTGAGGGAGGAAGCATCTGCCCTAAGAGAAGCACAGGCCTGGGTACAAATCCTGCCTTTGTCTCACTGCCTGGAAACCCTGAATAGATTCCTCCCTCCTCAGCTACCCCATGCCTGCCGTGGTCCCCCTTCCCATTGCTGCACCTAGGTGACATGGATCCGGCATGGATGGTGTGGCTCAGTCACTGATGTGATCCTTTGAGGGGACCCAGGAGATGCAGCAGACACTGGATGGGTGAGGTTTGCTGCCAGCGTTACACACAAAACACTGGTTTATGGTGAACTTTTACATAAGGAGGAGTACACTGTAAAAGAAGGCTGACGTGTCAGTATGGTAAACACTAAACCAGGAACATAGGTGTTGATTTTATTATCAAGTATTATGTACTGTGCATAATTGTATGCAGTTTAGTTTTTTTTTTATTTTAAAGATTTTATTTATTCACTTGAGAGGCAGAGTTACAGACTCTTCCATCCGCTGGATCACTCTAAATGGCTGGAGTGGCTGGAGCTGGGCCAATACAAAGCCAGGAGCCAGGAGCCTCCTCCAGGTCTCCCACGTGGGTGCAGGGGCCCAACACTCGGGCCATCTTCTACTGCTTTCCCAGGCCACAGCAGAGAGCCAGATTGGAAGAAGAGCAGCCGGGACTTGAACCAGTGCCCATGTGAGATGCCGGCAGTACTCCATTATAGCCTTGTGGGACTGCTGTCTTTGTGTGGTCCATCGCTGCCTGGGACATTGTGGTAACTGTATATGTCGCGACTCATCCATGGGTCCAGAGCTTTCTGGAATAAAGTCCAGAAGAAAACAGACAGGTTCTTGTCCTAAAAGAGCTGATATTGTAGTCAAGGGAAGGCAGACAATGAACGGGGAGCTGTGCCTCCAGTGAGTCCAGGATTAGTGTCGAGAGAGAGAGAGAGAGAGAAAGAGAGAGAGAGAGAAAAGCAAAGAGGACAGGAAGCAAGGACTGTGAGAGCAGGTGCATGGTGAGAGGTTGTTCAGGTCGTTCAAGGCAGGATGTATTGAGAAGATGGCATTGCAGTAGCAGCTTGGGGGAGCATGGGAGTGATGCTGGCCGAGGCTTGGGGAAAGGTCTGTTCACACAGAGGAAATGACTCCGGGGCAACTCGGCTCTCTGGGGACAGCAAAATGGCCTAGAGCAGCTAGGATGGAGCACAGTGGAGAGAGCAAGTGCAGAACCGTGGGCATTGTGCTAGGGGCTGTCTTGCAAAGAGCACAGGCATGTAAAAGAGGGTACATCCAGGATCTGGTGGAAGAGCAGGCCTGTCTGAGTATCCGGCCACTCCAACTCCTGACTCCAGCTTCCTCCTAACAGAAGAATGGGTAATGAATACCGACAAACAGGCAACTTGCGAAAGTTGGTTAATAAGTGCTCAAAACTGTCTGAACCTTGCCAACCACCAAAGAAAAGTTACTAGAACAAAATAGTGTCCACCTATCAGAATGACAGGTGATGGGCTGGTCGAGGGCAGATGTCAGGAGCCAGGAACTCAATCCAGATCTCCCCCGTAGGTGGCAGGAACCCAGTGACTTGAGCCATCCCTGCTGCCTCCCAGGGTTGCTGCCGGCAGGAGGCTGGAATCAGGAACTGGAGCTGGGAATCGGACCCAGGCACTCCAACGTGGGATGTGGGCTTCTTAACCTGCATCTTAACTATGAAGCCAAATGCCCACCCCCAGGAGCTTTTCTGAATGGGAAGAGCAGACTGTACAACAGTGCATGTGAGACCCCGCGTTTGGAGAGACAGCTCTCGACTTCCACTTCTCCTGAATGCAAACACACCCAGAACACTCTCGAGGGAAATTCTCCACAATGCTAACAGTAGCTCTCTTGGAACAGTCCGACCATGATATTTTTTCTTTGCCTCTTTGCATGTTCCTTTTTTTTTTCTACAATGAAGGTGGATTGGTTGGGGTGGGTGCTAAGTTTCTTAAACATCAGCCAATACATGCAAACATGTATGATACATGAATATACTCATGGGAAAAAATAAGGCCTGGTCTATTTGTAAAGATGACAGTGGAGATGGGATAAAAGCTGCACATCAGTCAGGCAGAGCTAGCCGCCATACACTGGGCGGTGGCCCTCATTCCATCTTCCTGCCCCCCACCCTGCATGGGCACCTGCACACCCCTGCTCCAACATCCGTCTCCCCTCACAAGTGCCTGCCTGGGCTGCTCTGGGGCAGCTGGCCACTGCCTTCCTGCTAGTGCCTGCTGAAAGGCAGATGGGCTCCTTGTAGCAAGGCTATGGGGCCTTGGAGACCTCTCTCCTGCTTGAGAACCTCTGCACTAACCCAGAAGGCGGCCTATCCCACACAGCTGTGCTTCACTGGGCAAGGTGCCAATTACCGGAGGGACACCAGCAGGGAGAACTTGATGGTCACAGGGTTGCACACAACAGAACCTGCTGGAATTTTATTAAAGAATGCCAGGGAGCTCACAGGCTCTGAGAAAGGCCGGAGACCCTGGTTTGGTTGCCAGAAGGCCGGGTAGATCACTGAAACCCCACTGCCACATGGCTCTGGCAGTACAACCCTGCTACCATGTCCGTCATTGGACTCCCACAAACGAACTGAGTGCCAGAAACCCCCTGTTTGAGGAGCCAGTGCTCCACTCACATTTAGCTTTGATCCTATCTCAACTTCCATCTTTACAGAGGCAACCAGCTCCCCTCCCCTTTCCTCCCCTCCCCACCTCTCCCTTCTCTCTCTCTCTCTCTCTCTCTCTTTCTCAGAGGCAGCCAACTCTGCAGCTCTGCATGAGAGCAGGAAGTGAACCTACCCTGCATTGGGTGCTGAGCCTGGATTTGGGGGGAGTTGAGGCTGGCACTGGGGCAGATCGCCTGGCCAGCTCTACAGACCTCTGTGGAGCCACTGGCTGAGTCTGAGCTCTCATCTGTGGACAGAGGGGAACCAGTGATTGGATCTCAGACACTAGGGAGCTCCAGGGGTGGGGGTGGGGGATCACATGGTATCATGGCCTCCACTGTGTCCACCCAAAATCCATGGATTGAAAAGTAGCCCTCAGGACCTCAGAATATGATTGCATTGGACATATGGCTGCCTCTAAGCAGGTGATTAAGGAGCGATGAGATAGTCAGGGTGGGCCCTAATTCGATAGGACCAGGGTTGCTATAGGAAGAGGGAATGGGTACCATGGGAAGAGACAGCAAGAGGGCGAGCCTCTGCAGACCAAGAACAGACCCGCATCTGCCTCACTGCCTGACTCTGGATTGATTCCCAGTCCCCAAAACCATGAGCAAATAAATGACTGTGGTGCAAGCCGCCTAGTCCATTCTATTCTGTCCCGGCAGCCTGAGCAATACATAGCTAATACACCAGGTGGTTCTGCCCGTCGCCACTCCTGAAAGGCCATCGTGAGGGTGAGCAGGGATTCTTCAAAGGAGATCATTCTTGAGCAGCGCGAAAGAAGGCTGGGATGACACAGCAGGGAGCCAAGACTGAAGACTCTGGGCCAGCATTGTGGCTCAGCATCAAAGCTGCTGCCTGTGATGCCAGCATCACATAGGGGCACTGGTTCAAATCCCAGCTTCTCCACTCCTGATCCAGCTCCCTGCTAATGCACCTGGAAAGGGCTGGGCCCCTTCCACCCACATGGGAGGGACAGATGGAGTTCTAGGCCCCTGGCTTTGACCTGGCTCAGTCCTGATTGTGTGGTCATTTAGGGGAGTGAACCAGCACATGGAAAATCTCTTTCTCCTCTCTGTAACTCTGCTTTTAAAATAAATTAAAAATAATAATTTTTTTTAAAAGAAGACTCAGCAAGAGCTTTAGAAAGTTCAAATGGACTAGGCTGGTGCCACGGCTCAATAGGCTAATCATCCACCTGTGGCACCAGCACCTCGGGTTCTAGTCCCGGTCGGGGCGCCGGAATCTGTCCCGGTTGCTCCTCTTTCAGTCAAGCTCTCTGCTGTGGCCAGGGAGTGCAGTGGAGGATGGCCCAAGTGCTTGGGCCGTGCACCCGCATGGAGACCAGGAGAAGCACCTGACTCCTGGCTCCGGATCAGCATGGTGCGCTGGCCACAGCACACCGGCTGCAGGGGCCATTGAGGGGTGAACCAACAGAAAAGGAAGACCTTTGTCTCTCTCTCTTACTGTCCACTCTGCCTGTACAAAAATTAAAAAAAAAAAAACTTTAGAAACTTGAACTTTAGAAAGGTCAAGGCCAAGTGGACAGAGCCACATGGCTTGTCAAGGGGAAGCTGTGCTCCCGGCCCTGGAACACTGCTGCTCTCTCCTGCCACACTCTAAAGGCAGTGCCAACTGGACCATAGCTGCAGGCCTGGTGGGCCAGGGTGGGGGACGGCGTTGATTCCTTGGGCTGTTCTTACTCCTTCACAAAACCCAGCTTCATGACCTGGCTCTCGGGGCTGGCATTTCTGGACTTCCATTTCTTTGTTCATAAAATCAAGTAAGAAGGTGTCACATGCCCAGCTCAGAGTGACGGCTCTGTGAAGGGCAGTGCTCTCCTCCCCCACCCTTTCAGGTCAAGGGGAAATGCAGTTGGGGTGGGGACAAAGGTAAACACTTATTTGGGGTGGAGGCTTGCTTTATGAATCATCGTAACTCAGCTGAACGCAGCCCTCTGCAAACACTTGAGGTGTTCTTGGCGTGTTACTTTCTTGAATGATGTTGCGTGGTGCTGGTGGCGGGGTGGCGGGTGTGTGTGTGTGTGTGTGTGTGTGTGTGTGTGTGTAATTGTCCCTTCCTATATAAAAGTGTGGCCTGACTTGTCCTGGATGCACCTGTCTGTAAGGAACCCTGCTCACCACAATGGTAGGTAACTGAGTGGGTACATAGAGACCAGAAAGGAGGGGGGAAGTGTCTTCCTTATTTCACTTCTACTTGTACTGGAGCTCACGGGGTGCATTTAATGGTGAGTGGACCTAGTTAGGAATCTTCCGCATGTGACTTGGCAATTCAACGTGTAGAGTAGAAAAAGGGTGTGGGGACTCTGGGAAATCCTAACGAGTTCCCTAAGATCTGAGTTGCTCTAGAAACTCTGGGGTTCAGTGAGGTCTCTGGTGTCTCTGATTCTTGGGGCCTATTTGAGTGGCTGGTGAGATGGAATGCAATGCCGGACCAATCATTGCACCATTTTATAGATAAACTGAGCCTGGGGACTGGAAGAGACTACAAGCCTATAGGGGAGCTGAGTGCAAAGCCAGGGGTTGCTCTCTGCAGCAGGATCGCCTGGGAAACCTTGAAAAATACTGACAGGAGCTCCCAGACACTCGGATGTAATTGGTCTGCAGTGAGAACAGGGTTTTTGTTTTTTAACATTTATTTACTTATTTTAAAGGTCAAGGTCTACAGAGAGAGGGAGAAGAAGAGAGAGAGAGAATCTTTCATCTGCTGTTTCACTCCCCAAAGGGACTGGGCCAGGCTGAAGCCAGAAGTCTGGAACTTCATCCGGCTCTCCCATTGAGTGGCAGGTGCCCAACTACTTGAAGGGCCACCCTCTGCTGCTTTCCCAAGCACATTAGCAGGGAGATGGATTGGAAGTGGAGCAGCCAGGACTCAAACCATGACCCTATGTGATGCCAATATTGCAGGTGGAGGCTTAACCCCCTGCCCCACAACACCAGCTCCTATCTTATTAATTTGAAAGGCAGAGTGACAGAGAGAAGTGGAGAGACAGAAAGAGCTCTTCCATCCATTGGCTCACTCTCCAAATATCTGCAGCAGGCAAGGCTGGGCCAGGCAAAGCCAGGAGCCTGGAGCTTCATCTAGGTCTACCTATGTGGGTGGCAGGAACCCAGGCACATTAGCAGGGAGGTGGATCAAAAGTGGAGCAGCTGGGATTCAAACCAGCACTCTGATAGAGGATGTCCCAAATAACACCTTAACTTACTGCACCACAGTGCCAGCCCCCAGATCCCTTAGTCCGTGAACTCATGAATGCTCCGCCCACATGACCTAATCACCTCGGGGGGGGGGTCCTACCTGTTAGTGCCTTCCCATCTGGGTTGAATTGTTACAGGAGTTTGGGTGACGGCATTCAAAGCATAGCATGCACGCAAGACAAACTAACTTTTGGGTGGGGCCGGGGAGCGGGCTGTTTCTGAGACACTGTCACCTGGGTAATGCACCCTCTTAGTAAGGTGATCTCGCGTGGGTCACTGTCATTCAGTCTCGTGCATCTCCAGCACCCCCAGGAGTCACATCCTGCAAAGTCTTCATCTCCCTGAGTGCCCCAGGTCCTGCCACCACCAGCCCCGCCCACTTGCCAGGTGCTTTTCTGAATCATCCCTGGTTCTGAACCAGCTCTGTTCTTGGGCGAGTGGTGTTTTTCCATTTCCCACTGCTATGGGGAGGAGTCTTTTCTGAAGATCAAGTCTGGGAAGTGAAGAAGTGAAGATTGGCATTGTAAACCGTGTTAAGGAGTTTGATGCACGCTCTCAAATTGCGTGCCCTAACCACTGTTCCAGCGGACTGGCCCTTGTGCCTCTCACATCTCACCCATGCGTCTGTTTCCCTCCGGGTGTTATAAATTAAATGGTTATTCTCACCATACCATTATGGTTCTATTTTATACACATTTTACATTTGTTTTGTTTTCAGTAAGTTGAACTTTTTCTCGTGCTTGCTCATCATGTTTCATTGTGTCTATGCATGGGTGTGAAACGCCTTTTTTTTTAAAAAAAAAAGATGTATGTATTTATTTGAGATGTGGAGTTACAGTGAGAGAGAGAGACAGAGAGAGAGGTATTCCATCCAGTGAGAGAGAGAGACAGAGAGAGAGGTATTCCATCCACCGGTTCACCCCACAAATGGCTGCAACTGCAGGAACTGGGCAGATCTGAAGCCAGGAGCCAGGAACTTCTTCCAGGTCTCTCACGTGGGTGCAGGGGCCCAAAGATTTGGGCCATCCTCCACTCTTTCCCAGGCCACAGCAGAGAGCTGGATCATAAGAGGAGCAGCTGGGACTCAGACTGGTGCCCATATGCGATGCTGGCACTGCAGGCGGAGCTTAGCCCACTACGCCACAGCACTGGCCCCAAAATGCCATTTTTATACTAAAATGTTTTTCTTTTTCTATGAGATGACAGTCTTCCTGTAATGATACTATTTTCCAAATCTGATATCTTTTTAATTTTATTTATATTTTTGCAATTTTTTACATACTCAAATCTATTTTTTTCATACTGCATATGATAAATATTTGCCAATATTTTCTGTGGTTATTTTATTATCTTGTAAACATTTGAGCCTTGAATCCTTTTCAAGCTTCTTACATTGTGGCAACTAAAGTAAGAAACTTGTTTCTTCCCCACACAGTGCCTCACTTGTTCTAAAACCATTTAATGAATCATTACTCTCCTCAAAGACCATGCTTATTTTATAACAAACTTTCATACAGATTTATGAGTACTTTCTGAGTTCTCTATTTGGTTATGTATATTTGCACTTCTATTCTTTTTAATTTATTTTATTTTTTATTTTTATTATTTTTTAAGATTTATTTATTTATTTGAAAGGCAGAGTTACAGAGAGGCAGATGGGGAGAGAGAGAGAGAGAGAGAGAGAGAGAGAGAGGTCTTCCATCTGCTTGTTCACTTCCCAGATGGCTGCAACAGCTGGAGCTAGGCCAATCTGAAGCCAGGAGCTTCTTCCAGGTCTCCCACGTGGGTGCAGGGGCCCAAGTTGGGCTCAAGGACTTGGGCCATCTTCTACTGCTTTCTCAGGCCGTAGCAGAGAGCTGGATTGGAAGTGGGGCAGCTGGCACTCAAATTGGCCCCCATATGGGATGCCAGCACTGCAGGCGGTGGCTTTACCTGCTATGCCACAGAGCCAGCCACAGGCTAACAACTTTTAAGTGTCACAGGTTTTAAGGATTCTGCAGAAACAACAACAACAAAAAAAAAAAAAAAAAAAAAAAAGAAGAAGAAAAAACCCTGTAGTTTAGAACACACAGAAGTTTGTGCATTTTAGTTAATGTACTTTGTAACCTAAGTTATTGCAGGATAATTCTGTCATGTATCCTGTTTGTATTTGTTGGTGTAGTTCTCATGACAGACTACACACATTTTTGTCAATCTGTACTTTTTTCAAATATTGAAAACCTTATTTTTTAATTCTTTGCATTTTTCAATTACAGAAAAGCACTTCAAGTTTTTTATTTGTGAACATTACATATAAAGCCTTTAAAACACATAACTTCAGTGCAAAAAGAGAAAGTACAAGGTGGGAGTTGTGGCACAAGAGGATTCAACTGTGGATTACCAGGCCAGTGTCCTGTGTCCAGTGCTGGCTCGGGTCCAGGCTGCTCTGCTTCTGACCCAGCTTCCTGCTAACGCTCCTGGGAAGGCAGTGGAAGGTGTCTCAGGTACTTGGGCTCCTGCCACCTATATGGGAGACCCAGGTGGAGTTCCTGGCTCCTGGCTTCAGCCTGGCCCAGCCCCTGCTGTTGGGGCCGTGTGAGGAGTGAACCAGCAGATGGAAGGTCTCTCCCTCTCTCTCTCTCTCTCTCTCTCTCTGTCACTCTGCCTTTCAAATAAATATTCTTAAGTACTCTCACCCCATCTTTGTTTTTAGAAGATTCCTGGGGATTATCATTTTAAAGTTAGTTTGTGCAGTTTATCTAGGAAAGATGACAAGCGTAACCTGATCCTTCTCCTTGTCCTTGATTTCAGCCTAGATCGGTTGGTCTGTTCATATGGTCGGCAGCGATGCCTTTGTCATCTAGAAAATGAAAAAAATCATCTGATCCTCATGCTCACAGCTTTGCTTGCACCTGTCTTTCCTCTGGGACCCCCAGCTGACCCAGCTAGCCCAAGAAAGCCCCAGCCAGAGTCTCTTCCCCTTTATCTCTTCCTGAAACTCTTCCACCCCTTCTCTCTTGCAGATTCTTGCTAAAAACGACCCTACCCAGAAAGGCTTCCCCGACCGCTCTGTGATAAGTAGCACATGGGCATCATAGCTCCAGGACCTTGAACTCACAACTCAGTCTTTCTTTGGCTCATGCTCTGCACTTGCACAGGTCTTGCTCCATGAGGGTGGCAGCTCCATCTTTGCACACCTGCCAGGACCCAACCCTCTGGGTTCATTCATGCTCCGTCTTCACTCCTCTTCATGTTACAGAACACTCTGCTGGGCAGCCTTGTGGTCTTCGCCAGCCTCTTGGTGTTGTGCAACACGCAGTGCTATGTCGAACTCTACGACAAGAACCCGGAGGATCCCCCTGATGGTGAGTCCCCATTCTCCAGCGTTGATTATGTCACTGCAGCCTGGGAGATGTGACCTGTGCACTGGTGCTGAACACCTTTGAATCTGCATAAGAAAGAAGGTCAGGGCAAATATAGAGATGGTGTCAAAAGGATTCCAACTTAACCCTAGCTAGGTGAGAGTTGACTTTTTTCTTCTTTTGAAACTTACCAGCACTCAAGTCCCATCCAATCTAAAACCAGGTAGGCAAATGAGAATCACTGGGGTGTGAGCTGCACATTAAAAGCTCCTTGATGGGGTGAGCATTTGGCTTAATAGTTACACTGTGGCTTGGGACCCTGTATCCCATACTAAAGTGCCTGGGTTCAAGTCCCAGCTCTGCTACCAATTCTAGCTTCCTGCTGTTGTGCGTCCTGGGAGGCAGCAGATGACGGCTCAATTCATTGGGTCCTTGCAGCTCATGTGGGAGACCTGGATGGAGTTCTGGGCTCCCAGCTTTGGCCCTGGGCCACACCAAGGTTGCTGTGGGCATTTAGGGAGTGAATCAGCAGATGGGAGCACCATATGTTGCTCAAAAATAAAATAGAATAAAAGCTCCTTATTTGACTATGAAGTGGGGCACAGCCCTGGGTCAGTGGCTCTGCAGGCAGATGTGGGAGTCTGCATGTCTCATGCCACCCCAGGTGATGTTGCAACTGGTCCTTCCAGGACACTGGGACCACATGGATGCAAAGCAGAGGATTGTACACTTGGTTAAACATTTGAATTCTTGGGGAGTTTGTTTTTTTTTTTTAAGATTTATTTATTTTATTTGAAAGAGTTACACAGAGAGGAAAGGCAGAGAGAGAGAGAGAGAGAGAGAGAGAGAGAGAGAGAGAGAGAGAGAATCTTCCATCTGCTGGTTCACTTCCCCAATGGCTAAACTGGCTGGAGTTGGGCTGATCCAAAGTCAGGAGCCAGGAGCTTCTTCCAGGTCTCCCACGTGGGTGCAGGGGCCCAGGGACTTGGGTCATCTTCCACTGCTTTCCCTGGCCACAGCAGAGAGCTGGATTGGAAGGGGAGCAGCTGGGACTCAGACTGTGCCCATATGGGATACCGGCGCTTCAGGCCAGGGCATTAACCCGCTGCACCACAGCGCCAGCCCCGGGGAGTTTCTTAAACATGTGGTGGCCTGAGCTTCACACCCAGAGACTCTGATTTCCTTGCTCTGGGGTGGGTCCCAGATGTAAATTTTTTTATTTCAAATTTTCCATTATCTATTTTGTTTATTTGATAGGAAATGGAACAGGGAGAGAAAGAGACGGAGACAATGAGCTTCCAAACCCTGACTGGTCCACTCCTGAGATAGCCCAAATGCCCACCTCCAAGTGTTCAATTTTAAAAAAATTATCTTATGTATTTTAAAGGCAGAGTTACAGAAAGAGAGGAAGGGACAGAGAGAAAGTATGAGAGTGGGGAGAGAGAGATGTTCCACCCACTGGTTTACTTCTCTGAGTTTCCCCATGTTGAGTGCCAGGGGCCCAACTAACTGAGCCATCTTCCACTGCTTCCCCAAGCACATTAGGAGGGCACTGGGTAGGAAGTAGAGCAGCTGGGACTCAAAGTGGCACCCATGTGGGATGCCGGCCTCTCACAGGTCCCTGTAGGTGGCTTTGAAGTGCCCAGTATGTGTCACATGTTCACCCAGGGTTAGGGACCGCCGATGAAAAACATAGGGAGGTGCTGTGCTGAGGTATTTCTGCAGAGAGAAGCCAGCAGGAGAGAACTTGGTCCCACAGAGCCCCATGCTTGTCCTAGCTGTCTGATTAAAGAGGAGGGCTTTATATCTCCAAATGTCTGTCCGGAAATAAAACCTGCAGGGATTCAAGCTTTGTGACAAAACGTCACCAACGGCAGGTTCTGCATGGCAGCACCTTTCCCGGACACCATGGTCACACGGCAGGGGGCTGGCCTTCCTGTCCTCATGTGCCCTGCTCCCGCCAATGCTCCTGATGACGTCGCTTGTGTTGTCTTAGAATGCAGGGACCTTGATGGAGTCACACACAAGCTGAACGTGGAGTGGAAGACTGAGAACTGTTACACATGTAATTGTGATGAGACTGGAATTCATTGCTGCAACACGTGAGTCACGCGGGTAGTGACGGAGAGAGGAACAGCACTGCTCCTTCTTTGAAAACCGTGTTATTTTGGGGCATCCTTGTTTGTTTTAAATAGGCTTTTTTATAGGCATTTTTAAAGAGCCTCTTAGATTCCCAGCAAAATTGAGCAGAGCTAGAGCGATTTCTCATACACCTCTGCCCCCATACATGCACTGTCTCCCTGTTAGCAGTGTCTTCCACCAGCGGTGCATTGGTTACTGACTGACCTCACATGGACTCATCCTTGTCACCCAGTGGCCACAGTTCACATTCACTCTTGATGTGGTGGTGGGGGTTGAGGGATGGAAGTCATTTTCAGTCCTATTTCTTTTATTCTTTATGTAATTACACACACACACACACACACACACAGAGAGAGAGAGAAACAGAGAGAGAGAGACAGAGAGAGAGATCTCCCATGTGTCAGTTCACTCCCTAAATGCCTTCCTGCCAAGACTGGGTCAGGGAGCCAGGAACTGAATCCAGGTCTGCCAGACTCCCATGTGGGTGGCGGGGACCCAAGGACTTGAGCTCTCACTTGCTGTTTCCCGGAGTGTGTATTAGCAAGAAGCTGAAATCTTGAACTGGGACCCCAACCCAGGGACTCCAACATGGAATGCAGGCAATCCCAGGGGTATCTTAACCACTAGGCTGAATGCCCACTCCTCTCTTCCTTCTTTGGCTTGTGGTGGAATACGTAGCACATTAAACGTACCGTTTCAGCCATTTGTAAGTATACACTTCAGTGGCGTTAAATAAATTCATTGTGGCTGCCACCCCCCCGCCATGCCCTTCATCCTGAAGAACTGGGATTCTGCACCCAGTCAACACTGCCCTCGCAGGGGCTGGTGCTGTGCTGCAGCGGGTTAACACCCTGACCTGAAGCGCTGGCATCCCATATAGGCGCAAGTTCTAGTTCGGGCTGCTCCTCTTACAATCCAGCTCTCTGCTATGGCCTGGGAGAGCAGTAGAAGATGGCCCAAGTCCTAGGGGCCCTGCACCCGTGTGGGAGACCTGGAGGAGGATCCTGGCTCCTGGCTTCAGATTGGCGCAACTCCGGTGGTTGTGGCCGGCCATCTGGGGAGTGAACCAGTGGATGGAAGATCTTTCTCTCTCTCTCTACCTCTCTGTAACTCTGTCTTTCAAATAAATAAAATAAATCTTAAATTTAAAAAAAAACACTGCCCTTGGGGCTTGGCAAACACCATCTGTCTCTATGAATTTGACTGTTCCAGGCTCCACATGTAAGTGGAATCATGCATGTGTTTGTCCTCTTGAGACTGGCTTCTTCACAGAGTGTGGTGTCCTCCGAATTCACCCATGTTGTGGCCGGTATCAGAATTTCCTTCCTATTTGAAGGTGGACTAACACTTCATTCTGCACATTTTGCTTAGCCATTCGTCTGCTGGTGTACACTTGGCTGCTTCAGTTTTATTTCCTTTATGTTGCTTTTGGAACTTGGTCAACGCCTTCTCTTTAAAAAGTATCTGTTTTATTTATTTGAGAGACAGGTAGAGCGAGCTGCCGCCTGCTGGCTCACTTCCCAGATGTCTGCTACGTCTGGGATTAGGCCAACAGATGCTGGGAGTGGGAACCAATCCTTGTTGGTGGCAAGGCTCAGCCACTTGAGCCACCGCTGCTGTCTCCCAGGGTGTCCATTCTCGGGAAGCTGGAATTGAGAGCAGAGCTGCCTTCAACCCACTACTCAAATGTGCGATGCGGCCACTCAGCCAGCAGCTTAGCCTCTAAGCCCCCAAATGCCCACCCCAGTTTCCTTATTCTTTGTTTAAAAGATTTATTTATTGGGGCTGACACTGTGGTGTAGGAGGTTAAGTCTACACCTGCCATGCTGGCATTCCATATGAGCGCCAGTTCAAGTCCCAGCTATTACACTTCTGTTCCAGCTTCCTGCTAATGGCCAGGGAAAGTAGTGGAGGATGACCCACGTGCTTGGACCCCTGCACGCACATGAGAGACCTGAATGAAGCTCCTGGTTCCTAGCTTTGGATTGGCCCAGCTCCAGCCCTTGCGGCCATTTGGGGAGTGAACCAATGGATGGAAGATCTCTCTGTCTCTCCCTGTAACTCTGCCTCTCAAATAAATAAATATTTTTAAAAATATTTATTAAAATATAAAATACATAATACATAATTTATATTATCATATTTATTTATTTGAGAGGCAGAGTTACAGAAAGGAGGGAAGAGAGAGAGAAAGAGAGAGAATCATCCCTTGGTTCACTCCCCAAATGATTACAATATCAAGGGCTGGGCCAGGCCAAAACCAGGTGTCTGGAACTTCATCTGGGTCTCCCAAGCACTCAGGTCATCTTCTGCTGCTTTCCTAGGCCATTAGCAGAGAGCTGGATGGGAAGAGGAACAGCCGGAACTTGAACCAGATGCCCATATGCAGGTGTCACTTCTCCCTGCTGCAGCACAGCGCTGGCCACAGTATCATTAGCCTTAAATCTCTGTATCCAGAGGGGTTCTTGGAGACAGGAAAGCCTATGCAGTGGTCGATGTTATTGGAGAAGCTGGCCCAGCCATCGGTGCAGCCTTGGCCTTGGCCACTAGGAGGAGCAGGCGGTGCTGGATGTGAGGTGTAAGGAATGAGGGCGCAGTGTGTGTACCTTGTGCTGTCAACCCTATGTTGTGCTGCTGGGAGTTCTACCCACGTCAGCTCAAAGGTCATGCAAATGTGTTCTGCTGGGGTGCTGTGGACACCAAAGTCTAGACTGGGGAGGAGACAACACAAAATACCCACAGGTCTGTCCACACCAGCCACCCTACTCCTAGCCCCCTGCCCTAATCCATCTGCCATCCACATCAGCTCTGGCCTATGGTGTTTCACAAGCACGTAAGTGGCCTTGACGGGAGCACGTGTGTAAAGCAGCTTTCCCACGCTTGCTGGTCACAGAGTCCTCTGGGAGGCCAGGTGAAATGCAGATTCCTGGGCCCTACCCCAGAGCCATGGAACCTGAATTTTCTAAAAAATATTTTTATTTATTTATTTGAGAGGTGGAGTTACAGACAGAGAGAAGGAGAGACAGAATGAAAGGTTTTCCATCCGCTGGTTCACTCCCCAGATGGCCACAATGGCCAGGATTGGGCAGATCTGAAACCAGGAGCCAGGAGCTTCTTCCAGGTCTCCCACATGGGTGCAGGGGTCCAAGTGCCACCTTCTTTTGCTTTCCCAGGCATATTAGCAGGGAGCTGGATCAGAAGTGGAGCAGCAGGGACTTGAACTGACGTCCATATGGGATGCTGGCGCCACAGGCAGAGGTTTAGGCTACTATGCTGCAGCACCAGCCCAGGAACCTGCATTTTAACCAGGGCTTCCAAGAATCTGATGACAACTCCAGGGAGTAGGGGAGTGATCTTCTGACCCAAACCAGAACACTTGAATCTCATTGAAGTTCGCGTGGCTGGCAAGTGCCACTCACATTTGTGAAGCAGGTGCCAATGCTAAGTACGTACTGGAACAAAAGGCATATGGAACCGGGCCTCCAGCTGGCTGCCCGCCCAGAGCAGGCTCCCAGGCATCTACTGGCTGGGGCACTGTGTGTTCCATTTGAATCTTGATGTTGTGGCCCAGAACCTTGAATTCGCCCTTGTGTCGAGGGTCAGCAGGACCCTGGTGTGCCTGGCTGGGTTAAGGGCTGGTGAACTGTGCCTTACTCCCACCGAGGGCACCTCTGTGGTGGCATCCCCATCCCATCAGTGCTGTATCATCACGTCCCATCCATGGGACCCTCTTCTAAGGTTCCCATGGACCCCAAGTAGAAAGCAACCAGGGCTGCCCCAGGCAGTGAGGTGGGAGGAGCCTCGATGCAGGAGTCTCAGTGAGCTTACTCAGCTCTGGCTTGTTGCATGCATTTGGGAAGTGAACCAGCAGGTGGAATCGCTCCCTCCCCCCATATCTCTGCCTCTCAAAAGATAAAAATCCATTTGCTCAGCAAACACGTCAGGCCTTCTCTGTGTCAGTTCTGAGCGCCCTGAGCCTGGAATGGCAACTAGCACGTGGTTGGGGTGAGGGTACCCTCTCCCTCTCTGCTGCTATGTTGCCTGTCCACAGGAAGTATGCTCACTTCTCTCTGCTGCTCAGAATCAACCCCTTCCCTGGAATTGCTCCATTGCTTACCAAGTTCGTTTTTCTCATGAACTCCTCTCTCTCCCTCTCCTGACCAGAGCAAAATACAGATTTTGATTAAACTTTCTTTGGGAGAATTTCCTGGATCCTTGCACCTTACTTGAGACACAGGTAGATTTCCAAGTGGCAGTAGCAGTGGAGCCTGGGGCTGGAGGCCCAGGCAGAGGCTGCCCCCATCAGGGGGTGGGAGATCTCCTGGCCTCCCCACCTCCCAGCCCCTGCTCTCTGACCGCAGTGAAGGAGTGAGCTGTGGAGGCAAAGGCCCAAGGTCATCCAGCCCCCAGCGCTGAGACACCCCTAATGTTCCAGTTTTCCCTTCTCATTCTCTCTTTAGCTGTTTCAGCTACAGAATTGGGTCAGATTTAAATGAAAATATGCATCCAGTAATATGCCCTTTGCCCTGCAACTTGTACCTGCACACAGACAACAGAATTACACAATTTAATTTCTACTAAAAACTTGTAAAAAAAAAATCTCACCTAGGGGCCAGCATTGAGATGCAGCAGGTTAAACTGCTACTTGGGACACCCACATTTCATACTGGAGTGTTGTTTCCAGTCCTGGCTGCTCTAGTTCCAGTACACTTGGGAGAGAGCAGATAACAGAGCAAGTGCTTGGGGTCCTGACTCCCATGTGAGAGACCCAAATGGAGTTCCAGGCCCCTGGCTTTGGCCTGGCCCAGATCTGGCTGTGGGGGCATCTGGGGCAGTGAATCAGCAGATGGAACCTCTCTCTCTGTGTTGCTCTGCCTTTCAAGTAGATGAAAACCAACAGACTTTTAAAAAAATAAGAATATCTCTTGAACAACAACCACTTTCCTTTTTAATGTTTTGTATTGTGGTAAAAATCTATATGACCAAACATTTACCAGTTTCACTGCTTCAAAGTGTACAATTCAGGGCGGTGAAGTTCATGCACAGCCAGAGGCACCCATCACCGCCATTTCTAGAACTTTCCAGGGACTCCAAACCTAAACTCCCCATGTATGGAGTCCTACCTCCCCCTCCTCCTCCCCCAGTCCCTGAGAACAACTAATCTACTGTCTCTGTGGATGTGCCTAGTGTAGATCTTTCTTGGAAATGGAATTTCACAACGTTTATCTTTGTGCACTCTGTGTATTTCACTCAGCAGCACGTTTGCAGAGTTCATCCGTGTTGCAGCCTCTTTCAGTAATCCCTTCCTTTTGGAGCCTGAAAAATATTTTGTGTTATAGGAATAACCTATTTTACTTCTGTTTCTGTGCTGACGGACCTGTGGGTTATCTGCACCTCTTGGCTATAGTGTGTGCTACTCTACAGTATGGTTGAGTCCCTGCTGTCAGTTCTTTGGGGGCGTATACCTGGGGTGGAGTGGCTGGGTCTCATAGTGTGTATTTTCTTTTTAACTCTTTGAGAAACTGCCCATCTGTTTTCCACAGTGGTCACGACATTCACATTCCATCCTGTAAGCAACCATATTTTTTAACTTAAAATATTGTTGGATTCAATTTTATCAGTAAGCATTCTTTTAAAAAAGTTATTTATGTATTTGAAAGGCAGTTACAGAGAGAAAGGGAGAGAGAGAGCAAGAGAGATCTTCCATCCAGTGGTTCACTCCCCAAATGGCCACAGCAGCCAGGCTGGGCCAGACCAAAGCCAGGAGCCCGGAGCTTCTTTCAGCTCTCGGGCCATCTTCCACTGCTTTCCCAAGTGCATTAGAAGGAAGCTGGATTGGAAGTGGAGCAGCCAGGACTTTGAACTGGTGCCCACATGGGATACTGGCATCACAGGTAGTGGTTTAACCCTCTACACCACAACACTGGTGCCCAAACAACCATTTTTAACATTAAAAGTTTCAGTAATAATTTCCCAAGTTTTCAGTATAAAACATAGTAATTACAGCACTATTGGAAAGTATAGGAATAAAATATATTTATAATCACACACAACAATTAGTATCTTATCCTGATTTCCTTCTAACTCCTTTTTTTGTTTTGTTTTAAATATTTATTTATCTGAAAGGCAGAGTTATAGAGATGGAGAGAGAGGAGGGAGAGGAGAAAGAGAGAGAGAGAGAGGCCAACCATCCACTGGTTCACTCCCCAGATGTCCACAACAGCCAGAGCTGTGCTGATCCGGAGCCAGGAGCTTCCTCCAGGTCTCTCACGTGGGTGCAGGGGCCCAAGGACTTGGCATCTTCTACTACTTTCCAAGGCCACAGCAGAGAGCTGGATCAGAAGCAAGCATCGAGGCCGCCTGGCTTCAGATCAGCATGGTGTGCCAGCCACAGCACACCGGCCGCAGTGGCATTGCAGGGTGAACCAACAGAAAAGGAAGACCTTTCTGTCTCTCTCTCTCACTGTCCACTCTGCCTGTCAAGAAAAAAAAAAAAAAAAGAAGAAGAAGAAGAAGTAGAGCATCCAGGACTCAAACCGGCACCCATATGGGATGCCGGCCCTGCAGGTGGTGGCTTTACCTGCTATGTCACAGCGCCAGCCCCCCAACTCCTTTCTACACTTTTTGTTTTTTACATGACAGATACCAAACTCTAGGTTGCAATTGTGTAGTCTGGGTTTTCCACTCAATAGTCTAGCATTAACACTCACGCACCTCATCAAAACTCTTGCAAACATTCAAGCTAGTCATTCATTAGTCTTCAAACAGATTCAGTGCTGAACCCCAGCGCTGAAGTCAAGTCTCGAGCATTTGCTTCCACTCGCGTGCAGCATGAGCCAGCAGGAGATTGGTGTGCGAGTGCCCTGACACCACTGGCCCAGAGGGAGCGCCATCCTCAGGTGTCTTGGGAGGAGTCAGGCAGTTGAGATAGAAGAAAGACCCTGGCTTTGTTGGTGGCCAGTTGAAAGGAAAGTGAGGGTCATCTTTTGTCACAGAGGGTGGTGGGGAGCGGCTGTGTGTATGCACCTTTTGGGCAGAGACAGTTTAAATTTAGGGTTTACGCATGAGCTTCAAGGGACCAATGGGCCCCCAAATTATTTGCCCCACTGAATGTGGGGGTGAATATTCTGAGGGAGATGGTCCCCAGTCTTCAACTCCTTCCTGGGCCCCATGACCCCAGCCTGGAGTGGCTCTCTTTGCTCCTGTGGGTTGAGATGGCTCCTCTTCTAACTTCCTTCCTGCCAAGCTTGGGACAACCTGACCACTTCCTGAACAGGAACACCAGGGACAGCCAGGCTGGAGCCACCTGCCTGGCCCCAGAGCAGCCCAGGCCTGCCTCTGGGGCTATCAGAACTCCTGGCCATGCTGGGCAGGCCAGACGGACTGCGCGATGGATGGCAGGGATGGTTTGTATGACTGCAGAATGGGCAGGTGCAGGTGCCCCGGGGGCCACGCTGTGGGGCTGACAGCAAAGGGTGCCATCCCATTGATGATGGCGGTTGCAAGGTGGGAGGAGAGGATCCACTGCAGTGTGGCCCTGGCTGGGCTGGGGTGGGGGTAGCATGGGGGAGTCTTTTCCTGTCTAACAGGGCTTGGTTTTTCTCGATGACAGTGCTGCCATCCCCGGAGGTTTTGATACCACAAAGTGCAAGACGATCTTCCACAAGGACACTTGCAGCTACTCCGTGGTGGAGCTGGAGAACCCGGACAAGGAATGTCCAGTCAGCTCGTGGATCCTGTGAAGAGCTAGTGGGCCCAGGTCCTCCCGCGGGCCCGGACAGCCCGATGTACAGCCCTGCTTATCAGTAAAGCATGTGTGGAGCAATCACTCGGCTGTGTATGCATTGATTGCGCATTTTAAAGCATGTGAACTGAAGAGAAGAAAAGTGGAATAAAGGTTATGCCCATGTGCCCGCACGCAGCGTCCCCTGTCCCAGCGCCGGGGCACCCCTGTGGTTTCTGCCTGCAGCCTGCTCTCTGCTGGGCAATGAACACAGTCTATGCATCTTTGTGATGAGATGGATCCTTTCCCTGTTTGGGGGTGTTTGTGTTTTTCCTCCCTTCCCCTTCATGGGTGAGGGGCCTCTCTCTCTGCTGTGGCTCCCCACAGGCTGCAGTGGTTGCCTGAGGATAGAACAGGTCAGAGCAAGGCAGCCGGGAGAAGTGTCCAAGACCTGGTGCAGCACAGGGTTGAAGAGGCCAAGGCTGAGAGGGCGTGGCCTGAGGGAGCCAGGGCTGATGGGTTGTGGCCTGGGGGAGCCTGGGCTGAGGACCTGGCCTGGGGCAGCCAGGGCTGAAGGGGTGTGGCCTAGGAGCAGCGGGGGCTGAGGGGCACAGCCTGGGGAGTGAGGGCTGAAGGGCGTGGCCTGGGGCAGCCAGCTCCCCTCGCAGACCACTGAAAACAGTGACTTAACAACGCACTGTCAACTTCTGTTCAGCTGGGCCAGGCGGTGAAGGGGCACTGGCTGGGTGTACGTGACAGGTCATCAACAAGCCACTGGCCATCGGCCTCACAGCGTGTGGGCAGCTGATAAAGAACATTCTCTCCCCTCTGGCCCGGCCCCATCTGCAAACAGGCCGCGTGGACGTGCTGAGCAGTGCAGCCGGGCCCCTCGGCGTCTTTGTCCACTCTAGATAGTGACTTCGGTTATGTCCAAGCCTCCCTACAACTCCGCGCCTGCATCACGGGCACAGCCGTGGGCCTCTGGAACATTCCCCTACTGAGCCCCTCTCCACAGCTCCCCTTCTGTATCCCTGCCGGTGCCTCCGCCACTTTCTACTCGGGCTGCCTTGCCCCTTGTAGGAGCCGCCCTTGAGTGGGACCCATAAAACCCCTTTTGGGGGCCATTATTGTGGTGCGCCGGTTCGAGTCCCAGAGGCTCCACTTCCTATCCAGCTCTCTGCTATGTCCTGGGGAAGCAGTAGAAGATGATCCAAGTCCTTGGGCCCCTGCACCTACTAGGGAGACCCAGAAGCTCCAGGCTCCTGGCTTCAGCCTGGCCCAGCCTTAGCCATTGAAGCCATTTGGGTAGTGAACCCGCAGGTGGCAGACCTCTCTCTCTCTCTCTCTCTCTCTCTCTCTCTCTCTCTCTCCGTAACTCTGCCTTTCAAATACATGAATTAATTGTTTTAAAGTTCCTTTTACGATCTTCCACTTGGCTGGGAAAAGTGGAAGCAGTTGTCAGTGAGTGTGGAGCCCCCTTAGGCATCTGGCTACACACACACTCAGAATCCCAACGTGGTAACGCGACCCTGGGAAGCTGGTGTGAGGAGGCACCACAAGGCAGGCAGGGTGTGTAAGATGGCCCTTAGGGAGCAGCTAAGTGCGCCTTGGGAGCAGTTCCAGAGGGTTGGAATCTGGGTTGACATTAGCTATTTACCCTATGCCCTTATAACAATGGGAAGAGGTTTCACTTGAGTCTTTCCAGAGATCGCTCCTCAGCCTGTGTGTATACCGGCCCGAAGTGTCAAACCCTGGACCCCAGTCTCCAAAGGCAGACTCTCTAACAGCCAACCTCAGTACCTTTCCCTAAACAAGCCACCCATGAAGAGACAAGGAAGAGGCCTGCCTCCTCCCAACATCGGGTGACATGGAGGACCTCAAGGGTCTGGTGGACCAAGCCCAACGCCTGACCCTGACCCCTAGTCCAATGGGCCCGCTGCTGGTGGTGCTGATCTGTGCAGCCCTGATGTTAAACTCAGGCCGCCGGTGACCAGGCTGGGTTCCAGGATGGGCCCAGTGATTTGGCTTTCTGTCCGGGCACACAGTAACTGGACTGGACCCTGGGACCAGCCCTTCAAGGATGCAGTCAGGCAGCTGGTAGAGCGGACTAAGAGGACCCTTCGACTGATCATCGCTCTGTTATACCCATTGTCGCTGCGGTAGCTGGTGCGGCTGTTGCCATCATTTCCCTCGTCCAAAGTGTTCAAACAGCTGACTGGTGAACAACGTCACTCAGCTAACGGCCACTCCCCTGTTTACCCAAAACCAAGCCACCAGTCAGATCAAAACAGCGATCCTGGCCTTGGAACAGGGGTTGGATTCACATCAGAAACAGATTGAACTGCTTTGGCAGACCATGCACCCCCAGTGTGACGTTGGCTTCACAGATGGTTCTGTCTCCAGCGTGCCTGTCTTAGACTGGGAAACTTGGTCCCATACCTTGTCAGCCTGTATTGGGGCTCTTGGATGGGCAGTTTTCTCAGGCGCTCTTCAGTTTAACCCAACAAATTCTAAAGCTTGACGCTACTCACATTTCTGCCCTGGTAGTCACCACCTTTACATAGAGCCTGGGTGATAACTGGTGGGGACCCATGAAGTTTTGCTTACATCCCAACATGATTATTGCAGAAGGGGGCAATAAAAAAGTCTCAAGAAAGTGCAATTTCTTGTTTTTTTTTTCATTTGTAATGTTTTTAATGAAGATTTATTTTATTTTATTTGAAAGACAGAGCTACAGAGAGGGGGAGAGAGAGATATTCCATCCACTGGTTCACTCCCATATGGCCACAGTGGCCTGATCTGGGCCCAAGCCCAGAGCTGCTACCGGGTCTTGTATGCTGGTGCAGGGGCCCAAGCACTTGGACCATCCTCCAGATGGCTTTCCCAGGCACATTGGCAGGGAGCTGGCTCAGAAGTGGAGCAGCTGGCTGTGCTTTAACTGCTTTGCCACAATGCTGGCCCCAATTTACAATTCCTTTTACTGAAGATTTGTACAAACTGCCTAGTGTAGGTTGTTGCATGAAAGAAAACCAAATTGACAGTTAGTATTTCGAGTTTACTAAGTCCTACATTGATTCTGACCAACTTGGCCTTTTACCAGTAAGTTGGATGCCAGGAAAAGAAGTACAGATTGGAGATCTTGGTGGGGGGGGTGCTGGTGGGGAAGGAACAGACAACAAAGAGTGTGAGAGCTGGAAGGTGGAGCTACAGATGACCTAGTCCAAGCCTTCATTCCACAGTGCCGATACTGGATCGTGGGCTCCTGCACCTGTCCTAACCACTTGGCACTGGTAAATGGCAATGGTTCTTTTCTCTGAGCCTATCATGGTGCTCAGTGGCCCTTGTTAGAGTTATCCAAGGCAGAAGGTTCTGATACTTTGTGAGTTATTGAGGAGTGTGAATGTGGACTGAGGATCTTCAGGGAAGTTACTCCATTAGAACGTTCATTTTAAGATGGAGTGTTGGCAACTGAAAATTTATTAATACAGTACAGGAAGACCACACCGGTCTTGGGTACAGAACCTGGGACTAGACATTGGGAGCCTTAGTTCAAAGCCCCAATGTTACCCGTGGCAGCTCTGGCCCTTTAGAACGGTCAGTTAAGCTGTGTGGGCCTTTGTGGCTTCATTTACAAAATGAGGGTGCTTCAATCAACCGATACTCAGGTTTTCAACTTCAAATTATGGTGTGTGTGGGTCACAGGTGGTTAGAGATCTTTGGAAATTTTTTGGTTAAACCATATGATAATAAATTAGCTTGCTTTGTGGTTAATTGCTCAATTTTGGTTCCATGATGTTTGAACTTCGGAATTGTATTCATGCAAACCATAGTATAAGTATGGTATATGTTGTTTATAGAACTCCTCTTTGAGGAGATATTAGGTCCTGTTTGAGGGTGTGTGTTTTTCTCTCCCTCTTTTTTTTTTTTTTTTTTGACAGAGTTCTCTCTCCCTCCTTTTAACAACCACCCCCTGCCCCACACTTAAACAATGATCATGGATCTAGAGGCAGGGAAGTTTTAGAAAGCACTAAACTTTCTAATTGCTTCTAAAAAAATAAACATTTAAGACAACCCTCACTTCGAGGTGGTAGGCAGTAGTTTGGATTATTATTTTTTAAAGATTTACTTATTTATTTGAAAGTCAGAGTTACATAGAGAAGGAGAGGCAAAGAGAGGGAGGTCTTCCACCTGCTGGTTCACTCCCCAGTTGACTGCAATGTCTGGAGCTGTGCTGATCTGGAGCCAGGAGCCAGGAGCTTCTTATAGGTCTCCCACATGAGTGCAGAGGCTCAAGGACTTGGGCCATCTTCTACTGCTTTCCCAGGCCACAGCAGAGCACTGGAACAGAAGTGGAGCATCTGGGACTTGAACAGGTGCCCACAAGGGATGCTGGCACTGCAGGTAGCAGCTTTACCCACTGTGCCACAGCGCTGGCCCTGAATAGGTTGGATTATAAATGTGAAGATAAGTAGAACTTTGAGTAAGTTTTTATTAATTTGAGTTTTTTAGATACAATTTGGTCCAATTTTACAGGTAGCAGAACTGGCAAAAGTATGTATGCTTGGGTTATATTAGAGTATTTTGACTATTGAGTTTTTTATTGTTAAGTGGAAGATTGAATAAAAAGCTGATATTTATCAAAGCACCACCTCTTCCCCATAAGTGTGTGAGTCTATATTAATATCCTCACTGAACGGATTCGGAAGTTAGGATCAACAGGAGCAAATGGTGGTCCAAAGTCAGAGCTCTGAGTAAGTAGTGACTAAAGGACGCTAACTCATGGCTTTCTCGTTGCAGACCCCCTGACCTCCTGCCCCCAGTTTCTGTGCTGTGTTTTATACTCCTGAGGGGGAAATTCCAAGCCACCGTCGTTGACCCAAACCCTCAGTGTTCAGAGGCTGGGCAAAGTGCTCCTAGATGGGGAGTGGCTCTCGTCACCCTCGCTGCAGCCCTCTGTGGCCGCCGCTGTGTCAAAGTCACTGGAGGCCGTTGTTTTTGACCAGTCTCCAGCACTAGGCCACAACAGACGAGGCCAAAAATCAACACGTAGTCATCCCTGCTAAAGTTCCATGTTCTCAGGCTGAAAGGAAGTTGCTTGGCCTGCCAAGAAATGAGAGTTAGGGAGCATCCAAATGGACCAGGTTTCTTTGGTACAGTAGTGAAGTTCCCTCTGCTTGAATCCTTAGACCAGAGAGGTAGCCTGAAATAGTCTGGTGTTAACTAACCATTGTTTTCTTGCTGGCGTTGCGCTCTTGCCTTTTCTACAAAGAAAGTAACTTGGAAATGATCAGTCTTTTTGTTCTTTTCTGTTTGCTGTCTTCAGCCTTTCCCAGCCCATAAAACCAACCTCTTCTGCTCAGCCCATCAGAGAGCTTCCACTTTATGTGATGGAGTGGTGCCTAAATCTAATTAAGGTCTTCAGATGGCTCTAATTTGGTCCTTTGGCACTACTCTTGTCTCCATTGTTCAGAAGAAGTTGAGGTCCAGAGAGGTTAATTGACTGGCTCAGGGAGTCTCGAGCTTGCAGACGTAGACAGAACTCAGGCTTATCAGACTCCAGAGTGGTCTCCTGACCACCAGGCCTGCCATGCTGGCTGTGAGCCTGCCACACACAGTCACGTGAACCAGTTCCTTGAGAGAGGGACTCAGCTGCAGCTCATTGTCCCGGGAGTTTTTCTGTGTGATGGGGTTCTTGCCTCCAGCTCTGAAGGCTTCCTCCTCATCACAGGACAGGAGGGCCAGCCTCTACACACAGCTCTGGTCTCAGGAGCTGGGCTATAGAAGTGGAGCCCTCTTTGCTCCGCAAGGAAGGAGGAGGAAGCCAAGAACCACGGAGACCCAAGCAGACGGGACTGGCCGTGAAGAAACACTGAATGGATTCCAGAGACCCTTATTCTAACAATGTGACTGTTTTGAAGGCTAGCACTCATTCCAGCTTAAAAATGTTTGCTAACTCTGTGGAAACAACAGTTGGGTAACTTTAATCTCATCCTACATTCTGTCCATAGCTGATAAGGGAGAAAGCCAGTGTGTGTGCCCTGTTCTACCCTTCCCAGTGTGGAGTGGAGTTCCTGTGATTGAATGGAGAGGGCTTCTTTGGGGACCTGGAAATGCATAGGCACTGTATGCCTGTTTGGCTCCATACTACAGCTCTGGGGTTCTTTTTTTTTTTATTTTTTTTTTATTTTTTTTTTATTTTTGACAGGCAGAGTGGACAGTGAGAGAGAGAGACAGAGAGAGAGGTCTTCCTTTGCCGTTCGTTCACCCTCCAATGGCCGCCGCGGTAGGCGCGCTGCGGCCGGCGCACCGCGCTGATCCGATGGCAGGAGCCAGGAGCCAGGTGCTTTTCCTGGTCTCCCATGGGGTGCAGGGCCCAAGCACCTGGGCCATCCTCCACCGCACTCCCTGGCCACAGCAGAGGGCTGGCCTGGAAGAGGGGCAACCGGGACAGAATCCGGCGCCCCGACCGGGACTAGAACCCGGTGTGCCGGCGCCGCTAGGCGGAGGATTAGCCTAGTGAGCCGCGGCGCCGGCCTGGGGTTCTTTTTTTAAGATTTATTTATTTCCTTGAAGGTCAGCATTACACACACACACAGGTCTTCCACCTGCTGGTTCACTCCCCAGTTGGACACAGTGGCCGGAGCTGTGCCGTTACAAAGCCAGGAGCCTCTTCTGGGTCTCCCACGCACGTGCAGGGAAGGACCTGGGCCACCTTCCACTGCTTTCCCAGGCCATAGCAGAGAGCTGGATCAGAAGTGGAGCAGCTGGGACTAGAACCGGCACCTATATGGGTTGCCGGCACTGCCGGCGGCAGCTTTCCCACTACACCACAGCACCGGCCCCATGTGTTGGGTTTCTTGACATTGTGAAGCAGCACTCAGATTTTGTTGGTTAAATGTTGCATCTGTCAGCCTTTGTGGCATTCCACATAGATGCTGAAGACCCAAGAAAGGGAAATCTGTCATAGATGAAGAAGGTTGGCTCACACGTTTGACCCATGCTTAGACATAGCTTGCATGGCTGATGCGAGTGCAGAGGAAGCAGCTTGCCCTAAGGAGGTGACCCTCGTGCTGCACCTCGGAGGCTGCCTCTCACCTGTGTTGTGCGGGTGGTGATCAGACTCCCTGTAGTGTGTGCCCAGTGCACACCCATGGGACACCTCTGCTTAAAACAGGTGCTGACAATGTGAAAAAGGAAGCTGTCGAGTCACCCAGCTGGTGTGGGTGGTCTGGGGTTGGAAAACATTTCCACAGGGCTTCCAGCAGAGCCGATTAGGGAACCCTGTCCTCGATAGACCTTCTGAGCAAACAAGCTGAGGGCACAGAACTCAGGAGGGGGAGTTACAAAGTGTCCTGAGTCTACATTTCTTGGTGTCTGTGGGAGCTCCCCAGTTCCTGGTTTTGAATGTTTCGCTGAGGCAATGGTTGGTTTTAGTTACTTGATCAAATATAAGTTGGCTGTAAATGTTTGGATTGATTTCTGGTGTTTCTATTCTGTTCCATGGGTCTATCCATCTGTTTCTGTACCAGTACCATGCTGTTTTGATTATAACTGCCCTGTAGTATGTCCTGAAATCTGGTATTGTGATGCTTCTGGCTTTGTTTTTGTTGTACAAGATTGCTTTAGTTATTTTAGGTCTCCTGTGTCTCCATATGAATTTCCAGCACCATTTTTTCCATATCTGAGAAGAATGTCTTTGGTATTTTGATTGGTATCACATTGAATCTATAAATTGCTTTTGGGAGAATGGACATTTTGATGATATTGATTCTTCGAATCCATGAGCATGAAGATTTTTCCATTTTTTGGTATCCTCTTCTATTTCTTTCTTTAACATTTTGTAATTCTCATCGGAGAGATCTTTAACATCCTTGGTTAAGTTTATGCCAAGGTATTGGATTGTTTTTGTGGCTATTGTGAATGGGATTGATCTTAGAAGTTCTTTCTCTGGCCAGCACTGTGGCTCACTAGGCTAATCCTCCACCTGCAGCATTGGCACCCTGGGTTCTAGTCCTGGTTGGGGCACTGGATTCCATCCCGGCTGCCGCTCTTCCAGGCCAGCTCTCTGCTGTAGCCCGGGAGTGCAGTGGAGGATGGCCCAGGTCCGTGGGTGCCTGCACCCACATAAGACCAGGAGAAAGCACCTGGCTCCTGGCTTCGGATCAGTGCAGTGCACTGGCCGCAACATGCCAGCTATAGCGGCCACTTGGGGGTGAACCAAGTCACTGTCTAACTCTGCCTGTCAAAAAAAATTAAAAAAACAATAAGAAGTTCTTTCTCAGCCATGGCATTACCTGTGCATACAAAGGCTGTTGATTTTTGTGCATTGATTTTATATCCTGCTACTTTGCCAAACTCTTCTATGAGTTCCAATGGTCTGTTAGTAGAGTTCTTTGGATCCTCTAAGTAAAGAATCGTATCATCTCCAAAGAGGGATAGTTTGATTTCTTCCTTCCCAATTTGTATCCCTTTAATTTCTTTTTCTTCCCTGATGGATCTTGCTAAAACTTCCAGAACTACACTGAATAGCAGTGGTGAGAGTGGGCATCCCTGTTTGGTACCAGATCTCAGTGGAAATGCTTCCAACTTTTCCCCATTCAATAGGATGCTGGCCTTGGGTTTTTCATAAATTGTTTTGATTGTATTGAGGAATGTTCCTTCTATACCCAATTGGCTTAGAGTTTTCATCATGAAAGGGTGTTGTATTTTATCATGCTTTCTCTGCATCTATTGAGATAATCATATGGTTTTTCTTCTGCAGTTTGTTAATGTGATGTATCACATTGATTGATTTGTGAACATTGAACCATCCCTGCATACCAGGGATAAATCCCAGTCGGTCTGGGTGGATGATCTTTCTGATGTGTTGTTGCATTCTATTGGCCAGAATTTTATTGAGGATTTTTGTGTCTATGTTTATCAGGGATATTGGTCTGTAATTTTCTTTCAGTGCTGCATCTTTCTCTGGCTTAGGGATTAAGGTGATGCTGGCTTCATAGAAAGAATTTGGGAGGATTCCCTCTTTTTCGATTGTTCTGAATAGTTTGAGAAGAATTGGAGTTAGTTCTTCTTTAAATGTCTGGTAGATTTCAGCAGTGAATCCATCTGGTCCTGGGCTTTTCTTTGTTGGGAGGGCTTTATTACTGTTTCAATTTCTGTCTCAGTTATGGGTCTATTTAGGTTTTCTATGTCTTCATGGTTCAATTTAGGTAGGTTGCAAGTGTCCAGGAATCTATTCATTTCTTATAGATTTCCCTGTTTGCTGGCATACAACTCTTTGTAGTAATTCCTGATGATTCTTTTTATTTCTGTGGTGTCTGTTGTTAGGTTTCCTTTTTCATCTCTGATTTTATTGATTTGGGCCTTTTCTTTTTTTAGTTAGTTGGGCCAATGGGGTGTCAATTTTATTTATTTTTTCAAAAAACAAGCTCTTCTGATTTTTTTGTACTGTTATTTTGGATTCAATCCTGTTGATTTCTTCTCTGATTTTAATTATTTCTCTTCTACTAGAATTGGGTCTGGTTTGCTTCAGTTTTTCTAGATCCTAGAGCTGCATTGAAAGCTCATTTATTTGGTGCCTTTCCAATTTCTTGATGTAGGCACCCATTGCTATAAACTTTCCTCTTAACACTGCTTTTGCTGTATCCCATAAGTTTTGATATGTTGTGTTGTTATCCTCATTTACTTCCAGAAATTTTTGAATTCTCTTTTGACTTCTTCTATGACCCAGTGTTCATTCAGGTGCATGTTGTTCAGTCTCCATGTGTTTGCATTTGCTCTAGATATTCCTGAGTTGCTAATTTCTAACTTCATTCCACTGTGGTCTGAGAAGCTGCATGGTATGATTCTAATTCTTTTGAATTTGCTGAGACTTGCTTTATGGCCTAGTATGTGGTCAATCCTAGAGTAGGTCCCATGCACTGTTGAGAAGAATGTAAATTCTTTAAATGTAGGATTGAAAGTTCTGTAGCTATCTGTTAGATCCATTTGGGCTATAGTGTTGATTAAATCTGCTGTTTCCTTTTTAATCTTCCCTTCAGTTGATCTATTTCTGAGAGTGGAGTATTGAAGTTCCCCACTACTATTGTATTGGAGTCTAAGTCTCCCTTTAAATCCCTTAACATATCTTTTAAATAAACCAGTGCCCTGTAATTAGGTGCATACACATTTATAATAGTAACATCTTCCTGTTGAATTGATCCCTTAATCATTATATAGTGCCTCTCTTTGTCTCTCTTAACAGTTTTTTTGTTAAAGTTTATTTTGTCTGATATTAAGATGGCTACACCAGCTCTTTTTTGGCATCTGGCCATGAAGACACTGAGGTTGACGCACAGGTGTCCCCACACCATGAGCTCCACAGGTATCAAGGGCATGGGATGAGATAGCAGGGTCAGAAGGGTGGTTGGGCTCTCAGCAAGAACCTCTGACACCCAGGCCTCCTGAAAGTGGGTGTCAGGAGAGTGGGTATGGACTGTGCCCACCAATTCTTGGGAGCAGGGGCCCCTATGTTCTATCCAAGGAGACATGGCCGCCTGGATACCACATGGATGCCCTGAGCCTGGCCCGCCATTAAGGGACTCAGGACAGCAGCATCCAATCAGACCTGGGATCCTCTGTCCCCATCTATCTTCCCCACCCTGGACACCTGCTCCTCATATCGACAGCCCATCGTATATGCTGGAGGTGTCCTGGAGGCCCTAGGATGCCCAGGGCCATCACAGCCTCATGCCTGTGTGTGGGGACTCTGTCCACCGTGGTGCCCATGCTGCTTGCCCTGAGCCAGGACATCTGGGACCCTCTCCTGAGCTCTCTGCTGGCACAGAAATGCCCAGGGATCCTCATCATGACCTGGCCATTCCGCGTAGTGGTCTACTCTGGTAGCACCACAGTCTCAGCTGCGGGCACATTCTGCACCTGGAACAACCATTTAGCTGCCCATTCCCAGGACCAGCTGCTGAGACCAAACCATCTCTGGGGCTCCAGTTTCACCTCCTGCTTTGGGACCAAGACCTCCTCCTCCATCAGGTCTTCCCTGAGCCTTCTGGTCAAGTGATGGTGACCAGCAAACTCTGGAGTGTTTTGGGAGGGCAATCTTATTTCTGTATGTGTGTATTTCTGTACACATGTGTTTCATGTATATACCTACCTATTTATTTATTTATTTATTATTCCTAGGACAAAAGTTTTTAATACCAGCATTCTTGGAATACATTTTTAAGGATACCATATGTAACTGTTTAATGTACATTGCAAAATCCTTAATTTTAGAAGTTTCCAACTGTCTAAATAGCTAAAGAACCCCACCTTCCAGTATAAACATGAACCATTTTCTTCTATTATACCAAAATTAACCTGTATTTTAACACTGAGAAATGATATTAAAAATACCAACAATATAAAGTCCACATAGGAAATGTCAACAGTGACCCCAGATACTAACTTCATGTGTTCTATTTTGTTTGTGGGACACACAATTTGTCCTATGTAAATTATGGTCCTTGTGCAAGTTGGTACATAAGTGTCTGAATAAGTAGATGACAAAGATTTCTTCATGTGTAAGTCAGAAATAATCCCACACAGAATGTTTGTAAGGAAGAAGAGAATGAATGGGTAGTAAAATGTTTTCTAAGACTGAGTTAAATTCTTTTTAAAAATCTGTGGTAACAGTGTATATTATGTATATAGTATCAAATTTTAAATAAACTCTAGTAGTAGGCCTTGATGTAGTACTTCATTTATGGCTATGTCTTCCTTTTTTATTTTTTACTTTCTTTAAAAAGGCTTTAATTATTGATTTGAAGTTCAGAGTCACACACAGAGAGGCAGAGAAGCCGCCTACAGTGCCGACTGCTCCACTTCTGATGCAGCAATCTGCTGTGTCCTGGGAAAGCAGTGGAGATGGCCCATTGCTTGGGCCCCTGCACCCGTGTGGGAGTCCTGGAGGAAGATCCTGGCTCCTGGCTTCAGATCAGCTTATCTCCTGCTATTGGGTCCATCTGGGGAGTGAACCAGCAGATGGAAGACACCTCTCCCGCTCTCTATTTCTCACACACACCTCTGCCTTGCCTCTCTGTAATTCTGCCATTCAAATAAATAAATCTTAAAAAAAAAAGTGGAACAGGCAGGAAGCCAGTTGTCACCTATGTGAAATGACATTGTCCCAGGCAGTGTTGTAACCTGCTATGTCACAACGCAGGTCCCTGTAAATACTTCTATTCCCACTGTTTATTTTTAGCTGAGCAGAAACAGGATATGCAAATTCCATAACTAGTAACTTTAATAATTTTTATTATACTTTGTAATTCTGTTGCTATAATTATCATAAACTATAACTTACTTAGTAATTATGGAACCATTCAAGTTATCCATTTTGCGCTTTGTGAATTTTGGTATATTCTATGCTTCAAGGAATTCATGCAGTTCATATCTTATGAAATGTTTGGTCACAGAGTAGTTCATAGTGTTCCTTTACAGTTCTCTTATCCATCAAGTCAGTCCTGGTGTCACTGCTCCATTAGTAATTTGCACCTTTTTTCCTGGTTGGTCCTGGTAAGAAGTTCACAAATTTGGTTGATGTTATCAAAGAACCAAATTTTAGTTGTGTTGATTTTCTCTGAGTTGTACTTTGTTCAGTTCCATTGACTTGTACTTCTAACTTTCATGATTTATTTCACCTTGCTTTCTGTGTTGAAATTGCTTTTCTTCCTCTGATTTCCTAGGGTGAAAATGTAACTCATTGGCCTTGGTTTTTTTTTTTTTTTTTTTTTTTTTTTGACAGAGTTAGACAGTGAGAGAGAGAGAGAGACAGAGAGAAAGGTCTTCCTTTTTCCGTTGGTTCACCCTCCAAGTGGCCGCTAAAGCCGGTGAGCTGTGGCCGGCGCTGTGCCGATCCAAAGCCAGGAGGCAGGTGTCTCTCCTGGTCTCCCATGTGGGTGCAGGGCCCAAGCACTTGGGCCATCCTCCACTGCCTTCCCGGGCCACAGCAGAGAGCTGGACTGGAAGAGGAGCAACCGGAACAGAATCTAGCGCCCCGACCGGGACTAGAACCTGGGGTGCTGGCTCCACAGGCAGAGGATTAGCCAAGTGAGCCACAGCACCAGCCCCTTGGTTCTTCTTTTCTAAAATATGTATGCATTGATATAAATTGGCAGGATACATTTTTACATTAGTTTGAAATATTTTTCATTTGAGTTTTATAAACGTGTTATTTTGAGGTTTGTTCATTGTTCTCCAAGTGTTTGGGATTTTCCAGCTTTTTTGTACTGACTTCTCAGGTACTTGCATGGTGATCTGAGAGCTTACATTGTGTGGTTCCTGTCCTCATGGGTTGACATCTGCTGTACACCCACAAACATGGTCAGAGTGGACGTGCTGCGTGGGTCTGAGAAGAGTGTGCATTCCATTACTGTGGGTGGAGCACCCTCTAAGGATCCATTTGATGCTTGGTTGATTTAGGTGCCTTTCTGGTCAGCTACATCCTTCCTGATTTTCTAACTGCTGATCTTTTAATGAGAGAGATGTCTCGACACCTGTGGGTATAATGGTGGATTTGTTTATTTTTCTTTGTAGTTGTAACAATTGTTGTATATGTATTTTGGCATGAGCTTTATTTTTGGACTCACTATCATACTCCATTGAAATGTGATCTTCTATTCTTTCATGAATCCCAAATGGTCTTGGTTGTTGTAGGTTTATTGTAATTCTTGAAATACAGTTATTGGGATATCACCCAGTTCCTTGTTGTTCATGATGGACTTGATAGTCGATTGTCTTGGGTTTCCCTAATTACAGAAAGCTTTGTTGATTTCTCAAAAACCTCTTGCTGGAATTTTTATTTAGATTGTGTTAACCAATAGAACCATTTTAGAAGAAATGGTATGTTAATAATATTCAATCTTGCAATCCTACACACAGCGTAGTTATGTAGATCTTCTTTCATTTCCTTCATCAGCAGTTTAGTCTTCAGCCAATAGATTTTGTATTTTATTCAAAGAGCTTATGAGTTTTCATTTGTTATGCTATTTTAATTTTTTATCAGTATCTACTTGTTCATTGATGATAGTATACAATTGATTTGCTGTTTGAATGTCTGTGTTTGTGTATTGTCTGTTTAATATCTCTTGCCTTTTATTTTGCTGGGCAGGTTGATGCCAATAGTGGGAGCCAGAAGAGGAATCCAGGTGTCCTCCAGGGTGGCAGGAACTCAGTCATTTGAGCCATGACCAGTGCCCCACAGGGCCTGCATGAACAGGTATCGGAAGTCAGCAGCCAGAGCCGGGTATCAAACAAGTACTGCAATCTGGGATGCAGGCATCTGAACTGGTGAGTCCCCTGCCAGGCTGACCACCTGCCCCTCGTGTTCTATCTACATACTGAGAGAGAGAGATCAAGTTCATTCCTTCACTGGGTCAGTCTTCCATTGCCTGTAGTGTCTGGAATTTGGATCAAAGCTGGGAAGTAGGAGCTCACTCCAGCTCTCCCATTGGGTGGCAGAAATGCATTCACTTGAGCAATCACTGCTGCCTCCCAGGATCTGTACTGTCAGGAATTAGGAGTCAAGGATGGAGCCAGGTTTTCAAGCCAGGCACTTCCATATGGGGTTGGCTGTCTTATCCAGCCTGTTAACCAAATGCCAGGTGAGAAACCCACCCTCGACAGTAGGTTGTGGAGCTGTAGTCTCAGTTCTTACTCTTGGTTTGCCTGCAGTGTGATACAGGTTTCTGCATCCTTTGCCCTTCTGTTTGACATTCAGTCACTTTGTTGACATCCACAGAAGAACATGCTGACACTGGTTAGGATTAGAGTAAACCCATAGGTCAGTGTTGAAGAAATGAGAACTTCACAGAGTGATTTCACATTTTCATGGTTCATTGTTTCTGTTGTTCTGTCGATTTTAAGGATTTTCTTGTTTATTTGCAAGGCAGAGTTAATAGAGAGAGGTCGATCGTCCATCTGCTGGTTCATGTCCCAAGTGGTCACAATAGTCAGGACTGGTCTAGGCCAAATCTATGAGGCCAAACTCCATCCTGGTCTCCCTCATGAATGGCAGGGGCCCAAGAGCTTGAATCAACTTCTGCTGCTTTCCAAGGCACATTTGAAGGGAGATGAATCAAAAGTGGAGCAGCTGGGATCGAATCCAGTACTCATAGGGAGGTGCCGGCATCACGGGTGCTGGCTTAAGCCACTTAACCCAGTGTACCAGAACCCGATGTTGTTCATTGTTGTTAATATGGAAAATTGACTTTATATTTTATTATTTTTAAAAGATTGATTTGTTTATTTGAAAGGCAGATTTACAGAGGGAAGGAAGGAGGGAGGGAGAGAAAGAGGTGTCTTCCATTTTCTGGGTCACTCCCCAGATGGCAGCAATGGTGGAATCTGGGCAGATTCAAAGCCAGGAGCCAAGAGCTTCTTCTGGGTCTCCGATGTGGGTGAAGGGGCCCAAGGACTGGGGCCATCTTCTATTGCTTTTCAGGCCATAGCAGAGAGCTTGATTAGAAGTGGAGCAGCTGGGACTCGAACCAGTTCTTTTATGAGAAGTTGGCACTACAGGCACAACTTTACCTGGTACGCCACAGAGCTGGCCCTACAATTGTCTTTTTCCTCCTAGCCTGGTACCCTGCCACCTTCTTAGAATAGCATATTAATTCCAAGAGTTTCTTTGCCTTTCCCCTCCCTTCCTTCCTTCCTTTTCTGATTCTTACAGATTTATAGTGTATGCTATCATTTCACCTGTGAACGAAGATCATTGTGTTTCTCTTCCCCAGTTCATACAGCTTTCATTTTCTGTTCTTCTCAGATTGCATTAGGTAGAGTGTCCAGCAGGTGGTGCTGAATCAGTGGTGAGAGATGACATTCTTGCCTTGTTCTGATTTTAGAAAGTGTAATGTAAAATTTACATTTTGTAGACATTCCCTATCAGATTGAGAAAGTTCCACGCTGTTCCTAGTTAGCTCAGGGTTGTGTCATGAGAGAATGTTGGATGTTGTCTGATGTTGTCTCAGCCCACCACGTGATGATGGTGTTCTTTAGCTTGTTGATGTGGTGTACTTCACTGACTGGTACTGACACGTTGATGTAGCCTTGCATACCTGGAATAAGCTCTGCTGGTTGTGGTGTATGATTCTTTTTTTTTAAAGGTTTACTTATTTGTTTGAAAGTCAGAATTACAGAGAGAGAGAAGGAGAGGCAGAGAGATAGAGAGCGAGGTCTTCCATCCACTGGTTCACTCCCCAGTTGCCTGCCACAGCTGGAGCTGAGCCAATCCAAAACCAGGAGCCAGGTGCCTCTTCTGGATTTCCTATGTGGGTGCAGGGGCCCAGCATTTGGACCATCTTCTACTGCTTTCCCAGGCCATAGCAGAGAGCTGGATCAGAATCGGAGCAGCAATTCAAATGGGACTCAAACCGGCACCCATAAGGGATGGCAGCACTGCAAGCGGTGGTGCCAGCCTTGGTGTATGATTCTTTATAAATGTTATTGGCTTCAATTTGTGAATATTTTAGTGAGGACTTGCTATGCATGTTCGTGAGAGATACTGGTCTGGAGTTTTTTGGTATATGTTTTTACTTTGTTTTGATATTAGAGTATTTTTAGCATCATCGAATTAGTATTCCTTCCACTATCTTCTGGAATAGATCATAGAGAATTAGCCTTTTTTAAAATGTCTGATGGAGAGGAAGCATGTGGGTGTAGTGTTAACACCACTTTGATGTCTGCATTCCATTTTGGAATGCCTTGGTTTGATTTCTTTTCTGTTTTTTCTTTTTTTATTTTCTTTATTTACTTGAAAGAGTTAGAGAGAGGCAGAAGCCGAGGCAGAGAGAGGGAGGGAGGGAGGGGGAGAGAGAGAGAGAGAGAGGGAGGTGTCTTCCATCCTCTGGTTTGCTCTCCAGGTGGCTACAATGGCCAGAGCTATTCCGGTCTGAAGCCAGGAGCCAGGAGCCTCCTCTAGGTTCCCACGCTGGTGCAGGGGCCCAAGGACTTGGGCCATCTTCTACTGCTTTCCCAGGCCATAGCAGAGAGCTGGATCGGAAGTGGAGCAGCCAGGTCTTGAACTGGTGCCTATATGGGATGCTGGTGCTTCAGACCATGGTGTTAACCCACTGTGCCACAGCATCGGCCCCAGTAATGTTTGTTTCTGTCACTTGTTTGGAGTAATCTGATGGAATTAAAAAGGCAAGAGAAAATCTGTTTTATTTTTGTATGTCCATATGCAGTGGTTTATTTTCCCATTCCTGTTGACAGAACCTGTACCTGGATCGACCTCTGCCTTACCTGATTGGCTCAAAGCTGTTCATGGAGCAGGAAGATGTGGGGGAGCTGTCCAGCGAAGGTGCTGTTCTGCCATGGGTGCCTTGGGTGCTCTCAGCTGCCCTATCTTGCTTGACTTGTTGCCTTTCAGTCATCTCCAATATTGCACCAAGTTGTAAGAAATGTGTAAAGAATTCCCATTTACCATTCAACCAGAATTCTTTTTTTATGTTTTTTTTTTTTTTAATTTGAGAGGCAGAGTTACATACAGAGGGAGAGACAGAGAGAGAGGTCTTCCATTTGCTGGTTCACTCCCCAAATGGCCTCAACAGCTGGGGCTGGGCCGATCTGGAGCCAGGAGCTTCCTCCATCACCTGGGATTCTAAGTTGTTGACATGCTACCTTTATTTTATCATTCTCCCCATGTGAACATAAATGTCTCTCAGGTCCTGATTGAGACACATCATGCCCCATTACTCTTAAGTGTTAGTTTATTTAATTTGTTTTATTTATTTGAAAATCAGAGTGGCAGAGATTTTCTGTCTGCTGGTTCACTCCTCCCAAATGGCCATAGCAGCTAGGTCTGGGCCAGACTGAAGCCAGGATCCAGGAACTCCATCTGGGTCTCCCACATGGGTGGCAGGAGTGAAAGTACTTGGGCCATCTTCCTGTGCCCTTTGAGACACGTTAGCAGGGAGCTGTATTGGAAGCAGAGTATCCAGACCCGAACCAGCACTCCAGTGTGCGGTGCTGGCTTCACAAGCAATGGCTTAACTTGCTGAGCCACAGTGCTGGCCCCATTTCTGTGTTTTCTAAAAACAAAGATATTCTCTTACCTAACCTAGGGTAGTTGTCAAAATCAGGACATTTTTCTGGCCGTCATACTGCTACATCATCTTTATTCGTATTCAGATTTTGCCGGTAATGTCCTTTGTAGTCTCTGTTTCCGCTGGTCCAGACCCCAGTCCAGGCCTACTCCCAGCATGTAGTAGCAAGTCTGTCAGTCATCCTTCATCTGTCCAATTCCTAGGCCATCTTGGTTTTTTATGATGCTTTGGAAGACACAGACCAGTTTATTTTCTTGGTAAGGAAGCATCTGGTAGGGAAATAACATTGAGACCATGTAGATGTCGTGACACTTTCGATTGCAGCAGATGAGTATAGACGGCTTTGTCAGAATCTCGGATGCCCTTGCGCGGTGGCTTGCATTTTTCCGTGAAGCAGAGGACATCTCTGGTGACCGTGCCATTAATCCCGACCTCTCTTCTGGACAGAAGGTTCTGTGGGCAGCGATCGCGGCAGTATTGTGGACAGCGAGGAAGAGAAGGAAGAGGAGGTAAGGACGCCGTGATGTGAACGCATCTTGTGAGCAGGAGCCTGTCCAGCAGGCTGAGTAGGTACCAGATTAATTAACTGGCAGTCTGTTTTCATCAAGCTGAGCACATACCATCTTAGTGAGCTAGCGCTCTGTTTGCATAAAGCTGCTCGGTAGAAGCCATTGTCAGGAGTTTTCTCCTTGGGTTAGATTTCTTTTTGGTCTAGGGTCCAAAAACATTGGAAACTGCTGTAGTTTTTTCAGCCATGACCCTTCCTCCCACCACAGCACCTAACCTTTCCTCCTCCTGGGATATTTTGAGGAGGGCAGCATAGCTATTCCTGTGGAATCCCGGCCTGAGACCCAGTCTTGGAGTGCGTTCCATTTTCAGATAATTCTAGGGCAAAGAAATCTTCATTTAAAACTTTCCTTACTTTCAAACCATAAAATCTACACCAGAGGATGACTAGAGCATTTAGTTTTGCTTTCATCTCCAATGTCTTCATATCCACATAATTTTTCTTAAATTTAATTTTAAAGTTTGTTTAAGGAAAGCCAAGGGAGATGGGGGGGTGGAGGGGAGACAGACAATGAGATCTCCCATTTGCTGTCCCCTCTCCAAATGCCTGTGGCAGCTGAGGCCAGGGCAGACCCAGCAAGGCTAAAGCCAGGAGCCAGGAATTCAATCCGAGTCTCCCACACATATGGCAGGGACACAGGTGCTTGAACTGTGACCTGCTACCTCCGGGGATGTGCATTAGCAGGAAGCTGGAATGAGGGGCAGAGCTGGGACACGATCAAGTCACTCTAATATGGAACACATATGCCCCAAGCAGCGGCCAAACACCTGCCCCCACAGAGTGTAATCTAACTCATAGTCCAAGGTCCTGGAGTCTGTGGGCCCTCACCACACGTACATCTGGCTGGAGTTGTCCCTTAAACAGAACGCTGCTCACTGGCCGGTGATCAGTGCTTGTACAATTTCTTGATGTCTCAGCAGACTCTGCTTTGTGCCTGTGCCTGTTTTCTCATCACTCTCTGTGTCTCCTCTCCTACCATCCCTGCTCCAGCCTCAAAACCTAGCTTTTTCCAGCTAACCTTGCTGGGATAGATGGCCATTAGCTGAATCATTTCTTTTTGGCTGTTGCCATTGTTTGTGGCCCTTTTAGCGAATCCCTGGTAGCAAATACCATTGATCCTTTCTTGGGCCTGAGGAAGCAGCTACCTTAGCTCTTCAGAATATGCAGAGCAGTTTCCAAATGTAAAATAACACAAAGCACCTTTAGGTGTTTTCATTAATTTTTTTGACAGGTAGAGTAAGACAGAGAGAGAGAGAGAGAGAGAGAGGTCTTCCTTCCATTGGTTCACCCCCCAAATGGCCGCTACAGCCAGCGCTGTGCCGATCTGAAGCCAGGAGCCAGGTGCTTCTCCTGGTCTCCCATGTGGGTGCAGGGCCCAAGCACTTGGGCCATCCTCCACTGCCTTCCCAGGCCATAGCAGAGAGCTGGACTGGAAGAGGGGCAACTGGGACAGAATCTGGCACCCCAACTGGGACTAGAACCTGGGGTGCCGGCACCACAGGTGGAGGATTAGCCTAGTGAGCCATGGCACCAGCCAGCGCATATAGCTTTACAGAGGGCTGTGACACTGGGGACTTCATGTGCAGGGCACCCAGGCCAGCAGAAAGCAGGGGCGTCTCTCGGCAGAGAGACCTGGCACCAGGCAGAGGAAGCGCTGCTCTTCCCCTAAGGCTGGGAGGTGTGGGTTCTTCACTGAGGCAGCTCTATTCCGGCCTCAGAGGCTGGTCCAGGTCTCCAAGGTGGCTCTAGGCTCCCTGGCCCTCCAGAGGGGATGCTGAGAACCAGGATGCCCATGGGGGCCGCTGTGGCTAAATAGTTGCCAGGACCCTTGAGATATTAATCTTAGAATCATTAAAAATTTTAAAATAAAGGTGTAAGATTTCTGAAGGACATGGGCTGAGGGCTCCTGCCTTGTGCAGCCTGTTGGCAGCTCCTGTTAGTCCCGCTGGAGCCCCCGAAGTGGTGAGGGTGGGTGCGTGCCTGGTTCCCAGCATCCACTCAGATGCCAGCCCTGGGCCAGGGGACGCCTGCAGCCCCACTCCCCACTGGGGTGTTCTGGGCCCGCACCTCTGACTCGGGTGAAGGAGGCTTCCTGGCAGCCAGCTGGCAGGGCCCTGGATATTGGGGCCTCCACAGGGGGGCCTCATGTCCTGGGGCCCCTTCTGGGCTGGGCATGGCACCAGGTCAGGGGTGAGCAGAGTCCATGTGAAGGTGGTGGTTCCCACCTGGGACAGCAGCCCCCCAGAGTTTGCCCCCACCTTGCTTGTATGCACAGTGGCCCCCAAAGCCTGTGCCCCTCTCTGCAGTGCAGGCTCCCACATGTGCAGCACAGCACAAGGCCACAGGGCTGCGTGGCAGATTCCCAGGACCTGCAGGTGTCCTGTCCCTGCGGCCCCTGCTGGGAGATGAGCACTGTTCAGCTGCATTAAAATTAAGAACTTCCAAGGGGCGGCCGCCTGTGAAGATGGGGAAGCCCAAGGACAAAGTACTTGGAGTCCCTGATGCTCCACTCCTGGCCCCCTCCCTACAAAGGCACCTGGGAGAACAGCCCCAGGTGCCCCAGGGCTTGGCCATTGTCACCATCCTGGGAGACCCTGATGGAGCTCCTGGTTCCTGGCTTCCACCTGGCCCCGCCCAGCCTGTGCGGCCATTTTGGGAGTGAACCAGGAGATATCACATGCTCTCCCTCCTCCCCTCCTTTCCTTCCTCCCCCTTCCAAATAAAATACATTTTTAAAATGTACATTTAATAGGCACAGATAGAAAAACCTGACCGGCCAAGCGTCCTGAAGAAGGCGGAGCCGAGAGCCCTTGGTGCTGCTGGGAAGGAGGCTGGACCCCCTCAGTGGTGAACGCCTCTGATGGCAGACAGGCCGTGGTTTCAGACACTGCACAGCACAGAAAGCCAAGCACCAAACTCCCAGTGCCCACGCCCGATGCTGGCCGAGCCATGTCATGTAGTGCTGTGCATTCTGAGACGTCTATTTTAGATTTACTAGGAAAGAATCTTGAGTATCTCACTCCTGTTAAAAAAAACTCAGGGACCCCACCCACTCTCCTGCCAGCCACTCCCCCTCCCAGCTACCAGCCAGCTGCCCTCTCATGGTCGGCGAAAGCCTGGCTCCCTCTCAGTGTTCTGAGGGCCACCCAGGAGGGGCTGGAGTGGGGACACTGGGCACCTGGTCTCCCACCCCCTCCAAAGACCCTACAGCTCCCACTTGCCATTGCCACGTGCAGGGCCCTGAGCAGAGCCGCAGGTCACAAAGTCACCATGTCAACCCCCCATCAGTCATAACCCCTGGGAGTTCTGCCTGCTGGGTGGGGCAAGGGCCGTGCGGGCAGCTGGCAGCAGGTGGCCCAGGAGCCAGCGGCTACCCCTGTTGCTGTGCTCTGAGCAGGTGCCACAAGGAGGATGCAGAGCACATTGGTGCCAGGCAGGGGTGGCCAGGTCCCTGGGGAGCAGGTGGAGGTGGCTGAGATGGCCATAGCAACCCAAGGGGGTCCTAGGGAGAGCCAAGAAAATGGGGAGCCATGGTTCCCAGGTGCCTGGCTCCCCACTCTTCTTCCTGCTGTTACTGGTACTTCCCCTAACACCGTTTGGTGTGGGGAGCCTCCAACGCTGTGACCCTGGCTGGACAGCTCTTCATGCACTTGGCCTTGGCTCCAGAAGCCTCCAGGAGCCCAAAGATGGGAACCTTGCCCGCCAATGGTACAAAAGGGGGCAAGCATGCAGTCAGTACTTTGACCTCTACTTCAACCTGGAAAAGTGAGTGCCCTCCCAGTCCCGGTCCCAGGAGGCGCTAGCAGAGCCGAGCTGGCTCCCAGGCACTCCTGCGGGGAAGCTGCCCCGGCTGCTGATCTGACCCCAGGAGCAGGCCTCCGTGGCTGAGCTCCAGGTAGGGGTGGCCACTGCTAGAGGAGCAGACTCGCTGCCCACTCTGCGGAGGGCAGGTTTCTCTGGCTCCGTCATGCTCTGTACTCTGTTGCCCGGGAGAGGGCTCCAAGCAGTTAAGCAACTTGTCTGAGATCCTCAGCAAAAGCCCAGCATGGGTTTCCAGCTACTGCTTGCTTGGCTCCCCAACCCATACATGGAGATTCGGGGGAGGGGCTTGTGGTTTTAGGAGCATACGGTTTTTTTTTTTTTTCTATATATAGAGGTAAAATACCCATAACACAAAGTTGACCCTGTGGAGTGTGTGTTTTGGTTTGTGTGAAGCGTGTGTTGCTATGTGTCTGTATGGTGTGTGTGATGTGTGTGTGTGGCCTATGTATATGTGTTCTGTGTGTCTGAGGTTTGTTGTGGGGTGTGTGTATATGGTGTCTCTTTTTGGTGTGTGTCTGTGTTCCGTGTGATGTGTGTGGTCTGCAGTGTGTGCGGTTTGTATCTATGTACTCTCTGTGTGTATGTGTGATCTTTGTATATGGTATGTGGCATGCGTGACATGTGTGTGTCTGTGGTCTGTATGTTGTCTCTATGCTGTGTGTGGTTCATGTGTGTCTGTAATCTGTGTGTGGTGTTTTATGTCTGTGGTGTATGTGTGTTGTGTGTGTGGTATATATGTGTGGTGATGTTGTTGTGGATTCATTCTGAGAGGAGGAGCGTGGTGGGGGCAAGAGGCGCGGAGTCACCACACAGACCTCAGGAGTCGGGTGAAAGCAGGTGAGAGGGGAGCAGCCCGCAGACTCGTTTACTTCAGTTGGTACAGCAGCTTATATAGCCAAGGCAGCCAATCCAGTCAAGGGGTGGTTTATGCCCTAACCAATCACAGGCTGTTGCCAAGCTGGCCCCATTGCCATGTGGTTTTGGAAGCCATTCCTGAGTAACTGATGCTCGCTTCCCAGCAGCCATCTTGGCATGACCTTCTCATTCCACCACATGGTATGTGCAGCATGTGTGTGGTACATGCAATCTGTACATAGTACATGTATGTGTGGGATGTGTGGTGTGTGTAGTATGTGTGGAGTGGGTGTGTGGTGTATGGGGAATGTGTGTGGTATATATATGTGTGTAGTACATGTGTATGTGGCATGTGTTTAATATGTGTGTGTGGATATATGTGGGATGAGTATGTGCAGTATGCAGTGTGTGTGTATGGTATGTGTGTGTTGTACGTGGTGTGTGTGGTATGTGGAATGTGTGAGTATGGTATGTGTGTTTGTGCAGTGTGTGTGTGGTACGTGATGTGTATGTGGTATGTGTATGTTGGTATGTGTAATGAGTGTATATGGTGTGTGTATGTGTGTAGATGTGTGTGGTCTGTAGTAGGTGTGTGTGGGGTATGTGTATGTGTGATATGGGGAATGAGTGTGTGTGGTGTGGAGGGTGTGTTTGTATATGTGTGTGTGTGCTCTGTAGTAGGTGTGTGTGGGGTATGTGTATATGTGGTATGTGGAATGAATGTGTGTGGTGTGGAGGGTGTGTGTGTATATGTGTGTGTGTGTAGTCTGTAGTAGGTGTGTGTGGAGTATGTGCATGAGTGGTATGTGGAATGAGTGTGTGTGGTGTGCAGGCTGTGTGTAGTCTGTAGTAGGTGTGTATGGGGTATGTCTATGTGTGATATGTGGAATGTGTGAGTATGGTGTGTGTGTGTGTACGGTGTGTGTGTGGTATGTGATGTGTATGTGGTATGTGTATGTTGGTATGTGTAATGAGTGTGTATGTGTGGTATATGGAATGAGTGTGTGTGTTGTGGAGGGTGTGTGTGTATACATGTGTGTGTGGTCTGTAGTAGGTGTGTGTGGGGTATGTGTATGTGTGGTATGTGGAATGAGTGTGTGTGGTGTTCAGGGTGTGCATGTATACGTGTGTGTGTGGTCTTTAGTAGGTGTGTGTGGGGTATGTGTGTGTGTGGTGTGCAAGGTGTGTGTGTATACGCGTCTGTGTGGTATTTAGTAGGTGTGGGGGGTATGTGTGTGTATGTGGAATGAGTGTGTGTGGTTTTGAAGGTGTGTGTGTGTATATGTGTGTGTGTGGTCTGCAGTAGGTGTGTGTGTGTATACTTGTGTGTGTGGTATGCAGTAGGTGTGTGTGTGTATACGTGTGTGTGGTATGTAGAAAGCGTGTGTGTATGTAAACATGTTTGTGTGGTCTGTAGTAGGTGTGTGTGTATACATGTGTGTGTGGTATGTAGTAGGTGTGTGTATACATGTTTGTGTGGTCTGTAGTAAGTGTGTGTGTGTATACGTGTGTGTGTGGTCTGTACAAGGCGTGTGTGCTGTGTGCTGCTGTAGGTGTTTTGGGGGCATCGTTGCCTTGGGGACAGGGGAGGATGCATTCGGGGCGCTCTGTCCTCCATGGGTCCCATCTCATAGGCCTCAGAATCCTCCAGTAATTCACCCAAAGTCCAGGTGCTGCCAGGCACCGCGGAGCAGACCCGCCCGGGGACGCAGGGAAACAGCCGCCCCTGCAGGCAGGCCCCGGCCTCCGCGCAGGGGAGAGGGAGGCAGCTCTGGCTGTGCACAGCCTTCCAGCCTGCCAGAGTCCGCGGCCCAGGACGCAGGGGCACTGAGGAGGACGAGGCAGGGAGGAGGAGGAGGAAGGCGTGGGCGCCAGGGGGTGCTGCCCCTCAGCTCGCTGCTTCCCCCAGCCCTGTCCTGCGCATGTCCTACATCATCTCCTCCACAACATCCCATGTCAGGATGCCGCTCACCGGGAACAGGTGAGTGCCGCTTCGCACTCCCAGGCAGGCCTGGGGTCCCTAAGGCATGGGTGGGGTCCCCATGCACGCAGAGGGTGGCCTGGATGGGGGCCCCTCTAATTTCCACTCCCAAACCACGGCCCACGTCCTGGTCGTTGTCCCCCAGGACACCCTGGGGCCTGCAGCTGCAGCCCCCCACCCCGCCCCGCCCTCAGCACCCACAGCTCCCATAGCTCCCAGGGGAGGAGGGGGAGGCTCCGGGGCCTGTGCACAGGACTCAGCCCTGCCGTGGTCTCTGCCCACGGTGCAAAGCCCCCCTCGGGCCCCAGTTGGCTTGGTTTTGCCCGCTCAGCTGTCACCTTGGACTTGGACGAGCCTGATCCTAGGGACCCCTGCCTGTCCCATTCCTGCCAGTCCAGCCAGGCCGCCCGCCCCTCCCCAGCCTGCTTTCTCAGCCCCAGCCAGGCCGCCTGCCCCCACAGAGCTGCGCTAGGCTCCCTGGTGCTCAGCCTTTGGACCAGGCTCCTGACGTGGGTCTCCCTGTTTCAGCACAGGGGACCCCAAACAGGAAAAAAGCTAAAGAAACTCATAATCAGACCACATCACAATCAAACTTCTGAAAACTAGAGACCAAGAAAAAAAATCCTGAAAGCAATCAAATCTATACATAATAGAATGCTCTCCTCATTAGTGGGTAGCTGAAGGTGAAAATTACATAGTCTCAGAGAGTTTTTAATCTGAGTAAAGGGAACTAAATGGTGGCACGATGTTTATATTCCACTTGAAATGGTAAATTACTGATTTTTAGTACATTGTGAAGAGCTAAGTATGCATACTGTGACCACCAAAGCAACCACCATAAAGCATCAAAGAATTATAGTAAAAATCACAACAGATACATCCAAATGAAACCCTAAAAGAATTCCAAGTCAAAACAAGGAAAGTAGAAACAGAACATAAAATAGAGTGAAGAATATAAAACAAAACACGGTCATAGTCAAAGTGGAGGTTCTCTCCTCCCTTCAGAGAAAGGCACCTCCCTCTTTGAAGACCTGTTCTTTCCACTGGGATCTCACTCACAGAGATCTTTTTGCCAGAGTGTCTTGGCTTTCCATGCCTGAAATACTCTCATGGGCTTTTCAGCCAGATCCGAGTGCCTTTAGGGCTGATTCTGAGGCCAGAGTGCTATTTAGGACATCCGCCATTCTATGAGTCTGCTGAGTATCTCACTTCCCTTGTTGGATCACTCTCCCCTTTATTTATTCTATCGGTTGGTGTTAGCAGATACTAGACTTGTTTATGTACTCCCTTTGACTCTTAGTCCTTTCATTATGATCAATTGTGAACTGAAATTGATCACTTGGAGTAGTGAGATGGCATTGGCACATGCCACCTTGATGGGATTGAATTGGAATCCCCTGGTATGTTTCCAACTCTACCAATTGGGGCAAGTCAGCCCGAGCATGCCCCAAATTATACATCTCTTCCCTCTCTTATTCCCACTCTTATGTTTAACAGGGATCACATTTCAGTCGTGTCTAAACAAGATAAGAGTCGGAGAACTCAAGGGGCTTCCATAGCCTTGGAAACTCATGACTGGTGCATAGGGAGATTACTGATGCCATAAACAGGAGTGTCAATTGGTAAAGTCAACAACAGGAGTCACTGTGCACTTACTCCTCATGTAGGATCTCTGTCCTTAACGTGCTGTACACTGAGGCTTAATGCTATAACGAGTACTCAAACAGTATATTTCACTTTGTGTTTCTATGGGGGTGCAAACGACTGAAATCTTTACTTAATGTACACTAAACCGATCTTCTGTAAAAAAAAAAAAAAAAAAAAAAAGAAAGAAAGAAATTATCAATTCCCAACTTGACTCTCACTGGGATTAAACATGACAATAGGTCTGATCTGATTTCATCATCATTTAAAAAAAATCATCTATTATTTTTCACTTTATGTTTCTGTGTGGGAGCAAACTGTTGAAATACTTACTTAAGGTATACTAAGCTGATCTTCTGTATATTAAGATAATCGAAAATGAATCTTGATGTGAATGGAAGGGGAGAGGGAGTGGGAAAGGGGAGGGTTGTGGGTGGGAGGGACGGTATGGGGGGGAAGCCATTGTAACACATGAGTCGTACTTTGGAAATTTATATTCATTAAATAAAAGATAAAAAAAAAATAAAACAAAACAACAAAAGGCCTAAATGCAAATGGAACAGTAAGAAAATTCAAACCCACAAAAAGAAAAAAAAAAAACAGAAGAACATAAAACAGAGTGAGGAAATATAAAACAAAAAATGAAAGACCTAAATCCAACCAAAGCACTAAATGTAAATGGCTTAAATATACCAATCAAATGACAGAGTGAATTTTGTAGACACACACACACACACACACACGTGCCTATAAGAAACTAACTTCAAATATAATGTTATAGGTAGATTAAGTTCAAAAGGATGGAGAACTGTATCATGAAAACACTATTCAAATAAAAGCTGTAGCAGTTATATCAATAATAGTCAAAGAAAACACCAAAACAAAAAAATTACCGTATATAAGGAGACATAAAACACAATGAAAGAGTCAGTGCTCCAAGAAAATATTATAATCCTAAATGTTTGTACACATAAAAACAAGTACGAATATATGACGAAAAAATTGGAGGGATTTAAATGAGAAACAAAAAATTCATGATTATAAACATTCCAATACAACTTTCTCAATAACAGAATTAGTAGACAAAATCAGCAAGACTGTAGAAAATCAGGAAACACCATCAACCTTCCAGATCTTACTGACTTTCATAGAACACAAAACAGTGGAATACAATTTATTATCAAGTGTAGACAAAATATTCCCCAGGATACACCATATCCTGTTTCATAAAACAATTTTTTGGGAGGATGGCACTGTGGTGTAGTTGGTAAAGCCACCACCTGCAGTGCTGGCATCCCATATGGGAGCAGGTTCAAGTCCCAGCACCTCCACTTCTGATCCATCTCTCTGCTATGGCCTGGGAAAGCAGTGGAAGATGGCCCAAGTCCTTAAACCCCTGCATCTGTGTGGGAAACCTGGGAGAAGCTACTGGCTCCTGGCTTCAGATGGGCGCAGCTCTGGCCGTTGTGGCCAACTGGGGAGTGAATCAGCAGATGGAAGACCTCTCTCCCTCTCTATGCTTCTCGTTCTCTCTATGAACCTTTTTTTTTTTTTTTTGACAGGTAGCGTTAGACAATGAGAGAGAGACAGACAGTGAGAAAGGTCTTCCTTCTATTGGTTCACTCCCCAAATCGGCGCTGCGCCGATCCGAAGCCAGGAGCCAGGTGCTTCCTCCTGGTCTCCCATGTGGGTGCAGGGCCCAAAGACTTGGGCCATCCTCCACTGCACTCCCAGGCCACAGCAGAGAGCTGGACTGGAAGAGGAGCAACTGGGACAGAATCCAGTGCCCCAACCAGGACTAGAACCTGGGGTAATGGCGCCACAGGTAGAGGATTAGCCTAGTGAGCACCAGCCTTCTTTCTTTCTGATTCCTTCTTTCCTCCCTTCTTCCCTCCCCCCCCCCACATCTCACTAAACAAGAAGTCTTAGGCAAGTAAGCTAGATGGTAAGACTTTTTCTTTACACTTCTGCCTACACCATTGCAAGCAGCATCCTGTACCTTTCTGAGAACTGAGCTCTTGTGCGTACCCAGCATTGTTGCTGAGAGACAACCTCCACACAGGGCTCATACCCTGCCTATCTGCCTAACTGTAAACTTCCTATCTCCTCTCTTAGCATTCTCACCTTACTACTCTACTGTTTAGAGGTGCGATCTCTATCCTCTCTGTCACTCCAAATGGAATATTCATAAATCCCTTTCCCTTAAGATGTAGAGCCTTTGGCTGTCTCAGCTCCTCCTTGCTGGTCTCTGCCAGTAGCTCCCAGTAATCTTGGCCCTTGGCTCTCTCTCCATCTTGGAATGAGATTTGTTGCATACTAGGACCCAAGAAATGGGAGTGTAAGCGTATGCATGGTTAGGGGCTGCCAAGGTGTGCTGCTGAGACACCGAGTCAAAAACGAGAGAGCAGGTGGTCACTGCTAGAAAGAGAAAGAAGCATAGTTGTTCCACATTTTTGCCCTTCCCAGAGTATTTTGTTTGCATTCTGGTTCCCAAAGAGGAAAGTTAATTCAGTCTGTAGGTAAAAGTGCACAGAGAGAGGGGTTGAGGCGGAGGGAGTGGATGAAGGGGATTATTCTTTGATGGCTGTGTATGGTAATTGCACCGCCCAGTGCAAACAGTCACTGGCTGAGTGACTTTTGGGTAATGCTAAATGAGTTACGATGATGGTTGCAATAATTTAATCAGTTTATTATTCGTATGTTCTGAAACCATATATTTTTCCTCCACCTTCTGCCCTTGCAGAGGCTCTCCCTATAGAGAATCTCCTTTGGGTCATTTTGAAAGCTATGGAGGGACCCCCTTTTTCCAGGCTCAGAAGAACCAGAAAATACAGTGACACTGGATGAGATGACCCTGTGGCACATGGTCCAGGATTGCACCGCTGTGAAAACTCAGTTACTCAAACTGAAACCTCTGCTGCATCAGGTGAGTGCAGAGCCAGCATTTTGAGTGCTGACATTTTGATTGCAAAGTGGATTGACTTGTCTTTGTTTAAAAAAAAATGGTCTTTCTATGAAAACAATGCTTGTAAATAGTACTTAATGCAAACTTGTTGGAGGAAAAAACATGGGAATTTATATGTGTTGGTCTCACTACACAGTACCTAGCATGTATGAGATGCATGATACTCAGGAAGCCAGTCTGCCTCTGTTGCCTTATTTTTATAGTGCCAATATTATCAGGTTGTTGAGGAAACTTAGAACTAGTAGTTGTAAATTGAGCAACGTAATACATGAGACATAGATGGCATTCAGTAATCAGTGAGTGCTATCATTTCAACTAGGTGGGAAACAAAGAGCAATTTCAATTTACATAATGATAATGTATAATTATTCTTTGAGGCCTTTAAGTTGAATTTTCCGCAGTCTTCTCCATCCCTCCCTCCCTCCCTCCCTCTCTCTCTCTCTTTCAAGAAAAATCTAGCTTGACAATGGCAATGTGACTTACCTGAAGTCACACAGTGAGCTCATAGTAGAACCTAGCTTCAGAGTGATGAGCACCTTTTTTATTGAAGTGTTTAATGCTTAAAGGTAAGGTCAGATGCATGGAAGAAAACCAAGTAATAAAGTATTAGTTTTAAATTGTGGCTACTCTTTTTGGTTGTATATCTGTATTTGTAATTTGTGTGCTAGCCACATTTAGCTTCAAATTATGATTATGACAGACAACCTGACTTCTCTCTGCTGGTCAGTTTTCTTTCTGAGTCACCTTCCTCAGGTTGTATGTTTTAGTTTCATGCAGGTGGCTGCCAAAACCAAATCTCATACTATCTCTATGGTAAAGTCTAGATGAAGTATAAAAAATGGGTTTTGCATTAATAACTATGGTAAGTGTAAGTATTTTGGCCAAGTCATATAAATTGGTTCGTATTACTTGGATATGGGTTTTCCACACCACTTCTCTCCATTCTTGTGGATATTGGACTACTTTTCTGGGCTAAGATGGGAACAAGAAGGTTGAGTCACCTTCTCAGATCTGGGATACTTGGACTCCTCTGATGAATGAAATATGGGGGGTGTACAAGGCTACAATTAATATAACTACAAACTTGGAGTCAGGATTTGGTCTCTAGTGTTTCTCTGCTGGTAGGTTTGGGGAAAAGGTTTTCTGATTAGGAGCCAGCATCAAAGGAATGGGGTAAGAAAGGGTGAGGAATAGTTAAAATGTGTTGAATATCTATTGTGCGCCACTCATTGTGCTAGCTATGTCAGTAGCATCTTTTGTATCTGGGTGTCATGGCCCTGAGTCATGAGAAGCATGATTAAATATCATCTATGAGATCAGAGCACCTGTCAAAATGAAAGAAATTGCATAATTGAGGAGGAAATGGGTAAATCGGGAACCAATGATTAATTATTAAATAAAAAATGAAAAAATGCTTTTTGAGGTACTTTACATGAAGTTGTAATTCTATTGATTTTTTTTTTCACTGTCATTATGAACTCCAAAAATTTAGGTAGTACACACTGACCCTAGTTTTGGTTTAAGCTGTGGGAAAAAGAAAGTGAAGGAAACTGGCTGGCGCCACAGCTCACTTGGCTAATCCTCCACTTGTGGCGCCGGCACCCTGGGTTCTAGTCCAGGTTGGGGTGCCAGTTCTGTCCCAGTTGCTCCTCTTCCAGTGCAGCTCTCTGCTATGGCCTAGGAAGGCAGTGGAGGATGGCCCAAGGGCTTGGGCCCTGCACCCACATGGGAGACCAGGAGGAAGCACCTGGCTCCTGGCTTCAGATCTGCGCAGCACCAGCCATGGCAGCCATTTGGGGGGTGAACCAATGGAAGTAAGACCTTTCTCTCTGTCTCTTTCTCACTAACTCTGCCTGTCAAAAGAAAGAAAGAAAGAGAAGGAAACTGTGGAATTGTTTCTAGAGAATCTTTAAAGTTTCCCAAATACTAACAGAAGTTAAAAGCTGAATGAAGAATGAATCCAATATTTCATTCATTCATTTTAATTGTTTTCCTTTTTAATTTTACTAAATTAAAAAAATTATGTGGCACATATACATAGTTTTTAAAAAAAATTATTATGCCATCTCAAGGGCTTACTGAAAGGTAGTCTCTCACTCACACACTAACACACCCACCCACACACACACACCCAGGCCTCAGTCAACTTTCTGTAATCTGAGTAGGTTACTGGTAGTAGGTTACTGTCCACCACACAGGGACTTCCTTTTGCTGTAATTGGAATTGGACCCATTATTTCCTGGGAAGCATATTTTGTTTCTTACTTATTTATTCCCTGAAGCATATCCTCAGTTTTCCTGAAGTGTATTTTTAACTTCCCAAGAGAAACTGGGTGGATGGTGTACTTTCTTAGTTATTGTATTATAGTAAATCTCTGTATTCTACTCTCATGTTACATATGATTAATAGTTTAGCTGGGGTAGAAGTGAAAAATCTTTCTTAGAAATTTGAAGGTATTGCTTTCCTAAGATTCTTTTTAGCCATTGGGAAGCCCACGACATTGTGTTCTAATTTACATTGTGTTTTGCCTGCTTTTCTCCATCTGGGATGTTTTTAATCTTTTATTTTTTGGCATTCTGCAGTTTTACAGTGATGTCCTGAGATTTGAGATTTGTTGGAGTTATTTGTTTTCCACTTGATGTTTGGTCAGTTAGTGAGCTTTTTGAAGAATCAAGTAGTGTGAAACTTTCTTAAGCTATTTCTGTTATTATTATTTTTTCCCTCATTTTTATATTCTTTCTAGAATTTTTGTAGTCAAAACTAGAACTTCTGAACTGAATCTTTCTTAAAAAGATTTATTTATTTACTTGAAAGTCAAAGTTACACACAGAGAGAAGGAGAGGCAGAGGCAGAGGCAGAGGCAGAGAGAGAGAGAGAGAGAGAGAGAGAGAGGTTTTCCATCTGCTGGGTCACTCCTCAGATGGCTGTAACTTCAGGAGCTGTGCCTATCCAAAGCTGGGAACCAGGAGCCTCTTCTCAGTCTCCTACAAGGGTGCAGGGGCCCAAGGTCTCGGGCCATCTTCTACTGCTTTCCCATGCCATAGCAGAGGGCTGGATTGGAAGAGTAGCAGCCGGGAGTCAAACTGGTGCCCAAATGGCATGCTGGCACTGCAAGTGGTAGCTTTACCCACTACGCCACAGAGCCTGCCCGTAAACTGAATCTCATAACCTGTTACATTTTCTTTCACATTTTTCTCTTTGGATTTGATTACAATTTCTTATACATTTCTTACACTTTATATTCCAGCTTTGTATTTTTTAAAATATTTATTTGAAAGCCACAGTGAGAGAGAGAGAGAGAGACATCCTGTATTCACTGGTTCACTCCCCAGAGAGAGGGAGAAAGGGGGTGAGGGAGTGACATCTTCTATTCACTGATTCACTCCCAAAATCCCCACAACAGCCACAACTGGGCCAGGCTGAAACTAGCAGCCAGGAATTCCTCCCAGGTCTCCCATATCAGTAGTAGGGATCTAAGTACTTTAACCATCATTTGGTACCTCCCAGATTATGCATTCACAGGAAGCTGGACTAGAAGCAGAGAAGCCAGTACACAAAACAGGTACACTGGTATGCAATGTGGGCACTCCAAGTGGTGGCTTAACCTGGTGGACCACAGTGCCTGCCTCCCAGCTTCATTTTTAATTATTTAACTATTTATTTTTAAATTATATTTATTGTGGGGAGCAACCCAGACTAGACTAAGTTACTGGAATTAAGACTTATTCTATGCATCTGCTCTCCCACAATATGGCGCTGAGAAGGGAGATACAGCTTCTACACAGCTGCCTCCAGTTCAACCAATAAACTGTAGGACCTGCTCCTGATTGGAGGAGAGCAGCGTACTCGGCATGTGGGTAGCAGAGTTGGGATTGGTAGAAGAGGACTATAAAGGAGGAGAGAGACAACATGCACCAGGAACATCTAAGGGGAACATCTATCTGAAGGAACACCTGTGCAGCCCCCGAGAGAGCTGGCCGGCGGTGTGCCGCTCCCCTGCGGAAGTGGGGAAAGTGGCTAGGGGGAACTGCCCTTCCACGGAGGTGGAAGGGTCGGTAGCCAACCCGGGAAGAACCAGCAGCAAACCCGGGGAGGGCTGAGCAGACAAAAGAACAGCGCAGGGTCCTGTGTCGTTCCTCCATGAAGACGGGGAGCGACATAATGGTGCTGTGACTCGGATAGGAAGCCCAGGCAGGGTCTAGTGTCGCTCCTCCATGAAGACGGGGAGCGACAATTTATCATTTTCTTTGGCAATATTATATTAAGTATTCAAGAACTCTTCATTGGGGCAGGTGTTGCAGTGCAGTGAATTAAGCCACTGCTTGGTGTCGCTCCCCCTCTTCATGGAGGAATGACACAAGACTCTGCATTGTTCTTTTGTCTGCTCAGCCCTCCCCGGGTTTGCTGCTGGTTCTTCCCGGGTTGGCTGCCATCCCTTCCACCTCCGTGGAAGAGCGGTTCCCCCTGCCACTTTCCCCACTTCCGCGGGGGAGGGCACACCGCCGGCCAGCTCTCTCGGGGGCTGCTCAGATGTTCCTCAGGTGTTCCTGGTGCATGTAGTCTCTCTCCTCCTTTATAGTCCTCTTCCACCAACCCCAACTCTGCTACCCACACGCCGAGTACGCTGCTCTCCTCCAATCAGGAGCAAGATCAGCTCCTGCAGCTCCGTCAATCAAATTGGTGAGAGGCAGCTGTGTAGAAACTGTTTACTCCCTTCTCAGCGCCATATTGTGGGAGAGCAGATGCATAGAATAAGTCTTAATTCGAGTAACTTAGTCTAGTCCGAGTTTCTCCCCACAGCTTGGGAAACCCACATCCCATACCAGAGTACCTGTTTTGAGTACTGGCTACTCTGCTTCTAGTCCAGCTCCCTGCTAATGTGTGTAGGAAACAGCAGATAATGATCCAAGGATTTAAGTTCCTGCCTCTCACATGGGAGACCCAGATGGAGTTCCTGGATTCTGGCTTCAGTCTCTGTTGTGAGCATTTGGGGAGTGAACCAGTGGATGGAAGATCCATCTCTCTCACTCTACCTTTCTTCTTTCTTCCTCCCTTTCTTTCTTTCTTTCTTTCTTTCTTTCTTTCTTTCTTTCTTTCTTTCTTTCATTTATTTTTAAAAATTTATTTGAAAGAAGGAGAGAGAGAGGGAGAGATAGCGATTCTCCATCTACTGTTTCACTCCCCAAATGGCCACAATGGTCAGGCTGAAGCAGGAGCTAGGAGCCTCTTCCAGGTCTCTCATGTGGGTGCAGGGCCTAAAGACTTGGTCCGTCCTCCATTGCTTTCCCAAGCGCATCAATAAGTAGCTTAATTGGAAGTGGGGCATCTGGGACAGGAACCAGTGGTTATATGGGATGCAGGCTCTGCAGGCCGGTGCTGTAACCCATTGCACCACAGTGCCAGCCCCATCTCTCTTCTTTTCCAATAAATAAATCTTAAAGTGAACTCTTCATTATGTACCATTCCTAATTAATATTCAAGTATTACTTTTTAAGAATCTTTTTATTTATTTATTTGAAAGATAGAGCGACACAGAGAGATGGAGAAACCTTCCATCTGCTGATTTACTCCCTCAAATGCCTACAACAGCTAAGGCTGAGCCAGGCAGGAGCTGGGAGCTCTATCTGGGTCTCCCATGTGGGTGGCAGGAGCCCAAGTACTTGAGCCATCATTTACTGCCTCCCAGGCACATTAACAGGAGGTTGGATCAGAATCAAGGTGAGACTTAATCCCAGGCGTTCTGGTATGGGATGTGAGCACCCCAAGTTGTGATTTAAGCTACTCAATGCCCAACACTATCTTTCTTATTAAAGAATCATTTAGTTTTTTGTTCTTTGGTTTATCTTTATTTTGGAATCTCTTCAAATGTGTAATGATTCTTTGTTGTCGTTGTTAAATAAATATTGTAAGTGGTGAAAAGATGATGGGGGTAGGTGAGATAACCATCTTGAAATGTGAGTGAGTATAAGGAAGGGGTATGGGTGAAGACTAGTGGTTAAGATGCTGTTTAGGACATCAGTATTCCACTGGGAGTGTCTAGTTTGTCTCCTGGCTCCAGATCCTGAATCCTGCTCATGCAGCCTCTGGAAGTTACTAGTTATGGCTCAGGTAGTTAGATTTCTGCCACCTGTGTGCAAGACCTGGATTGAGTTCTTGGCTTCATGCTTTGGTCTCTCATCTGTTGGTAGACATTTCTGTCTCTCCCTCTCACCCTTGCTCTGTCCTCCTTGCCTCCCAAATAAATAATTTTTTTAAAATGTTAAGAAATGTAAAGGACTAGATAGATTGTGAGATTCTGAATTAAATATTGGCTTGGACAGGTCAGCTATAAAGGACATTTTGGGTCAGAAGGGGAATTTTTAATTAGATGAAATTTGCTGAAATGGAAAATTGGAAATTGTCAAGTGAAGATAACAGGTTATAAGACAGTATGTGCCTTATGATCACATATCTATACATATCTATCTCAGAAAGATATGCTATGTCCTATGTGTGATGTATGGGTGATGATATCTTTTTGTTTGTTTTAAAATTAATCTACATTCTATAATTTCTAACTTTTTACAGTACACATTTACTGTTGCTGAAAATAAAAGATTATTTGTGGCATATATCCTATTCAAAGACCACTTAATCATTGGCTATGTTACTGTGGAAGGTGCTAGAGAAGAGGTAGGAGTGATAGATAGGCTTAGGACAAATTGAAAAGGGCCTTGTGCCACAGCAGGGGCTTGGACATTATTCTGTTGACAGCCCTAAGCTGGATGGTGCCTTGGCCACATTGGTATTTTGAAAATACTGCTTGAAGGAATTTCTTTGGAAAATGAATAGCAGAAAGAATGACTTAATCTTATAATTTCGGGGATATTGCAGATATCCATGTTTTAGGCTAAATTGTTAAGTCCAGTTGCTTTCGAAAGTAGTTGAATTTTAGTATTCATTTACGTGCATTATGTGTTTCACAGAGTTGTATATATTAATTTTTTATAGAGGTTAGGTATTACATTTGGGACATTTTTCTAGGTTCATCTCCAATCTTTGAAAAACAGCTGGTATTATCTTCATGTCATAGTTGAAGAAGATGAGTCTCAGGAAGCAAATTGGTGATAAAGCCAGAATTTTTTTTTTCATCCCCATGGGTATGACTCAGACCTGTTGTATACAGTCGTGTTCTAGAAGATGTAGGGAGAGCAGGGCTAGGAGGGTGTAAGAGTAGCTTCCAAACTCTTAACCACCACTTGATCCTTTCACCAAATCCAGTCTACAGATCTTTATTAGGTAGTCTGGTATTTAGGAAGTCACTTGAGCAAAGTACTCCCTGCACAAAAAATTTTAAAAATGACAAATTTTTATTTTGCCTTTGTTACACTTTTACAGTGTGGTACTTTTGGATACTAAATTCCACATATCACATCACTGCTGTGAGATAGGAAGGACAGCTGAGATCCTTTTTATTGCTGGGCAACATTCCATTCTACATCTGAGTACCTTTATCCGTTCACCTGTTGATAAACTTTCAAGTTTTTTTAATTGAGATAATTGTGATTATGTTGAATCTCCATATATTAATGATGAAAGTTGATAATGAATAGGTGCAATTTCAAAAATCAAAATAGACCCAGTTTACTCTCTGGTAATCCCAATTTAGTGGTCAGAAAACTAAGACTGATATAATTTTTTCTCAGGGTCACCCAGTTACATGTCAAGGCAGAGTACATTTTACAACCAGAGCTTTTGAATTAATTTATCTTAGTATCTTTGCATATTGTTCAATTTAGAGAATTGCAGTAAAAATTTTAATCCTGATCTGAACAATGTGGGAACATAATGAACAAACCAGGTGTTAGTGGTATCTTATCTCCTTATTTTAATTTCCTTCCCCGTTTCACAAACTTTTTATTGAAGCATAATGTACATATAGAAAGGAGTATAAATCTTTTTTTAATACAGAAAAGTAATTTGTTAAAGGATTGAGAGGTCACTGTGTTGTACTGCAGGGGTTAAGCAGAGGCTTCGGACACCTGCATTCCATCTTGGAGTGTTTGGGCTTGAGTCCTACTCCCCTTCTGATTCAGCTTCCTTTTTTTAAAAAAAAAAAATTATTAATACAAAGAGAACAGATTTCATATATTTCATAGGTACAATTCTAAGAAGATAACTATACTTCCCTCCCTTCCTCTTTTCCCTCCCTTAATGCCCCTCCTTCCTTTTTTCCTTTAATTTTTGCAAATACGTAATTTCAGTACACTCTATAATCATAGGCTTAAGCACCAATAACCATAATATGCAACAACTAAAAAGTAGAAAGACCACAGTTCCACAGGGGTGTAAAAAAGACTAAAGACAACTGTAAAGTCACAAAGTGTTTATTTCACTCATACTTTTTTGTGTGTATTCTGTTTGAATTACCACATGTCAGAGGAGACAGGGTATTTGTCTTTTGGGGACTGGCTTATTTCACTAAGCATCATGATTTCCAGTTACAAGGGATGTAATTCTGAAATGTGTCTGTCAATAAATTTTCACAAAGTGAAAATACCTGTGTGGACAGCACCCAGCAAGAAACAGAGCAGAAGCCCCCTGGTTGCTAATGCTGACCACCCGACTTTGGAAACCATAGATGAATTTGCTTGTATTTGAATTTGAACTGAACTGAATTCATATGGTGTATTTACTCAGATGTAACTTCTTTTACTTGGCATGTATTTATGCCATCCATTTTTCACATTCATTCTCAAGCTTTGGAGTATCCATTCCATTGTGTGAATATACCAAAATTTATCTCATCTGTTCTACAGTCAATTGGCATTCGGACTTGAGTTTCCATTTTTTGGTACTGCTATCCCATTCATAATACTCTAGCATATGTCTTTTGGTGAACCTGTGTATGAGTTTTTGCTGTAATGTATTATCTGAATGGGATTGCTGGTTAGTCATTGGTATACAAATAGTGAGCTTTAGTAGATATTATAGACAGTTTTCCAAAGTGATTCTGCCCATCCATTTTTCTCCATCTCTGTTCAAAATTTTCCATGTTTGCTTTTATCCTGTTACCACATCCAGTATCTTTTGACTTTGGAGTAGGAAATGAAGACTGTAAAGTAGAGTAAGGGAAGAACATTCTGACAACTCCTTCTGTCATTTTATTTATTTTGCAAAATATTTGATCCCTGTAATTTGTGCATGCCTTGTCTACTTCAGGATATTTGGTTTGGAGAAAAAAAGGACTATATTATATATATATATATATATATATATATATATGTTAGTGTTTTTTGAACTGTCAAATGTGTTATATAAATATTTTGTTTCATCAGTCCCTCTCACCTTCAATGGTCAGACTAAACCAATAATTTTTCCCCTCCCTGATTGTCCGGTTCTCCCCCTGTGTGTGCATGCATGCATATTGATGGTGATGGGTGGATGGGATATAGAAAGTGGCAGCATCCTGGGTAGGAACCCTGCAAGTTTAGGAGTTGCTGAATGATTGCCATGTGGTGACAGAAAGCCACAGAAAATCCAGTGCACTCGTGCTCCTGTATCCCCACAGTCTTCTCGTCACTACAGGGAAAGAAGAGTTTATGCAATGTACATAAGGAGTGTCTTTGGAACACAAAATCTGACTTAATGAGTAGTGTGAATCGACTTTGTGCTTGCCAGCCAGGTTAAGAAATGAGACATTAATAACTCCCTGTGTGTTCCTCCTTATTGCAGTGCCTCCTTTTACCGAAACCTAGAGTTCTCCTTTGCTTTTTCTCTGAGTTTTGCCATCTTTAATTGTACCACTATGAATATTAGTTTTGCCTCTCTTTGAACTTCATTTAAGTGAAGGTATATAGTACTTTTGTGCAGCCTCTTTAATTCCCCATTTTCTTTACAGTTCATCATGTAAATATGTAGCTCTCCCTCATCATTCTTCATTTCTGTTGGTGTTCTCTCCTATAAACAAACATGGCATTTGTCCATTATACTTTTGATGTCCATTTTTCTGTTGTTTCCAGTTTGCTCTGATAAATACAGTTGCTATGGACATTGGCATAGTATACATATACAAAAGTTCCTCTGTGGTGTCTAATTAGGAGTGGGATTTCTGAGTCATGAGGCATGGAAATATTCTACTTTAGAAAGACCAAATTCTTTTATTTGCCTTGAGTAGTAGATGTTGTTGCCTACTCTTCCACATCTGTGCAGACTTACTATTACTCAACTTCTTCATTTTTGTCATGTGAATAGAAAATAGGAATATTTAATTGTGGTTTTAATTTGCATTTCTCTAAATACCAATAAAGCTGAAGCTCTTTGTATGTTTGTGGAATGTTTGTTACCTTGTCATGTCTTTGTGTGTAAGAGATTTAGAGGTTTTTGCATATTCTAAATGTAAGTGCTTTGTTGGATACATATGTTATAAGTGTCTTCCTGGATTCTGTAGCCTGCTTTTTCACTCTGGTGTGCTTTTGAAGACTAGAGGTTCTTAAGTCTAATGCAGTTGAACTTATCAGACTTTTTCTTTTTCAGTTTGTGCTTTTAGAAATACTTGTTTTGAGAAATTCTTTCTTTCCCTGTGGTCATAAAAATATTCTCTAGTCTTTTCTAAGAATTATTTTGTCTTTCTGAGTTTTGACAGTTCAGTCTCAAGAAACCTTAGAACTGATTTTGGCATACCTAAGTTGTGAGGTAAAGATCTGCTTCCATTTGTTTTCATCTGATAATCAGTGGGTTTGGAGTTGAAAGTATTGAGTCCCTTCCTTGCCCTCTAATACTCACTGCCTGCTCTTTAAAAAATCAGGTATTCATCATATAGAACACTGTCTTGGTGCCAAAGTATACAGTCTAAGTGCTGTTTACCTTTACATCATCATAATGTCCTATCTTAGTCTTCCTCAGCAGTGTCCTGACTATTCTTAGTCCTTTGCTTTTCCCTAAAATGCTGGAATTACTTTCTTGAGTCCTGTGACAAACACTTTTGGGATTTTGATGGGCATAGCATTAAACCAAGAGATCAATGTCAGGGAGAATTGTCATCTTATAGTACTTGGAATTTGTATCCAAGAATGTGGTATGTAAGTATTGGTGTTGTTTTTAAATAAGTTTTTCAGTGAGATTTTATACTTTTTTCCATAAAAGACTGGTATTGTTTTGTTATATTTATATCTGATACTTGAAGATTTTGTTGTTGTTACAAGTGCTACCATTTTCTAGTGGACTGTTTTGATGTACAGACATGAAATAGACTTGTGTATTCTATTTGAATCCAGCAGCTTTGATAAAATTATTACTCTAATAATTTATCCATAGATTTTGGGGGAAATTTTTATGTAAATAAGCATACCATCTGCAGTAATGATAGTTATGTTTTTCCTTTCCATTGATTGTATTTTTCTTGGCCTCATGCACTGGCTGAGAATTTGAGTGAAATATTGAATTATTCCTGTCTTGCTCTTGAAGTTGACAGGAATGCTTTCAATATTTGATTGATAAATTTGATACTTCTCTTTTTGTGAATACATTTTGTGAAGGGAAGAAAATTTGTTTTACTTATCTTTCTATTACATTTTTGGAGACATTCTCATTCTTACAATGACATTCCAAGCACAGTTTCAATAATGTTTTTCTTGAGTATATTGAAGTGAGTCGCCTGCACCACTTTGAAACACTTAAGTGTGCGTTTCCTACCAGTAAGGATATTCTGTGGTAGAACCACAGGGAAGTCATCAAAATCAGAAAATCCACACTGATATATCACTAGCATATAACCCCCAGGGACTGTTAACGAACGGTCTTGCCGTTTGTTCCGGTAGCATCCTTTTTTGCAAAAATCCCCATTTTAGAATCATATAGTGCACTTAGGTATCATGTCTCTAGCTTGCCTCAGTCTGCAGCTGACCTTTTAGTTTTCCCTTGGCTTTGGTGACCTTGACAGACACTGTGTAATATTATAGAGCTGCTATTCTGCAGACTGCTCCTCCATTTGGGTTTGTCTGTTGTAGCAACAAGATTGGATTCAGGTTCTGCATTGTTGACAGAAAAGGCACAGCATCCATGCTGCTCCGTTCTCAGTTCATCCCATCAAGAGGCACATGTCCAAAAGTGCTGGTAACTTTGAAGGTGCTGACTGCTAGCCCTCTCGACTGTAAAATTACTCTTTGCCCCTTCATAATTAGAGGATACACCAGCTAAGTGAAGAGAGAACATAGTTAGATCAACTGAGGCTCCTGCATGCGCTGAGTTGCCAGCTAATGGTGGGTAAACAGTTCAGCCTGTGCCTGCACCGGTTTCTACTATTGATGAAGCAAGCAGAAGAAAAGACGGTGGGAGGAGTCAAAAGCTTATATTGTTTACACAGGGAAAAGCTATATCAGGGGCCCCAATTATTAATGGGACTAGTCAGTTTCCGAAACCTCCAATCATGATAGGTATTACTATGAAGAAAATTATTACAAAGGTATGTGCGGTGATGATTACATTATGAATTTGGTCATCTCCAAGTAAGGTTCCTGGTTGGCCTAATTCTGCTCAAATCAATAGACTGAGGGCTGTCCCTACTATTCTAGTTCAGGCCCCGAATAAAAGGTATAGAGTTCTGATGTCTTTATGATTGGTAGAGAATAATCAACGGTTAATGAACATAAGTAGGGATAAAGTGGCTGAGTGAGCATTAGACTGTAGATCTAAAGACAGAGGTTGAGCCCTCTTTTTACAAAGCCCTGAGGTGAAATTTTCATGTTGAATTGCAAATTCAAAGAAGCAGCTTCAATTCTGCCTGGGCTTCTCCCGCCATTTTTTTACTTAGGGCGGGAGAAGTAGATTGAAGACAGTTGATTAGAGTATTTAGCTGTTAACTAAAATTTCATGGGGCTGGATCCCACCATTCTAGGGGGACTTGGTTTAATTAAGGCACCTGATTTGCGTTCAGAAGATGTGAAGTTGATTTGCAGTCCTTAAGCAGGAGTTAAGTATAACTTACTTCCTTAGAGCTTTGAAGGCTCTTGGTCTGTGTAACCCAAACTCCTCCTGGGCTTAGTTTAACACTGAAAATAGTGGTGTTAGGGGAAGGAATATTGACAATAGAATAATTAGTGGAGCTATGAATAGTATGCATTTCATTGACTCAAATTGTCATTTTATTTTTAGGTTGTTGGGAACATTGTTAGTGAGGAAGAGTAGATGAGGCGCAAATAGAAGTGTAAGTTTAGAAGAGCCAATATAGCTATTATGGTTGGTATGATGATATTGCCATTTTTTGTTAATTCTTGAATGATAATTCATTTAGGAATAAAACCTCTTAGTGGAGGTAAGCCTCCTAGTGATATTAAGGTAACTAGGATGGCTGAGACTATTAGTGGGGTCTTATTTCATATTTGTGATAGTGAAAGGGTTGTTGTGTTTGTGTGATAAATAAATATTGTGAATATGGGAATTGTTAGCAGGATATAAATAATTAGATTTAGAACTATAGTATTTGGGTTAAATGTGATGATAGCTGCTATTCATCCTATGTGGGTAATTGAGGAGTACGATAAGATTTTGCGTAGTTGGGTTTGGTTTAGTCCACCTCAACCGCCAACTATAATTGATAGAATGGCTACTGATATTATTATAGTTGGATTAATTGATGGGGAGATTTGGTATAGGGGTGCCAGTTTTTGTCATGTTTGAAGAATGAGGCCTGATTTTAGGGGAACTCCTTGGGTGACCTCTGGTACTCAGAAGTGGAAGGGGGCTATTCCTAGTTTAATGATTAATGCTAGTATAATTATAATTGGAGTAAAGTGATTTTGTGGATTGATTATTGCTCATTGGCCGGAGTCAAGAATGTTAAGTGTAATTGCTATTATTAAGATTATTGATGCCGTGGCTTGTGTTAAGAAATACTTAGTTGTGGCTTCTGTTGATCATGGTGTGGCTTTGTGAATTAAAATTGGAATGATGGCTAGTATATTTATTTCTAGGCCAATCCATATGGTTAATCAGTGGGAGCTAAATACTGTAATTATTGTGCCTAGGAATAGGGTGAATAAAATGATAGTTAGGATGAGGGGGTTAATTAGTACAGGAAGGATATAAACCAACATTTTTGGGGTAAGGGCCCAATAGCTTATTTAGCTGACCTTACTATAGAATTTGGTGTATCAGGTAGCATGAAGAATTTTGAGTTCTTAGGTGTACGTTCAAGGCCTATAGTTCTAGAAATAAGAGGGCTTAAACCTCTATTATTTACTCTATCAAAGTAACTCTTTTGTCAGACATATTTCTGTATGTGAGGGGGAATGCTTGAAAGTATGATGGGCATGGAGATGTGTCATATACATAGAGCTAGTGTGAGAGGTAGGAAGCTTTTTCATAGGAGGTATATGAGTCTGTTGTAATGAAATCGAGGGTAGGATGCTCGAATTCCTAAGAATGATATTGTTAGTAGGAGGGGTTTTACAGCAAAGTTAACTGTAAATATTTCTGGGTTAGTGTGGCTGTGAAATGAGCCTAGGAATAGGATGGCTGTAAGGGCATTTATAAGGATAATATTAGTATATTCAGCTAAAAAGAAAAGAGCAAATGGGCCGCCTGCATATTCTACCTTGAATCCTGAGACAAGTTGGGATTCACCTTCACTTAAATCAAAGGGGGCTCAATTTGTTTCTGCTAGGGTCGAGATAAATCATATTATGGCAAGTGGTCATGCTGGTAGTAGGATTCATATATATTCTTGTGTTGTGATTAGGGATGATAATGTAAATGAGCCATTTATTAGAAGAATACACAGGAGAATAATCGCTAACATTACTTCCTAAGAGATAGCTTGTGCTACTGCCTGGAGGGCTCCAAATAATGCATATTTTGAGTTGGATGCTCATCATGATCAGAGGACTGGGTAAACTGCTAGGCTAGAGGTTTCTAGGATAAATAGTACTCCTATGTTTAGGTTGATTAAGGGATATGGTATGGAGATGGGTAGTCACATTGAGAGAGCTAGGGACAGTGCTAAGGTTGGGGTAATAATGAAGAGGAGAGATGAAGATGTAAGGGGTCCTAGGAGTTCTTTGAGAAATAGTTTAATGGCATCTGGAATTGGTTGAAGAAGGCCGTATGGACCTACAATGTTTGGGCCTTTACGTAGTTGTATGTACCCTAAGATTTTTCGTTCGACTAAGGTGAGGAATGCTATGGCTAAAAGTACAGGTAGGATTAAAAGGAGTGTATTAATTAGGAACATATTGTTAAGGAGAGGAGTTGAACCTCTGGTTATAAAGTTTTAAGTTTTACGCAATTACCGGGCTCTGCCACCTTAACTAGCTCTGGTCTAGGGCTCTATGATGGGTAAGTGTACTAGATTAAGATTATTTCATCTTTTGGACTTAGAGCTCTGTGGTGCAGTAGGCTCTATTTCTCTTGTCCTTTCGTACTGGGAGAAATACTTAATAGATAGAAACCGACCTGGATTTCTCCGGTCTGAACTCAGATCACGTAGGACTTTAATCGTTGAACAAACGAACCTTTAATAGCGGCTACACCATTGGGATGTCCTGATCCGGCATCTAGGTCGTAAACCCTATTGTCGATAGGGACTCTAAAATAGGATTGCGCTGTTATCCCTAGGGTAACTTGTTCCGTTGATCAAATTATTTGGGTCAATTTATGATTATAATTGCTTTGACTTGTTGGGTCTAGGCTAAAATCATTCGGAGGTTGATTTATACTCCGAGGTCACCCCAACCAAAATTTTTAACCCAGGGATTTCCTTGGTTAGGCTCATTGTAGAGTAGAATAAAGGAAGTGTTGGGTTAAATAATTAAAGCTCCATAGGGTCTTCTCGTCTTATTATTTTATCCCCGCCTCTTCACGGGGAGGTCAATTTCACTGATTGGAAGAAAGAGACAGTTTAACCCTCGTGTTGCCATTCATGCTAGTCCCCAATTAAGGAACAAGTGATTATGCTACCTTTGCACGGTCAGGATACCGCGGCCGTTGAACGTACGTCACTGGGCAGGCAGTGCCTCTAATACTAGTAATGCTAGAGGTGATGTTTTTGGTAAACAGGCAGGGTTAGGGTTTGCTGAGTTCCTTTTTCTTCTTTTAATCTTTCCTATATAGCACTCCTGTGTTGGGTTAACAGTGAAAGTTAATAGAGCATCAATTTGTGAGTTTTTCTCTTATAATTTTTAACTATCAGTGGGCATCCGATCTGATATAAGCTTGTGCAAGGAGAATAGTATTCTTGTTACTTATATTAGCATTATTTCTTCTATAGATTTATAGATTAGTCCAGTTAGGGTTTATAAGAGTTCGTTTTAGAATATTCTTATTAAGTTGATTTTTAGTTGTTGAGCTTTAACGCTTTCTTAATTGATGGCTGCTTTTAAGCCAACTATGGATTGAAAAATAACTTACTCTTTATAAAAGGCTGTATCCTATATCTAAAGAGCTGTCCCTCTTTAGAGTAACATTTAAATTTTCATTAGGGTTTTATGTCCTTTAGGAAAATTTAAAGTTGAACTAAAATTCTATTCTGGACAACCAGCTATCACCAGGCTCGGTTGGCTTTTCACCTCTATTTACAAGTCTTCCCACCATTTTGCCACATGGACGGGTTCGTTCTTATAACTGCCCATAGATAGCTCATCTGGCTTCAGGGTTTTTAACTAAAATTCTTTTTGCTAAGGATTTTCTAGCTAATTCATTATGCAAAAGGTAAGAGAAGTAATCTCTGCTTTTTTGTGCTATTAACTAATCTTTCATCTTTCCCTTACGGTACTTTCTCTATAGCGCCTGAATATAAATTTCTATCTCCTATACTTTAAATGTAAGGTAAATGGTTTGTTTAATGGATTATTTTAGTTTTGTGTAAGTTATATAGGGCTAGTGTTGGCTCAGAGTGGTCAGTAAATGAAATCTCTTGGGTGTAAGCCAAGTGCTTTAAGTTAAGCTACGCTCTGAAATGTCCAAGCACACTTTCCAGTATGCTTACCTTGTTACGACTTATCTCCTCTTACACCTATTTATTTTGTAATTATGGATAATAAATGTTTAGTATTTGAGGAGAGCGATGGGCAGTGTGTGCGTGCTTCATGGCCTTGTTCAATTAAGCTCTCTATTCTTAATTTACTACTAAATCCTCCTTTGGTTGAAAATGTAGCCCATTGCTCTCCACTCTATGGGCTACACCTTGACCTAACGTTTTTACGGTGGTAATTGAGCTTACTTTTGCTCCTTTTTAGGGTTCGCTGAAGATGGCGGTATATAGGCTGAGTTGGCAAAGAGTGGTAGGGTTTATCGGGGTTTATCGATTACGGAACAGGCTCCTCTAGGTGGGTATAAAGCACCGCCAAGTCCTTTGAGTTTTAAGCTTTGGCTTGTAGTTCTCTGGCGAATAATTTTGTTATGAAATTATTGAGGTTTAGGGCTAAGCATAGTGAGGTATCTAATCCCAGTTTGGATCTTAGCTATCACGAGTTCGAAGGTTGTAAAATCACTTTCATTGATTATTTTCATTTACAACTATTACTTTTTACAGCTTAGTTGCTATTTGATTTTATTTTGTTGCTTATTCTAATCACGCTTTACGCTGGGTGTTTATTATTTCTGGTTAATCGTATGACCGTGGTGGCTGGCATGAAATTTACCATTCCTTAAAGTCAAACTTACATTCATTGCTAAATTTTTATCACTGCTGCCCTTGGGGGCGTGGTTAAGCAAGGCACTGTGAGCTACTGCTTGGTGTGCCTAATGCCTGCTCCTCTTGATCTGGGTTGATACTAAGGGCATTCTCACGGTATGAGGAGTCTTGCATGTGTAAATTTGCCACAAAACAATAAAAAGGCTGGGACCAAACCTTTATGTTCATGGAGCCTAGAAAGCTCATCTAAGCATTTTCAGTGCTTTGCTTTACTGTTAAGCTACATTAACTTTTCACTTAGGCCTGGGTTAGAGGTATTTTTAGTTGAGACTCTAATTTTAGTCTTGACGGGCCTAGCCCATCAAAAGGGAAATAAAATGTAGAGTGCTATGTCAGTATTGTAAAGGTGCTTTTTAAATTGAAAAAAAAAATTGAAATATCTAGTTCATTAAGCCTAAAAATTTTGTTAAAAATTTAATTGCTTTAATCGAGACTTTGGCTAGAGGTATTTTTAGTTGAGACTCTCAGTAATTTGCAGGGTTAAATAATTTAAGTGTTATGCGATGACTCTTGTTCTTTGGGTTTGGCAGGAATCGAAGTATGTATAACTGTATTATTGTTTTAGGGCAATGAATTTACTTAATGGTAAGGGGAGCATTGCAGGTATATTCAATTATGTAAGAACAACTCATGTATACGTGTACGTGCGTGTACGTGCGTAAGCGTACATGTACGTGTGTACACATGGGTGTGGTGAAATTTTCTTATGTCCATCAAGCATGGAAGGATAGACCCGGCTCATAATTATGAGGATGGAGGGTCTTCATTAGGTGCTCGTCTACAATAAGTGTCCCGGGTCAGGGCCCACCGCGGCCATGTTGAGTCCAAGCATAACCCAAAAAATTAAAAATACCAAATGCATGACATCACAGTTATGTGTGAGCATGGGCTGATTAGTCATTACTCCATCGAGATTATCTTATTTAAGAGGAGCGTGTGGGCAATTTTAGGTTTAATGGCCCTAAAGTTAGAACCAGATGCCAGTTATAGTTTCACACTAGAAACCCCAAGTGTTATGGGCCCGGAGCGAGACGAGGGACATGATGTGGGCAGGTTGCTGGTTTCACGGAGGGTGGTAGATCATGGGATTCCTAAGGGAAGGGGATAGTCATATGGATGAGAAATGATTTGACTAAGATGGTCTATGTCCAGTAATGGAATGGATGTGCTATGTTGATAATTCAATTGAAGTTGTTATGGATATTCGTGTTGAGAGTAATTGTATGTGCAGGTTGGAATGAATGTGGTATGTTCTGTTAAGCAGTATGTACAAGCTTATATGCATAGGGCAAGTAGGTTAATGTACGATGAAACATAGGATGTCCTATGTACTTTATGAACTTATGGTACTAATACATGCTAATGCGGAGGAGCACTAATGCACGAAATACATAGGAAGTAAGAAAGTTTTATTGATACTGACAAGGCACTTGAATTTTGTTCAAGTACTAGACAGAGGGTAGTTTAAGTAGAATATCAGCTTTGGGTGCTGATGGTGGGGCAGGAGCCTCTTCTCTGATGTCTCAGGGAGAACTATCTCCATTCCTGGCTTACAAGGCCAGAGTAATATTTATACTACTGGGACCTTCATTTGAGGATTTTGTTTTCGATTAGGCTTGCGAGGGGTATGAGGATAAGAATAGCGGAGAAGTAAAGAATGGATGCTACTTGGCTGATAGTAATAAATGGGTGTTCTACTTGTTGTCCTCCAATTCATGTAAGTGTGAGGAGGTCTGCGATGAGAACTCAGAACAGGATCTGGCTGATGGGTCAAAATATTATGCTGTGTTGTTTAGAAATGTGGAGTAGAAGAATAATAGCTAGGACTAGGATTGAAATGACTAGTGCTAGCACTCCTCTCAGTTTGTTTGGCATAGAGCGTAGGATGGCATAGGCAAATAAGAAATACCACTCAGGCTTAATGTGAGGAGGAGTGTTAAGGGGATTAGCAGGAGTATAGTTATCTGGATCTCCAAGTAAGTCAGGGGAGAATAGGGCTAGAAGAAGGAGAAGTAAAATTAGTATGAGAAATCCTTGGGCATCTTTAATTGTGTAATAAGGATGAAAGGGGATTTTGTCTGAGTTGGAGGGGATTCCTAACGGGTTGTTAGAGCTGGTTTTGTGAAAAAAGAGTAAGTGAATTATGACTAGGGCTGTGATAATAAATGGTAGAATCAAATGAAATGCGAAAAAGCAGGTGAGTTTGGCTTTGTCTGCTGAAAAGCCTCCTCAGATTCATTCAACTAAGGTTGTTCCGATATATGGGATTGCTGATAGGAGGTTAGTGATTACGGTTGCTCCCCAAAATGATATTTGTCCTCATGGGAGGACATAGTCTATGAATGCTGTTGCTATTTCTTAGAATAATAGAATAATGCCAATGTTTCAGGTCTCTAGGTATGTGTATGATCCATAGTAGATTCCGCGGCCTACGTGTATGTAGAGGCAAATAAAGAATATAGATGCTCCGTTAGCGTGGAGGTATCGGATAAGTCAGCCATAGTTAACATCTCGGCAAATATGGGTTACTGATGAGAATGCTGTTGTTGTGTCAGAGGTGTAGTGTATGGCTAAGAATAGGCCAGTGAAAATTTGAATTATAAGGCACAGGCCTAGTAGAGAGCCAAAGTTTCATCAGGCAGAGATGTTTGATGGAGCAGGAAGGTCAATTAGGGAGTGGTTAACAATTTTTAATAGGGGGTGGGTTTTGCGAATGTTGGTCATTAGGTTCTTATAGTTGAAAACAACGATGATTTTTCATGTCATTAGTCATGGTTCAAGTCCATGTAAGAACTATGACATACGTAGTGTTTTTATTAAGTGTAATGTTTGTGATGGGGTTTGTTGGGTTTTCTTCTAAGCCATCACCAATTTATGGAGGGCTTGGGTTGATTGTTAGTGGTGGAGTAGGCTGCAGAACTATTTTAAGTTTTGGTGGTTCATTTTTAGGCTTAATAATATTTTTGATTTATTTGGGAGGAATGTTGGTGGTGTTTGGGTATACTACTGCGATGGCAACTGAGGAGTATCCTGAGACTTGAGGATCGAATGTTATGATTTTGAGTATGTTAGTGTTGGGGGTGATGTTAGACGTAGGATTAATTATGTTTATGATGTTAAGTGATGGGGTTGAGATTGTGGTTGATTTTAAAAATATGGGGGATTGGGTGGTTTTTGAAGGGGACGAGGTAGGATTAATCCGGGAGGATTCTATAGGGGTAGCAGCATTGTATAGCTATAGGAGCTGATTAATGTTGTTGCTGGTTGATCTTTATTTGTTAGTATTTTTATTGTTATTGAGATTACTCACTGGGGTAAGGCTAAAATGAATAAGGCTAAGAGCAGAGAGATTAGGAAAGATAAAGAATAGAATTTGATGAGGCCTTTTTGTGTAGATAAGGAAGTTGATGTGGAAATTTGAATGCCTAAAATAGTTTTGGGGATTGCTTTTTCAGTTCATGACATATCTAAGAGTAGTGTGGCTACTGTGTTGGCTCGCTGAAAGATTAAGGTAGGGTATTAGGCGGTGTATTGTTGTAGGGAAAAATCCTAGTATGTTTGAGAAGTTGAATGAGGTAGATTGTGTGCTCATTTTTAGGTGAAGGCTTAGTTGATTAAGTTCTATGGCATATACCCTCGAATGGTAACAAATAAGGTGGCTATTTTTATATATAGGGGCATGGTTATTTGGGGGATATTATTTGGCTGAATGAGGTTGCAAATTAAAAATCCTTTGAAAATACTTCCTAATGGGAGGCATTTAATGGAGTTGATGAGTGAGGGGTTGTCTTCATTAATAATAATAAGGACTGGGTAGCAGGGTTGACCTAGAAGAGCAAAGAAGATAATTCGAGTGCTATAGACAGCTGTTAGGGATGTGGCAATAAGAGTGATGATAAGGGCTCAGGCGTTGGTATTAGACGTGTTTGCTGATTCAATAATTAGATCTTTTGAGTAAAAGCCTGTTAGGAATGGTATACCTGTGAGAGCTAAACTGCCAATTGTAAGAGCGGAAGATGTTAAAGGTAGTGTTTTGTACAGGCCTCCTGTTTTTTGGATGTCTTGTTCATCATTGAGGCTGTGAATAATTAGTGGGAGGATGGTAATGTTATTGTCTAAAATAAAGATTTGTTGGAGTTCTCATGTGTTGAGGTTAATAGCAAATCAGGCTAAGGCTATAATAAAGCCAATATCTCCAATGCGGTTGTATAAGATTGCTTGTAAGGCTGCAGTATTGGCATCTGTTCGCCCGTGTCATCAGCCGATGAGGAGAAATGATATGATTCCCACTCCCTCCCATCCAATAAATAGCTGAAATATATTATTAGCGGTGACTAAAATTAGTATAGTAATAAGAAATATGAGTAGGTATTTAAAGAATTGGTTGATTTTAGGGTCTGAGTGTATATATCATATGGAAAATTCTATGATAGACCATGTAACAAATAGTGCAATTGGGGTGAATAGTATAGAGAAGTAATCTAATTTAAAGCTGGTTGTTAATTTTAAGGTGTGAATTGTTATTCAGTGTCAGTTGGATACTATTATTTCTTGATTTGTTTCAATAAAGATTAGTGTTGGGATAAGGCTAATGATAAATGTGTAGGATACCGAAGTTTTTACGTAAAAAAGATAGTATTATTAAAAATGTTAGTGAAAGAGGCCACAATAGGGAGGACTAAAATAATAATTGATACAGCTACAGAGGTGGAGAATAAGTTAATTACTTTTATTTGGAGTTGCACCAATTTTTTGGTTCCTAAGACCAACGGATTACTTCTATCCTTTAAAAGTTGAGAAAGCCATGGGGTTAGACATGGGAGCATGAATTAGCAGTTCTTGCAGACATTCTCGGTAGATAAGGAGGTGCAATCTCCTATTATTAGACTCACAATCTAATGTTTTTGTTAAACTATATTTACAGAATATTGGGCCTAAGATGATTTTTGGATTAATAGCTAAGAGGACAAGTGGGGCTAGGTGAAGAATTATCAAAGTATTTTCTCAAGTGAATGTTGGGGAAAGGTTGTTTCTATGATATGTAAATTTGCCTCTTTGGTTGATAAAATGTAGAGGGAGTAGAGTGCTGTAATTAGAACATTAGTCCCTATTAAAATAATACTGAGATTAAATCATGAAAAGGATGATGAGAAGCTCTCCTAATAAGTTGATGGTAGGTGGTAGGGCTAAGTTAGGCTGGCAAGTAATCATCATGCTGCTATTAGTGGCAGGATGGTTTGAAGCCCCCGGGCTAATAATATAGTTTGGCTATGAATGTTAGTTAGAATTAGCTAGGCAGAATAGTAGAGAGGAAGTAAGGCCGTGAGGGATTATTAGAGTAGTGGCTCCTATAAAACTTCATGGGGTTTGAATTAGAATTGTGACAATTACTAAGGCCATATGACTTACTGAGGAATAACCAATAAGTGATTATAAGTCTGTTTGTCGAAGATAGATGGAGCTGGTTATAATTATGCCTCTAAAGGGAAAGTATAAGGAATGGGTAGGTGGCCAGCGCCGCGGCTCAGTAGGCTAATCCTCCACCTTGTCAGCGCTGGCACACCGGGTTCTAGTCCCGGTTGGGGTGCCGGATTCTTTCCTTGTTGCCCCTCTTCCAGGCCAGCTCTCTGCTGTGGCCCTGGAAGTCAGTGGAGGATGGCCCAAGTGCTTGGGCCCTGCACCCCATGGGAGACCAGGAGAAGCACCTGGCTCCTGCCTTCGGATCAGCGTGGTGCGGCGGCCATTGGAGGGTGAACCAACGGCAAAAGGAAGACCTTTCTCTCTGTCTCTCTCACTATCCACTCTGCCTGTGGGGGTGAAAAAAAAACTTCCTGGTAAGTGACCAAAAAACAAAAATCTAAAAACAAAAAAAACCCAGCACCACAACAGAAACCACACAGCCAACCAACCAACCAACTGAAAATAAGCCTCAAGAAAATGAGTCCAGATTCACATATGTACAAACTAAATATTTAGGTTTAATTAACAACATTCTAATCAGTTTGAATGCCACGTGGATATTTTTGGCTTTTGCTCTAAAATTCCTTTGCCCTACTATTGTGATCACCTCTTCTCTGAAGTGCTTATTGAAAATCAGGCTGTATGATATAAAAGTCTGGATTTTTAAAATCCTCTTAAATGTAGCTTGACTCACTAGATTTAAAATCCCATAGGTAAATAATAATAATCAAAATTTGAATTTTCGTTCACATTCTTGAATGTATGTGGTATGATGTGTTGTGATTATTCATCCATATCAAAAATGATATGTCTGACACCTGCTTTGCAGGCAAAATAATGGAAGCCTGATGCTGGTGGAAAGGCAGCTTTAGTCTGCTGAGAGAAAATGAACTCCACATCAGAATTCTGTAATACCTGCAGAGAAAGAAAGAATATATTTTTAGAGCTGTATAAAAAGGATGGAAGAAGAAGTTCCAATGACTAGCAAATATATGAAAAAAATGCTGAATATCACTAGCCATGATGGAAATGCAAATCAAAATCACAATGAGGGGCCTTCACTGTGGCACAGCAGGTTAAAGCCCTGGTCTGAAGCACCAGCATTCCATATGGGTGCCAGTTCTAGTCCCAGCTGCTCCTCTTCCAATCCAGCTCTCTGCTATGGCCTGGGATAGCAGTAGAGGATGGATCAAGTCCTTGGGCCCCTGCACCCACTTGGGAGATTCAGAGGTTCCTGGCTTCAGATTGGCGCAGCTCTGGCCATTGCCGCCATCTGGGGAGTGAACCAGCAGATGGAAGACCTCTCTCTCTGTCTCTACCTCTCTCTGTAACTCTGTCTGTCAAATAAATAAAATAAATCTTTTTTAAAAATCACAATGAAAGAAGCTCCTAGCTCCTGGCTTTGGATGGACTAAGCACAGGCCATTGCAGCTAACTGGGGAGTGAACCAGTGAGTGGATGGAAGACTCTCTCTCTCTGTCTCTTTCTGTCTGTCTCTCTCTCTCTCTCTCTCTCTCTCTGCCTCTCTGTAACTCTGCCTTTAAAAATAAATAAATTTTTTAAAAAAGAAAAAAAAAACCTTTAGAAAAGGAAAAGAAGACCTCTCTCTTCTCGCTCTGCTCCCTTTGCTGTGAGGCCTCTAGTGGTTGTGTGGTCTCCTCTCTGAAACACAAGGCAGCTTTGTTGACATCACTGATGATGCTTGTCAGCAGGGATCGGGCCACACTGCCAGACTGCTTTGTTAGTCATCTCAACTGTCCATGTCCATTGCAGCTGCTCTGGAACTCATAGGAAGATCTCAGTTTTTGCAAACTAATGGAAAAGAACCACTTGTGTAAGAGGGAGTTTGTTACAGGGTTTTCCGACAAGTTAATGCGTGGAAGTTACATCATTAGAACAAAAGAATGCCTTAATTCTATGTTGAAAAAGAAGAGTGTAAAGTGGTTTTCTGACAGTAGTCCTCTACTGTCCTTAGACTAGAGGAAGGTTTGTCCATCTTTAATATTAATGAATGTGTTAGCATTCTAATTGCATTTAGAATTCAAAGAGTAAAAGTCCTAGAAATTGCTAAGATGCTTTACTCAGTAAAGATGCCTAGAATACTTGGAAAATCAGAAAACTTAACTTTTTTTCAGTTGGTGTGAAATTTTTCATGTGATTTTTGCTTCTGTGCATTTATTAAAAATATTTATGCAAAATGTTTACACAGTGCCTGGCACTGGATAAATGTTGGCTCCTTTATGTCATGTGAAGCATAAAAATTGCATACATGAAGTTATTTCTTCAGTAATCTTTAAAAAGAGAATCTTTGCTTTCCCATTTCATGATTTTTTTTTCACCCTAATGCTTAAAGAAGCATTTCTCAAACTGTTCAGTAATTTTGATGTGATTGGACACTTTTATCTTAGTCCAGGTTTAATAGACAGCACAGTCAGTGCTCAATGTCAAAGTTATTTGGGAGGGTGGTTTTATTAATCAATTCAGTTAATGATTATATTCACAATCCTTAAAACTCTTGTGCTTTGATAGAAATAGTTTTTCCCCTATTTGAGCTGGGACTTACACAAAGAAATGAGGTAATAGGTATGCCAATTACTCTGATCATTTTATACACATTTATGCACTCATAGCAATGTCACACTGTACCCCAAAAATATGTATGATTACTACATGTCAGTTAAAAATAAAAATATATTAAATTTTAGAAGTAATTTTTTGTTTCTACAAAAAGAAAATGCTGTTGGAATCTGTAGTGGAATTTAGGAGTTGTCTCCAACAATAGTGAGCCTTTGAATCCATTGATATTGAGACTCACAGTTGTGAAGAAGAGGATAGCTCTCCATTTAATTCCTTCTGATTTCTTTCATATATATGCATGTGTATGTATAAATATATATACATATATATATATTGTTTGTACTTTGGATTATTAAAAATGGCAGCTTTTAAAAATTAATTTCCAGTAGTTCCTTGTCACAAAAATAGTTGATTTTTAAAATTCATTTGTTTATTTGAAAGGCAGAGTTTACAGAGAGATGGAGGGAAATGGGGAAGGTAGAGAGCTTCCACCAGTTCACTCCCCAAATGGCCACAACAGCTGGAGCTAGGCCAGTCTGAAGCCAGGAGTTGGGAGCTTCTTCCTGGTCTCCCATGTGGGTACAGGGGCCCAAGGACTTAGACCATCTTCCGCTGCTTTCCAAGGCACATTAGCAGGGAGCCGGATTGGAAGTGGAGCAGCCAGGACTCAAACCACCACCCATGTGTGACACCAGCATAGCAGGCGGAGGCTTTACCTGCTACACCACAATGCTCACCCCCAGTAGTTGATTTTTGTATATTGCTCTCATATCCTTTGACTTTCTTAATCTCATGTATTCTAGTAGTTTAAAATTCTTTTTGTTAATATAAAGAGAATAGATGTTATGTATTACATAGGTACAGTTCTAAGAAGGTAAACATACTTCCCTCCCTCCACTTTTCCCTCAATCAGTCCCCTCCTTCCTTTATTTTTTTCTTTAATCTTTGCAGATGCATGCTTTCAATCCACTCTGTAGTCATAGGCTTAATTCATACTAACCATAATATTCAACAAGTAAAAAATAGGAAGACCAGAGTTCTACAATAGTATAAACAAGGGCTAAAAGCAACAATCATATCACAAGATGTTTGTTTCATTCCTATAAATTTTTGATATTCTATATTAACAGCCACATATCAGAGAAAACATGATATTTGTCTTTTTCAGACTGGCTTAGTTCACTAAGCATGATGGTTTCTAGTTGCATCCATTCTGTTGTGAAAGGCAGGATCTCATTCTTTTTTATGGCTGAGCACCATTTCATAGTGTACACACACACACACACACACATATATCACATTTTCTTTATCCAGTCATCAGTTGATGGATATCTGTATTGATTCTAGTAGTTTTATACTTTGGGATTATCTGCACCAAAAATTTTAGCATCTGAGTGAAAACAGTTTTCTTTGTTTTTTCCTATTTGTCTTTTATTTTTACTTGCCTTGCTGTTATGGTGACTAGAAACTCCAGTAACTACTGAATAGGAGTATCTTGTTCCTAGTCTTAGAGGTAGAATATTGTCTTTTACCATTAAATATGATGCTAGAGTAGTTTTTTTTTTAGCTTTGTTATTTTAAGTTTAATTTCACTTTATTGGAGAGAGAGAGAGAGAGAGAGAGAGAGAGAGGTACCCATCTTCCATCTCCTAGTTTACTCCTCAAGTGCTCACAACAGTAGGAGTGGGTCAGACTGAAGCCAGGAGCGTGAAACTCAAGCTAAGTAAACTCAACCTGAGTCTCTCATATGGGAGGCAGGAACCCGAGTACTTGAGCCATTATCTGTTTATTATCAATCATATTTATATCATGACTAGATGTTGAATTTTGTTAGGAACTTTATCAGTATCTATTGAGATAATTATGTTTTATTTCTTGATGTGGTAAATTATATTGCTTTTTGACCACTGAACGAGCCTTGCTTTTCTAGGATCAACCTCATTTGTTGAGGATGTTTCATTTTTATATATTGATGAAATTGAGTCTCAGATACATTTATTAAGGACTTTTGTATCTTTGTGAGGGATGTTAAGCTGTGGTCTTTTATATATTTGTTAAGATCAGGATAATGTTAGTCATTTGATTTAATTAATTTCTAATTTAATTGGGTTGATTTTTATTTTCTTTAAGAGAATGTATCAAACTGATACATGTTGATCCTTTAAATGTTGGAAGAACTTGCTGATAAAATATCTAAAGCCTTAGGTATTTGTTTCATGGGAAGTTTTAAATTATGGATTCATTTTCATTAGTAGTCAATAGGTTTGCTTAGGTCATCTACTTCATTTTTGAAGAGTTTAGAGAGTTTATGGTTATTAAGGAATTTCTCCATTTTATATAAGTTGTCAAATTTGTATACATGGAGCCATTAACAGTATTACTACCTTATTTACTCTTACCATCTTAAATGTCAGTAGTAATATTCCTGCTTTCATTCCTGATATATGTCTTGATTTGTACTTTCCATCTTTTTTTTTTTTTTTGACACTGAAACTACTGAAAACTATTTTTACACTGGAAATTGTTGAAACATTCTGTATCTTTTTGCATCCAATTATATGGTATAATTCTAGCAATTCGCAGAAAAATAAACCTTCCATCTTTTTTTGCCTTTTGGCAGTTTTTCACAGGAATATTTATTAGTTTCATTGATTTCTCTATTTTTAATTAATTTCCACTGCATTGTTTTCTTTCTGTTTTTTCTAGCTTTACTTTGCACCAGTTACTGATTTGATTTTTGTTTCAATGGAAGCCATCTGTACCACAATTTTGCCTCTAAGCACTGTTGCATCCCACAAATTTTCAAACATGATGTCTTCATTTTCCTGCAGTTCAAAATATTTTCTTACTCACTTTGACATTTATCCATGGATAATTTAGAGCTGTTTACTTTTCAAATGGTTAGAGATTATCCTTCTGTTACTGATTTTTAGTTAACTTGCCTTATATTTGGAGAGCACATTTATTTTCTTTTTTTAAAAGTTTATTTGAAAAGCAGAGACAGAAAGAGAGACAGACAGACATACAGAGTTCTCCCATCTACTAGTTCACGCTCAGTTCTCCCATGTTGGGGGCAGGACCCAACCACTTGAACCAATCACCTGCTGCCTTTTAGGTTGTGCAAGAGTGAAAACCTGAAATTGAGGGTGGAGCCTGAACAAAAACTTACTTGCTCCGATATGGATATGGACATATATTTTTATTGGACAGGCAGAGACAGAGACAGAGATCATCCATCTACTGTTTGATTTCCCAAGTGACTGCAACCGCTGGTACTGGGTCAGGCCAGAACCAGAGAGCCAGGAGTCAGGAACTCAGTCCAGGTCTCCCATGTGGGTGCCAGGGGTCCAAGTACTTGAGCCAACACCTGCTGCCTCTTGGAGTGGGCATTTGCAGCAACTTGGAATTAGAAGCCAAGCTGGGACTTGAACCCAGGTACTCATCTATGGGATGCAGGTATTGTGTTCCGAGCAGTGTCTTAATTGCTGTGCCAAATGCCAGCCCCAGCATGCCCTTTTTCTGTTCTTTTAAATCGAGTTTCTTAAATCTGTAGGTTCATATCTTTTACCAAATTTGGGATAAGTTCAGTTTTATTTATTCAAATATCTTTTCTGCCCTACACCCTTCCTTCTGTGACTTTAATGACAAGAAAGTAAAATCTATTAATTGTCCCACAGATCCTTGAATGGACTATGTTAATTTCTTTTCATCAATCTTTTTTCTGTTTATCATTCAGATTGATTGGTTTCTGTTGATCTGTGGCCAAGTTAAACCTGTTATCTCAAATATTGGTATTTAGATTGATCTCGTATTTTTAAAAATTGTGGTTATTGAATCTTTCCAGTTCTAAAATTTCCATTTCATTCTGCTTTTTTTTGTTCATTTGTTTTGACAGGCAGAGTGGACAGTGAGAGAGAGAGACAGAGAGAAATGTGGGGAGCAACTTGGACTAGACTAAGTTACTGGAATTAAGACTTATTCTATGCATCTGCTCTCCCACAATATGGCGCTGGGAGAGGAATAAACAGCTTCTATGCAGCTGCCTCCAGTTCAACCAATAAATAGCAGGACCTGCTCCTGATTGGAGGAGAGCAGCGTACTCGGCGTGAGGATAGCAGAGTTGGGATTGGTGGAAGAGGACTATAAAGGAGGAGAAAGACAACATGCATGGGGAACATCTAAGGGGAACATCTGGATAACATCTGAGCAGCCCCCAAGAGAGCCGGCCGGCGGTGTGCCACTCCCCTGTGGAAGTGGGGAAAGTGGCAGGGGGAGCCGCCCTTCCACGGAGGTGGAAGGATTGGCAGCCAACCCGGGAAGAACCAGCAGCAAACCCGGGAAGGGCCGAGCAGACAAAAGAACAGTGCAGGGTCCACGAAGAGGGGGAGCAACAGAGAAAGGTCTTCCTTTGCCATTGGTTCACCCTCCAATGGCTGCCGCAGCCGGTGCACTGTGGCTGGCGCACTGCGCTGATCTGAAGGCAGGAGCCAGGTGCTTCTCCTGGTCTCCCATGGGGTGCAGGGCCCAAGCACTTGGGCCATCCTCCACTGCACTCCCTGGCCACAGCAGAGAGCTGGCCTGGAAGAGGGGCAACCAGACAGAATCTGGCGCCCTGACAGGGACTAGAATCCAGTGTGCCGGTGCCACAGGCGGAGGATTAGCCTATTGAGCCGCGATGACAGCCTTCATTTTTCTTTAAATGTGCTTTTCCTTCATAAGACTCTCCCCCCCCCTCAGGTGTTTGCCCTTACTTTTTGGAGATTTTTTGGTGCTCTCTCTTAAAATCTTTTCCTATTAACTAACTTCTGTGTCATTTTGCCATTGGTGTCTGCTGTGCGTGAATTGAGGTTTCTCCCTAGGTGTTGAGTAAGTTTGAATCATGTCTTAAACACTTGAACAGTGTTATGAGATTCTAGATCTTGTTTAAAACCTGTGGAGAATACTGAGTTTCAGACCGCTAGGTTTAACCAGCTGCCTTTGGATTGTGGTTTCAGTGGCACTTCTGCTTCCAAAGCCTTGCTGTGCCGTGCTGTTCAGATCTCTTTCGAGTGTGTTCCTGCCAGAGGCTGGTTTCCGACCTGGTCATTGGTCATCATTTATTTTTCAGTCTTCGCAGTGCTATTTAGCAGCAAGTAAGTGCTGCTCAGCTGTGGCCCCTGGAATCGCCATACAGGTTCATGGAATCACTTTCCTGAGTCCTGGTGGTTGACTGTCTTCCTGATATTTTCTGTTGTGTTGGGCCCCTTTTTTCTTTTCTTCTGCCTCTAAGACTGATTTTTCATTTTTCCTGTTCTGTTATATACTTCCTAAAACTAATGCAAAGCAGTGTAAGTGTTGTCCATGATTCTGTGGAGTTCCTGCTGTCCAGTGCCAGGTGTACCAGTCTTTTGCATTCATCTGAGAGGCAGAGAGGAAAAGAGAGGGGGAGAGAGAGAAAGTGAGAGAGTTTTTGTCTGTGTTGTTCCCCAACTGTCCACAATGGCCTAAGCTGGGGCCAAAGCTCAGAGTTGGTAATTCAGTCCCTGTCTCTCATGGGGGTGGCAGGAACTAATCAGTTGAGACATTACTGTTGCCTGCCCCAGAAGTTTGGTTATCAAACTCAGGTACTCAAATATGGGATGCAGGCATTTTAACTAATAGCATAACTGCTAGGCTGAGCGCATGCCCCAGATGTACCAGTCTTAACTGTAGACCCTGAAATGTCCATGCATGTGGTTTACGTGCTCACCAGTCAGTGTAGACGGAACATTTCCAGCTTCCTGGTAAGTTCCCTCATGTTCCCCCTCTCCCTGCATCAGCCGCTCTTCTGATTTCTAGCACCATGTCTGTTCTCAGACTTGACATAAACAGATCCTGAAAAGGGTGTTCTCATGTATCTAGTATTTTAGTCAAGGGATTTTGTGGCCCAGCCTGGTGTATTATTTAATATGACTGTTTCTGACTCTGTTACACTAAAAACACCTAAACCAAAGCAGATTCAATTTTTTACTTTATATTTTTCTTAACTGTGAAAGTCTTAAAATTCTTTGAAATTTTCCATATCCCTTTTCCCAGTCTAAAACATTCAGTGAGTGTCTCCCTCATTCACTTACACTGTGTCTGTTACTTATTCTCACAGGTTCATCTTCTCCCAACTTCCTTTTCCTTCTTCCACATTTCCTTCTGCCAGCACAGAGATGAAAAGGAGAGTAATAACTTCTTATATCCTATTTGTTCTTTGCCATGCTAGCATTTAGTTTGGGAAAATTCAGGTTGAACTGAGTGTCTGTAGTTAGGGTACTAATGGGGTGTTTTTCTCCCTTCTTTCTGACAGCATGATGGAAGTGGTTCATTACATGACATTCAACTATAATTGCCATCCAGTCCAGAACCAGAAGATGGTGATCAAATATGTAAGGTAATCAGGCTAAATATTTCAAATGTTTTGAATATTAAAATAATAAAGCTATAACAATGAAAGTGTTTAATAATAAGGATGTTGAAAATTTAGAGATTTACTTTCTGGAGTATTTCAAGTGTACATATAAAAACTTAGGGATTTGCATTTTTTAAAAGATGTATTTATTTATTTAAAAGGCAGAGTTAGAGAGGGGGAGAGCAAGACTTCCATCTCCTGGTTCACTCCCCAAATGGCCTCTTTAGCCAGGACTGGACTAGGAGCTTCATCCAGGTCTCCCATGTGAGTGGGAATGGCCCAAGTACTTGCACTGTTTTTACTGCCTTCCCAGGTGTATTAGGGAGCTGGATCAGAAGTACAGCAGCCAGGACTTGAACCTGCTCCCATAGGGGGATGCCAGTACTACAGGCAGTGCTGTTAACCTGATGTACTACAGCACCAGCCCTGAAATTTGCTTTCTTGAGACTTGCCCTTAACTTTTGCTACTTTGTTAAGTTAAAATCCCTGTGTTGTTTAATTTGAATTTGTCCGTTGGATAATTAGTATTGATTCAGAATCCTTTTCCAAAAATCATCACTTTTTACAATTTTTACATACAGCTTCCAAGAAAAATTAAAGTGGCAATTAAGTTTCACTGCGTATCTCATTTATCACAATGTTGAAAGATACTAGAAAATACTAAAAATTAGATTAACTTTATTAGGCTCATGTTTTCCCTGTGTTTCTTATGTAGATTTCTCCTGCCTTTGAATATTAAGTTTATAACTTTATTTCATTCCTCTGTAATTTTTACTGTCATGATTTCACATGTGACATATATACCTGATAACATATAAATTTTCTTTCTTTCTTACTTGGTGATCCATCTGCCCACTAGACATATTCCTACACTATCTGCAGCTACCTCCAACAATGTATTTAAAACTCACACATATTCCTCTTTGAACATCTGTGTCCTCCTGTACTCGCCATTTCTTTTGGTGGCACAGTTTTTCACCGTGTCCCTAAAGTAGTAAATAGGAGTGTCTTGACTGCTCCTCTGTGCCTTTCTCTCTCATGCCGTGAATTGTCAAAATCTCCACACTTTGATTTCCCCACTTCCATCTCTGTTATCACTCTTTTCAGTTAGATTCCTTCTGTCATCTGGAATAATAGAGTATTTTGATGACACGTTCCTAGCCCAGTTTTGTTGCTTTTGTTGTCAAATTTGTTCTCCAAATGCTGTCAGTGCTGTCTGAAATGTAAATCTACCACTCCCTGGCTAAGTCTGTGCCCCATCGTTATAGCCCTCTGTGCTGTGTGGCCCTTGCCTGGTTCACAAACCTACTTGTGCCTCACTCGTCACCAGCCTTTGTGTGACCACATCACTGCTTCAATTTCCCCAGATGTGCTCTGCTTGTCTTCCCCTCTGTATTTTTGTAGAGCATTCAGAATCCCTTCCTGCTGCGTCCTCAGAACCTTCTGCTCATTCCTTTAAGACCCCACTGGAGTCACGCATTTCCTGACATGTCCTCCCCTGCCCATCTTTATGTATAGTCTTACAGCAGTGCCTGCATGTAGTAAGTGCTGCGTAAATTTTGTCTATTAATATTCTTACCACATTGTATTTTGATCTCATATTTTGAGTCCATTTCTGTAACGTGGGTAGAATCCACAACTATAGGAATGTTGGCTATGTAGTGTTCCATCAGTTTGCTCTATTGGGTTTCACTTGTTCCCTTATGGGACAGTTGTAAACTTGTAAACTTTCAGGTAGTATCTTGTTGATCTTTTCACACTTAGAATCATTTCTTCAGCATAGATTCCTAGAAGTGGAGTAACCGAATCAGAATTGCAGATATTTTTGTGATTTTATACATATAGGCATATGTTTGTCTAGAAAGGTTGGTTGCTTTGTCTATTGAGTTGCTACATTTTTTCTCTAATCTTCTTAATCACAATGATAACCCCCCTCCAATTTAATATCTGTAAAATAAGTGCTTCCAGTATTTTGTTTTTCTAAAACAAGTCAAATAGAGCATTTTTCAGATTACATGTGTTTGTGAGAACTATTTGTTGGAATCTTGACAGTGATCTTAGGTGTTTGAGCTAGCTTCTGGTAGAATTGCGATATAAAACTTTTGTCATGTTTGCATAGGTTTCACAAGGCTTTAATCAGAAAATTAATTGTATAGATGATGAAAGTTTTATATAAGAAATACATTTATGATTTCTTAGTAAGTTTGCTACAGAATTTAAACATATTCTAGATAAATCCTTGAAAATGGGTCTTTTATGATCTGTAATCCATCTTTTGTCTAATTTATGAATTTTTAGAATTCTTAAACTCTTTCAGGTCTTTTTTTTAGTGATATAAAAGCTGTCTTTCCCAATTATACTGTCCATAACATTTTAAAATATTTTATGACATGTTAACACCTTTGTAGGATGTCTGTTTCTGATCTTTTGTTTAGAGACTGCATTTTTTGAGGTTATTCCCTGTGTGTCTGGAGAAGATGACATAACTTTGCTTAGTAACTACACCATTGCCATTATTTGCTTGCATGTTTCTCTGCCTGGAAAGATGTGGTGTATCATCTATATATAAAAAATCTAATCCCTTGCTTAAACTACTTCCTATTCTGAATAAGTGAAGAGAAGTTCTGGATAAGTGAAGAGAAGTACTCAAAATGGACTGCCTGTAGGGTAATGATACTTCACACTTGTAAAGGTGACCAGATTCCTGTTTAGCTTGACATAGGTTTCCATTTCACAGTATTGGGCATTTCTCGTTGATGAACTTGACAGACTATTTTTTTCTCTTTGACTCAGGCAGCGCTGTTCAGGAAAGTGGTTCATGGTCAACTCATCACGTTTATTACTCTTCAGGCATATTTATCTCTTTGCTGATTGCTGAACCAGCCATGAAATTCTACTGTGTCTTTAATTATACTATTTCCTCTGTCTGTTGTGCCCTTCATTTTCTCTGAGAGGCATCCTTTGAAATGTTAGCTAAAGTTACAGTTCTGTATGTGACAGATTGATTCTATGACCAGGATCCCAGTTTCCTCATGTGTAAAAGGAGATAATGGTGTATACCTCAAGTGACACAGTTAAGATCAAGTGCCTAAATACTTTCAAGTGCATAGTTTCTAACACCCAATAATTACTGAGTGAATGTTAGCCTTTACTTCTGTTGCTGTTCATCATTTACATGTCAGACTCCATTAGACCATTAAATGATGATTTTGTTTTATTCTTTCTTTAGATTTATTTATTTGAAAGGCAGAGTTACAGAGAGAGAGAGAGGGAGAGACAGAGATAGAGAACTTCATCAGATGGCTCACTCTCCAGATGGCTGCAATGGCTGGAACTGGGCCAGGCTGAACTCAGAAGCCTGGAACTCCATCCAGGTCTTCTGTATGGTGCAAGGGCCCAAGGACTTGGTCCTTCCTCTGCTGTTTTCCTGGGCACATCATCGGGGAGCTGGATTGGAAGTGAAGCAGCGGAACTTGAACCAGCACCCATGTGGGATGCTGGCATCGCAGGGAGTGGCTTAAAACACTATACCACAACACCGGCCTCCTATGACATTCTTTTTAATAAAAGATTTTTCCCCTTAAATGAACAAATAGATCATTTTCTAGTCTTTGTCATTGATGTAGTGCTCTTTAATAAGGTATTTTAAATGCCTTATCTTAAATTTTTTTAATATTTCAGAATGAAGATTAATTAAATGAAATTAAACAACTTAAAGAAGAAAGAAAGAAAAAAGATGAAAAAATCCAACTATTAGAACATCAGCTTGTAAGTATGATAGTGTAATATATAAAATGGAGACTTTTCAAACTGGGAAATACATCCTTTTCATAAGACTGTGATCCAGAATTCAAGTTTGACTTTATTTTTGGCTCTCATACTTTCACTATTGCATTATTTGTAGATTATATGCATTCTAACAAAAGTATGTGCTGTAACCTTCATTCTAAATATTAAGTGTTCAGTGTTAAAAATTCTTTGTTGTTCCATTTTCAGTGGCATCTGTTTTGGGGATTTATAAATTTACCAAATATGTTCATTTACTAATACAGGGTAGACGACTTTGCTTTAGAGATAAGGTTAAAGAAACAAATCCTGGGAAGTTGAGAACAGGACATTTCCTTTCTCTGTGAGCAAAATGAGACTGAGTATTCAGGCTTAGGCATCGGGATAGCTATCAAATATTTATTCCCTGTGGGTGATGTTGAGTGATCCCTTAGAGTTTGTCTGAATCTTTGAACAATATTCAATGTTAATCCCATGTAAAAACAGTATATATACTGTCTTGAATTTAATTTAGTTTAGCTTGCAATAATTTAAAAAGCTAGGATAAAAAGAACGTAAATCAGAAAAATCATAACCATCAAGAAGATCTTTATTAGTCATCAAAAAATATCTTGGAACAATGAAACAATTCAGCCATATGAGGGGTTAATCTCACTTAGAACATAAAGTATATATGATACTCCCCTCTGAGCTGCTGAGGCCATGTAGTTATTTCAGCTATTATGATTAAGAATACAAAGAAAATGTGTGAGTCCAAGTGAAGAACATCTAATATTTCAGATTGAAGTCCTACCGATACAGAATTAAAAAGGGGAATAATAAGACCTAATGTTTATGTCTCAGTGGTAAAGACAAGGGAGCAGGTGTTTAGCCTAGCAGTTAAGACTCCTGCATCTTACACTGGAACACCATGATTCAATTCTGGACTTAGTTTCCTGTCAGTATATACCATGCGAGGCAGCAGAGATGGCTCAGTTAGGGTCCTGCCTCCTGTGTGGAAGACCCTCATTGTGTTCCCAGCTCCCAGATGTGGGTCCAGTCCATCCCCAGCCATTGCACACATTTGGGGAGTGAACCAGTAGATGGAAGCTTCCTCTATGTGTCCATTTTTCTATGTCTCTCTGCATCTCAAAAACAAAACAAAAAGCTATAAACTAAGAAATAATCCAGTTTTTAGGGAGAAAGTAAATATGTAAATTAGGAAATTAAGTTAGCTTCAACTTTTGCAAAAAATGTATTACAGAGCACAAGAAATTGTTAGGTCTAGTACACTTCAAAAACAGGTCATAATCCTCGTAATTAATTTCCAGATAGTTTTATCTATAAACAAAAGTACATTTTCAGTCCTTTAACATCTTAAAAAGTATGCCACATAGTTATCTGTCTAAAAATTACTTAATGCATTGCAAATACTTGAGAGAGAAATTGGAAAATAACTCAAGAATAGGTAGCAAAGATTTAAATGAATAAGTGGTGTAATGAAATCGTCTTTAGAGAAATTAAGTTGGCTAAACCTCTGAACCATTGATTGGAAAAAATTTACTGCTCATTATTTTATCTGATGCAATTATATATCATTTGAATGTTGGAATTTAGAAATCTTTTAAGTTCTGAAATTAAAATAATTTTTACTTAAAAAATTTGAGTTGCTATTTTTGAGAATATATTTAGACTAAATTGTAAAAGTTTAAGGTAGCAGATAAGGAATAAACTGAAGGAAGTCAGAAGTATTGAATGTTTTATCATCTACAAATGAACCCTTAGACATTCTTTTTAAAATTATAGTTAGATAAATTGTAATAAACCTTGTGACATAGTTTTTTCTTTTAAAGATTTATTAATTTATTTGAATGGCAGAGTTACAGAAAAGGGAGCAGGGAAAGAGAGAGAGAGAGAGAGAGAGAGAGAGAGAGAGAGAGAATCTTCCATCCACTTGTTCACTCCCTAAATGGCTGCAACAGCCAGTGCTGCTCTATGCTGAAGCCAAGCCAGTTGCCAGGAACTTCATCTAGTTCTCCCATGTGGGTGCATGGGCCCAAGCACTTGGACCATCTTTCCAGGCATATTCCCAGGCATATCCCAGGGAGCTGGATAGGAAGTAGAGCAGTCAGGACAAGAACTGGTATTCACATGGGATGCCAGCATTGCACACAGAAGCTTTACCCCTTACACCACAACACTGGACCCTGTGACATGCTTTAAAGTAACTACTAGTAGGTTGAAAGACTCTGTCTTGGAGGATACATGAAAAATTAGAGAAAACAGAAAAATGAGCTCATTTAAATAAACTGAAGGGGAATTGTGGCCTCACATGCACAGCAAACTTTGTGAAACTTGGCAGTTCCTGTTCTTGATTCTAGAGACTAATGTTGGTACAGTTTGTCTCCATAGATTTACAGGGCTGGAGAGGATTTACTGCTAGTCATTAACAGCAGTGACGTGCTGAAGCAGACGTCTGATTAAATGAGTTTTAAGGAGAAACATGTCCTTTTTGCAGTAGGGCATTGGAAGTCATTCAGGAAGATTATAAAGGTATAATGTTTACCTCTGAAACTCTAGAAAATCACTTGTTCAAATCAGAAGAATTTAAAAGTTATAAACTATTGAAAGTAGAGATTTGTAATAGCATTTTTTTTTTATTTTTTGACAGAGTGGACAGTGAGAGAGAGAGAGACAGAGAGAAAGGTTTACCTTCGCTGTTGGTTCACCCTCCAATGGCTGCCGTAGCCAGCACTGCAGCCGGTGCACTGCGCTGATCCAATGGCAGGAGCCAGGTACTTATCCTGGTCTCCCTTGGGGTGCAGGGCCCAAGCACTTGGGCCATCCTCCACTACACTCCCTGGCCACAGCAGGGAGCTGGCCTGGAAGAGGGGCAACCGGGACAGAATCCGGCGCCCCGACTGGGGCTAGAACCCGGTGTGCCGGCGCCACAAGGTGGAGGATTAGCCTAGTGAGCCACGGCATTGGCCGAAATGTAATAGCATTTTCACATGATCAAAAATAAAATTGCCCTTCTATTTAAAATTTCTTTCTTTACATCTTTAGGTTACATTTTGTAAATGGGGGAAAAGGCACAAGAAAAGCCATTAATAGGAGTCAGATTACATTTCTTATCTCTAATATTAATTTTTTAATGACTTTGGCAAATTCTGTTACCTCTTTAGTGCTTTATCCAGAATGCAAAGGTTTTCTTGATGATTTCAAAGTTTTCTCCTTCCAGTTCTATACTTCTATGCTTTCTTGTCATTTATAAGGTATACATTCTTTTTTTAAACTTTTATTTAATAAATATAAATTTCAAAAGTACAACCTTTGAATTTTTCCCCCCATAACCTCCCTCCCACCCGCAACCATCCTATTTCCCACTCCCTCTCCCTCTCCCACCCCATTCTTCATCAAGATCAACTTGGTATATACTAAGTAAACATTTCAACAGTTTGCACCCACACAGGTACACAAAGTATAAAGTACTGTTTGACTAGTAATTTTACCATTAATTTGTTTAGTACAACACATTAAGGACAGAGATCCTACATGGGGAGCAAATGTACAGTGACTCCCGTTGCTGATTTAACAATTGACACTCTTATTTACAATGTCTGTAATCACCCGAAGCTCTTGTCATGAGCTGCCAAAGCTATGGAAGCCTCTTGAGTTCACAAACTCCAACCTTATTTAGACAAGGCCATAATCAATGTGGAAGTTCTTTCCTCTCTTCAGAGAAAGGTACCTCCTTCTTTGATGGCCCATTGAGTAGTCTTGGTGGGAAAGGTATACATTCAACTGTAACCTATGTTTGCATGCAAACTTTTGGAAAAATAAAATGACAGTATAAAGTGTTGAATTCATGTTTACGTGATGCAAGCTGATATAAAATTATATTACAATGCTCTGAGAATTTAACTGAAAGGTAGAGAGGTTTGACTATTCAAATCTTATTCCAAAATGCTAAGGATTCTTGTTATTTTCTCCTCAGAACACTAATTAAATAATAATTTAGATGTATTTGTACATTGAAACCAGCATAATTTTGTGAAATTACTAGTGTATAATTTTAATTATGGAGTCATAGAAAGTGAAACTCAGGTTAAATAGGCTAGAAGTATCTTTGAAAACCCATGCTAGACTTTGGTTCGAATCTTGCTTTTGAAACATAGCTGTGTTCTCTTAAGGAAGGTATATAATCTCTCTTGAGCCTTTCCTGTAAATGGAAATAATAAAAATACTGATGCTAGAGGGTTGTGGGAGTTAAATGAACCATGGCCTAATGCCTGGCCCAGGGGTGTGGGATAATTACTAACTCTTATTTAATGGCTTGTTCCAAATGACCCAGCATAAATCAATGCATGTCTTAGAATGTTTTAAATCCCTAACTAAAAGTGACTTAAGGTACAAGAACATTTGTAAACTAAAATAACAAGAAAGTGTATAGGTCCCATCCATTTCCATGGTTACTTATTGGTCATTTGGTTAATGGTTGAAGTTCTAGATTGGCTTTTCTAGAATCCTTGTGGCTTTCTCTTCCTTTGTAGAAAGTCTTTTTAGCTGTAGGTGTCATATTCTCACAGGGTAATACCCAAATGTGGGTGCAGAACCCATTTTCCCTAGTAGATCTGTTTAATACTTGTGTTCAAAATGGACATACTATTTCTCAGAAATCCCTCAGACTTTCCTCCTGTTTTATTAGCTACATTTGAGTTCCTTATCCCTTCCTAAGCATACATTGGTTCAGAGTAATCAAGATCTATTTCCTTGGAACAAGAGGAAAAATGTACTTCCTCAAAGAATATCATGTGAATACAATCTGTCAGCTATTACAGAAAGCAGGTGGAGAAGGAGTGATTTGGGCAGTTGGTTTACATCTATTGAAGTGTTACTAAAAACTAGGTTTTTCCAATTATGGAAGATTCAAATGTCTAGTATAACTCAAATATTACTCTCCACATGTTAGCAAAAAGGATATTATCTCTGGAATTGTCATAATCAGGATGCAATAAGTCATGAATCTGCATTCTGATTCGTGTTTTATACTTCTTCTCCTCTTTACATACCTCCCCTATATGTTACAAATTAAGTCCTAATACAATGAATTCCAAGAGACTTAGTTGACTTGCATTTGTAGTAGTGAGTTTGGTTTCAGCTTAAGATGGAAACTGTGTAATGTAGAGATTTTTGTTTATAATTGGATTTTATTTTCCATAGGAGATTGGAATAATCTGAGTACAATTGCGAAAATTTTTAATATTGGTAAATACTTTAAAAATAGGAATGTGTAATTTCAACTTGATGTAGTAATCAAGGATTGCTTAGGTTTTTCTATGAGAAAGTATATTTACCTTCAGTGGGGTTGCCTAACAAATAATTTGGTTACATTTTAGCTTTACATAACAGTGAATTCTCATTTTCCATCTTTTCATTGTATTTGATGATGATTTGAAAGCACCAAAGTTTACACAGTATGTACACTGTGTGTTGTATAACTGAGTATACTTTGAGAGGCATCACATATAGAGAATTCATTTGAGAATTGAGAGGGACAGACGGTCTTGTGGTCTTGTCAAAGGGTAGAGATGCTTCAAAAAATTATTGTCCAGTAAAGAGAACACATCATTTTTTTTGACAGGCAGACTGGACAATGAGATAGAGACAGAGGGAAAGGTCTTCCTTTTCCGTTGGTTCATCCCTCAATGGCCGCTGCAGCCGGTGTGCTGCGCTGATCCAAAGCGAGGAGCCAGGTGCTTATCCTGGTCTCCCATGCGGGTGCAGGGCCTTCCCGGGCTACAGCAGAGAGCTGGACAGGAAGAGGAGCAACTGGGACAGAACCAGCACCCCGACTGGGACTAGAACCCAGTGTGCCAGCACCACAGGCTGAGGATTAACCTATTGAGCTGCAGCGCTGGCCAAGAGAACACATCATTAAAGAGACTTGGCAACATTGCACATATGAATAGGTAGTCTGACTTATGGATTGGTGGTATTTAGTAGCAAGTAGATTCCCATCAAAAATGCATTCAAGGAGAGTGTACAATAATGACTACATAGCAATATAATCATTTAGAAAACTATAAAATTTGCATTTGTATTCTTTATATACTGTGTATCACTATATATTTATATATACACATAATACTGTATATATTTTTAGCACATAAGTACACACTGTGTGAATTTTATATAATATGCTTTTAAACAATTTAAGAGATTGCCGAGGGTAGTTGGACTGTTTGAAATTCTGCTCTCACTGGCTGACTCAAATCCAGTCCCTGAATAAGATGAGAGACTACTGAGTAAAGACTGATATTTGCTATAAAAGTTAAGAACCATTTTGTAATGTGTAACTTTTTTCTTGGTTTGTTTTTTTTTTACCCCCTAAGAGAGCCCCTAATGACTTTGTGTGTGTATGCAGAATGAAACCAATGTAAAAATGTGTGTTTTTGTTCAGGCAACTCGGTGTAACTGCCACCAAAAATCTAAAGATTTTTTGCACTTACGCTGACAAATACACCCAGACTCCCTGGAGAAGAATTCCTGTGAGTAACAAATGCTCTCACCCTCCTCTCCTGTCATTTGCTATTGATGTTTTGTTTGCTCTTACTCTTAATCACTAATAATTTTGAATCTGCTTATTGCTTTTAGTTTTGTTCTTAGGCAAGTTGTTGTTTTTCTAGTCTCTTAGATGTGAATATGCTGCTTTCTAAAGCTTCACTTGTATGTCCTGCACAAATGAATGTGCCTTTAATAACTTCCATTCTTCACACTGTAGCTCATTTTATTTGAATGTCTTCTCTCCTGTCATTGCGTGTATCTATGAGAGTAATATTTGTAGAAGCCCTACAATAAACAGAAGTCCCATATGCAGCTGTTGCACCTCAACAACATGCCACATTTTAAAAATATATTATGTTAAACTTGTTGAAGTGAAATGGACACTATGAGAAACAGTGACTTGATCAGCTCTTGTCCTGACGGCTGATGTACAATGTAATACTTTATCCATTTTAGTATTTTTTTTTGTTCTAGTACCATTGGTTGAACTCTGTAATTAACACACAATTGTTCTTAGGTGTTTAAATTTTAACTGAAAAGTGATCCCTGTTAGGAATTTGGAAAACATTATGCTGAGTGAAATAAGCCAATACCAAAGGGACAAATACCACTTGTTCTCCCTGATAGGTGACAACTAACTGAGCACCAAAAAGGAAACCTGTTAAAGTGAAATGAACACTATGAGAAACGGTGACTTGATCAGCCCTCACCCTGACTGTTGATGAGCAATTTAATATGTTATCCCTCTTAGTATTTTTTGTTTGTTTGTTCTACTTAATACTTTTGGTTGAATACTGTAATCAATACACAATTCTTCTTAAGTGCTGAAACTTAACTGAAAAGTGATCGCTGTTAAATATAAGAGTGGGAATAAGAGAGGGAAGAGATGTGCAATTCGGGACATGCTCAAGCTGACTTATCTCAAACGGTAGAGTTAGAAACATACCAGGGGATTCCAATTCAATCCCATCAAGGTGGCATGTACCAATGCCATCTCACTAGTCCCAGTGATCAATTTCTGTTCACAATGGATCATAATGATAGGACTAAGAACCAAAGGGATCACAGATGTACAATGTACAAGACTAGTGTCTGCAAATACTAGCTGATAGAATAAAAAAGGGAGAGAACGATCCAACATGGGAAGTGAGATACACAGCAGACCCATAGAATGGCAGATGTCCTAAACAGCACTCTGGCCTCAGAATCAGCCCTTAAGGCATGTGAATCTGGCTGAAAAGCCCATGAGAGTATTTCAGGCATGGAAAGCCAAGACACTCTGTCAAAAAAAAAAAAAAAAAAAAAAAAAAAAAAAAAAAAAAAAAAAAAACCTAAATGAAAGATCTCCACGAGTGAGATCCCAGTGGAAAGAATGGGTCATCAAAGAAGGAGGTACCTTCCTCTGAAGGGAGGAGAGGACTTCCACTTTGACCATGGCCTTGTCTAAAAATGATCAGAGTCCGTGAACTCAGGGGGCTTCCATAGCCTTGGCAGCTCATGACAAGAGCCTAGGGTGATTACTGATGCCATAAACAAGAGTGTCAATTTGTTAGGTCAACAACAGGACTCACTGTGCACTTACTCCTCATGTAGGATCTTTGTCCTTAGTGTGCTGTACATTGAGATTTAATGCTATAACTAGTACTCAAACAGTATTTTTCACTTTATGTTTCTGTGTGGGAGCAAACTGTTGAAATCTTTACTTAATGTATGCTAAACTGATCTTCTGTATATAAAGAGAATTGAAAATGAATCTTGATGTGAATGGAAGGGGAGAGGGAGTGGGAAAGGGGAGGGTTGTGGGTGGGAGGGACATTATGGGGGGGAAGCCATTGTAATCCATAAACTGTACTTTGGAAATTTATATTCATTAAATAAAAGTTAAAAAAATATATTATGTCAGCAAAGTTCTTTTTTTGCTGAAACTTTCAAAGTATGTTTTAATATTTAGTCAAATGAATGTTGACGGTATCAGGAAATAATGAATGGGAAGATATAGGCAGTAAAGATTGTGGTTTAGAAATAGTTGGCTGGTGCCATGGCTCACTAGGCTAATCCTCCACCTGTGGTGCTGGCACCCCAGGTTCTGTTGGGGCGCCAGATTTTGTCTCAGTTGCCCCTCCTACAGTCCAGCTCTCTGCTGTGGCCCAGGAGTGCAGCAGAGGATGGCCCAGATCCTTGGGCCCTGCACCCGCATGGGAGACCAGGAGGAGCACCTGGCTCCTGGCTTCAGATTGGCACAGTACGCCACCCACAACATGCTAGCCATAGCGGCCACTTGGGGGGTGAACCAAGGGAAAAAGGAAGACCTTTCTCTGTCTCTCTCCCTCACTGTCTAATTCTGCCTATCCAATGTGTGTGTATATATATATATATATAAGTGTGTGTGTGTGTATGTATATATATATATACACATATATATATATATATACAAAAGATTGCAAAGTAAAAATAAACAAAAATATACACCAATATATATATATATATTAAAAAAGAAATAGGGAATGATTTCTCCTAAAATGTAGAGAGTCTCGCATTCCATACTTTCTTGGTGTTTTTCAAAAATGTTCTATAAAAATGATTTAGGACTAATGAATAACCTGACTGTCATTTAATCTGAGTTCTTCAGAACTTAGTTTGAGATATGCTTAAGCCAGAGAATCATTGTCTAGTCAGTCATCTCATTTTATTATATGGAGCCAGGTAATAGACGTCTATTTCTTGTTAAGAAAATGCCTACTAAGCCAGCCTTTTTCCCCACTTGTATTTAGCAATGCATCCTAGCATCATACATGAAAAGGGAAATATAATGTTTTATGCAATCAGCAAACAAGTTTATAAAACTCAGCTACTAGCTTTCAAAATCTATGAGTTATTTTGTTTATTTTTATCTATTAAGTATTTATTTGTATGCTCGGTACAAGGTAGGAATGTAAGAAATTATTCAACAGAAGTTCAGTGATCCTGTCTCATCCCCAATTTTTAGGCTCTTGAAGTAGAACTGGGGAGGGAACTATGCAGACAAACCAGAGTTCCATTCACAAGTACATTTAAAATGAAGTGGTAATGCATTGATTCGAAGTGCTGCAACTTGCAGAAGCTTCAAAGGGTGTGGAAGTCTAGTTGAAACAAGGAGCTGGATGAGAAGGTGAAGGCAGTGTTTGAATACGTAGAAAGCAAAAGATGCCCACAGAGATGATGTAATATCAGATGTGGAAATGGATCTGCTTGGAGATAGTTGCAAAGTAAAAGATTGTGACTCTTGTTTCTGTACCAGGAGTGGGAAACGTTTTTCTGCCAAGGCCTATTTGGATATTGATAGCATCGTTTGTGGGCCATACAATATGATCAACTTAAACTCAGGCTGCTACAGATTTGTGAATTTCAAGTTCTGCCTACAGCTGCCTTGGCAGGGCTAGACCAAGTGATTCTGCTTGCTTTATGTGGCCCATGGGTCAGATGTTCCCCACTCCTGTTCCCAGATGGAGATTTGGGCTTTCTGTGTTTCTCTTTTTCCCCACACAATAGTTTGCACCTTTGGCTGTATTGCCAAGTATGTGGCTGAGAAGTTCCATTTTGCCATTCTCCGTGGAAGTCTTTATAACCCTCTGTGATTCCTTCAGCCTCATTATTCTGGAAACTGGGTATTAGTCTACCTCTTCCCTAGCCAAAAGTGACTGGTTTAAAACAACCCTAATACCTATGAAATATAATCATCGTGGGTGAAATATTTGATCATGGGTGAAATAAAGATAATTTCTCCAGCCCACCACCCATAAATTAAAAGAAGAAGGGAAGAAGCAGACAGAGTGAGAACAGAGGAAGAACACACAGCAGGCTCATGAACTAGCATTCTGCTAACATCTGATAGGTCCAGGAGGACAAAATTGGTAGAAGGAGTGTTCGGGGCCAGCGCTATGGCGCAGTGGGTTAACACCCTGGCCTGAAGCACAGCATCTGATATGGGTGCTGGTTTGAGATCCGACTGCTCCACTTCTGTTCCAGCACCCTGCTAATGGTGAAAAACAGCGTGCATGGAAGACGCCTGTGGAACCAGAGGTGGCCATTCACCAAATTAGGATCACCCTGACCAGCCGCAACATCAAGTCCCTGGAGAAGGTGTGTGCTGACTTGATCAGAGGAGCAAAGGAGAAGAAAAGCACCAGTTCGGATGCCTATCAAGACACTGCAGGCTGGTGCTGCGGCTCAATAGGCTAATCCTCCACCTAGCGGTGCTGGCACACTGGGTTCTAGTCCGAGTCGGGGCGCCAGATTCTTTCTGGTTGCCCCTCTTCCAGGCCAGCTCTCTGCTGTGGCCCGGGAAGGCAGTGGAGGATGGCCCAAGTGCTTGGGCCCTGCACCCCATGGGAGACCAGCACCTGGCTCCTGCTTTCGGATCAGTGCAGTGCGACAGCCGCAGCGTGCCAGCCATGGCGGCCATTGGAGGGTGAACCAACAGCAAAGGAAGACCTTTCTCTCTGTCTCTCTCTCTCACTATCCACTCTGCCTGTGGAATGTCGCTCCCCCTCTTCGTGGAGGAACGACACTAAACCCTGCCTAGGCTTCATATCCGAGTCACGGCACCATTATGTCGCTCCCCCTCTTCGTGGAGGAACGACACAGGACCCTGTGCTGTTCTTTCGTCTGCTCGGCCTTCCCCGGGTTTGCTGCTGGTTCTTCCCGGGTTGGCTACTATCCCTTCCACCTCCGTGGAAGGGCAGTTCCCCCTGGCCGCATTCCCCACTTCCGCAGGGGAGCGGCACACCGCCGGCCGGTTCTCTCGGGGGCTGCACGGGTTCCCTTAGATGTTCCCCATAGATGTTCCCGGTGCATGCCGTCTCTCTCCTCCTTTATAGTCCTCCTCCGCCAATCCTAACTCGGCTGCCCACACGCCGAGTACGCTGCTCTCCTCCAATCAGGAGCAAGTCCTACAGTTTATTAGCTGAACTGGAGGCAGCTGTGCGGAAGCTGTTTACTTCTCTCCCAGCGCCATATTGTGGGAGAGCAGATGCATAGAATAAGTCTTAATTCCAGTAACTTAGTCCAGTCCGGGCTGCTCCCCACAGAGGAGAGCAGATGCATAGAATAAGTCTTAATTCCAGTAACTTAGTCTAGTCCGGGCTGCTCCCCACAGAGGAGAGCAGATGCATAGAATAAGTCTTAATTCCAGTAACTTAGTCTAGTCCGAGCTGCTCCCCACATGGAAAAAAAAAAGACACTGCAAATCACTACAAGAAAAACCTCTTGTGGTCAAGGTTCTAAGACATGGGACTGGTTCCAATATGCTTGTGTCTTTCCAGAGAATGCAGGACAGCCCATTTGGGTACCAGCCAAAAACATCAAGCCTGCAACTGACAGCCAACCAGAACCAGCTGAACAAGACAGAGTCCGCCTTGTTAGTGGATGCACCTGCCCTATCATGCTACCCTGAGAAACTGCCCATAGCCACATCCATTACTGTTTTATACCCACTAGTTCTGGTCAGCCACTCAAACGGCCCACAGCCTGTGTGCAGTCATGCCATCCTGATTACCATTGTTCCTCATTCCTACCCTCATCTGAGCAAGTACTCCTGTGGTCTCCTATTTTGAGTGCTGGTCAATGACAGGTAAGATCCCCTGGGGGACAACCTAAGACAGGCACAGCTGCTTATGGAGTCCACATGGAAATGGAGTCAATAATGGTATGGCCAAGAATCATACCTCCCATTGCTCAAAAATAAACAAAAAGGGGGAAATGTGGTGGAATGAGAAGGCCATGACAAGATGGCCACTGACAACAGAAACTGCCTGGCAACAGACTGTGATTGGATGGCTTTGGAAACTGGCCGGCAACAGGGTGTGATTGGTTAGGGCATAGACCACCCCTTGACCAGATTGGCTGCCTTGGCTATATAAGCTACTGTAGCATCTGAAATAAACGAGTCTGCAGGCTGCTTGCCTCAGGCCTGCTTTCACCCAATTCCCAGGGTCTGTGTGGTGACTCCGCACCTCTTGCCCCCACCATGCTCCTCCTCCCAGAAACAAATCCACAGCAACAATCGTGGGTGAAATATTTGATCATGGGTGAAATAAAGATAATTTATCCAGCCTGCCACCCATAACAAACTCAGACTTCAGCTTTCCCTGTTATCTGTTACTATAGGAACCACCTCGCTAAATGCTTTGAGGCAATAATATCCAGGGAAAGTAAATGGCATATTAAAATTTCTGTAATTAGTAGCTCAGCTAGCATTTTAAATTTAGGACTTCTGACAGCTAGTCCCAGATCCCCTTCTGCAAAAGCATCCTGAAAAGCTTCCAGGATGAGAGATTTGCGGATTGAAACGCGATGACTTTCCATGTAAAAGAGCAGGACCAATAAAGAACAAGTAGGAATATACAGATGGGCAATAGTAATTATCTGATAGTGGCTGGAACACAGATGTGTGTTTAGGGAGAGTGGAAGTTAGTGTTAAAGCTAGTTGTTGTTGTTGTTGTTGTTTTTAAGATTTATTTATTTGAAAGGCGGAGTTACAGAAAGCCAGAGGCAGAAAGAGAGAGAGAGAGAAAGTGAAAGTCTTCCATTCCACTGGTTCACTCCCCAGTTGGCCACAACAGCTGGAGCTGAGCCAACCTGAAGCCAAGAGCCAGGAGCCAGGAGCTTCTTCCAGGTCTTCCATGCAGGTGCAAGGGCCCAAAGACTTGAACCATCTTCCACTGCTTTCCCAGGCCATAGCTGAGAGCTGGATCAGAAGTGGAGTAGCCGGGACTCAAACTGGTGCCCATATGGGATGCTGACATTGCAGTCAGTGGCTTTACCTGCTATGCCACAGTGTTAGCTCCTAAAGCTAGTTTTTAAAAACATTTATCTTATTTATTTGAAAAGTAGGGTTACAGAGAAAGAGACATAAATTTTCCATGTATGGTTCACTCTCCAAATGGCTGTAATGATTGGGACTGAGCCAGGCCAAAGCCAGGAGACAGGAGCTTCTTTTGGGTCTCCCACATGAGTGCAGATCCTCTGTTGCTTTCCCAGGTTCATTCACAGAGAGCTGGATCAGAAGTGGAGCAGCCAGGACTCAAACCAGTGCCCATGTGGAATGCTAGTGTCATAGATGGTAGCTTTACCAGCTGCCTTAGAGTGCTGGCCCCTAAAGCTAATTTTAAGGTAGAATTCAGATGTTTAATCCAGGATTTACTGGAAAAGTAGTTTTGCTGAGTTGTATTGAGTTAAATAAATTGTTATATATTTAATTATTTAAATGGTAATTATTAAATATTGGGCATATTCTCTGATTTTTTCTTCTGTTCCTTGGGCTTTTGGGATCAGTGGGATTAATTTTAATGACATCATTTTCAAAATGACTTACTATATTTACAATGATTTTCTTTTCCCATTAAAAAAGTTACTCTTTAAAAAATATTATTTTTTAGCAGTATTCTTTGTTAGCAGAAACCCAACATACCTTAAATATGCTCACGATGAGGGGAATGTGGAGATGCAATGTCATTCTTTATTGCCAATATTTAGTAATTTATGGGATTAAAACATGTTACAGTGAAAGTCCTGAAGTATAGTTTGTGTAAAATGTTGAATTTTGAAACTCTAGCTTAAGCCATGGAGAAAGTTGAAAATTATTATCTCAGTCTTGGTTGTCACATTTCTTATACTATACTGAAAAATTTGAGAGGCTGAGTTACAGAGAAAGAGAGAATGACAGAGAGAGAGGTCTTCCATCTGCTGGTTCACTCCCCAGTGGCCACATCCAAAGCCAGGAGCCAGGAGCTTCTTGCGGGTCTCCCACATGGTGCAGGAGCCCAAGCACTTAGGCATCCTTCTGCTACTTTCCCAGGCCATCAGCAGGGAGCGGGATCAGAAGTGGAACAGCTGGGACAAACCAGCACCCATATGGGATGCCAACGCCACAGGTGGAAGCTTAACCTACTACTCCACAGCACTGGCCCTTAAATGTCTTTCTTGACACTGTCTCAGTCATATACTGTAGAATCTTCCTCAGAGATTTGTGGGGTGTATTTGAGCATTTCCTCTGAACAGCTTGTGGACACAAAAAATTCAGTTTGCGATGGAAGATAGTGAAAAATGGTGGAAAAGAGTTATTCCCTATAACATTTGTTGGCAGCCATTTAAGAGGTGGAGAGACATACTGAGAAAGAAAATAAGACTTGGCAGTCAGAGCCTGCCAGTGGAAGCAGAGTGGTCTACCGACAGCCAAAGGATGGTATACTGAGCCCAGTGTAGATTTGCATAGATTTGTCCTTCCTTCTGTCCTTTTAAACACAGATAATCAGGGTAGGCATTTGGCCTGGCATTTAAAACACTGGTTATGATGCCTGTATCTCATATCAAACTACCTAGGCTTGATATACATAGATCCAGACCCAGCTTCTGGTCATTTCCTGCTAACACAGACCCTGGGAAGACAGTGGTGGTAGTAGTTCAAGTAGTTGGGTTCCTACCATCCATATGGCAGACCTGGATTGAATTCAGACTCTTTTTTTTTTTAACTTTTATTTAATGAATATAAATTTCCAAAGTACGAATTATGGATTACAATGGCTTCCCCCCCATACCGTCCCTCCCACCCACAACCCTCCCCTTTCCCACTCCCTCTCCCCTTCCATTCACATCAAGATTCATTTTCAATTATCTTAATATACAGAAGATCAGCTTAGTATACATTAAGTAAGGATTTCAACAGTTTGCTCCCACACAGAAACATAAAGTGAAAAATAATAGATGATTTTTTTAAATGATGATGAAATCAGATCAGACCTATTGTCATGTTTAATCCCAGTGAGAGTCAAGTTGGGAGTTGATAGTTTCTTTCTTTTTTTCTTTTTTTTTTTTTTACAGAGGATCAGTTTAGTATGCATTAAGTAAAGATTTCAATAGTTTGCACCCCCATAGAAACACAAAGTGAAATATATTGTTTGAGTACTCGTTATAGCATTAAATCTCAATGCACAGCACATTAAGGACAGAGATCCTACATGAGGAGTAGGTGCACAGTGACTCCTGTTGTTGACTTTACCAATTGACACTCCTGTCTATGGCATCAGTAATCTCCCTATGCTCCAGTCATGAGTTTCCAAGGCTATGGAAGCCCTCTGAGTTCTCCAATTCTTATCTTGTTTAGACAAGGTCATAGTCAAAGTGGAGGTTCTCTCCTCCCTTCAGAGAAAGGCACCTCCTTCTTTGAAGACTGAATTCCAGACTCTTAACCCTCCCCTTCCTTCCCATCCCATCATTGTGGGCATTTGGAGAGTGAACCAGTTCATAGGAGCTCTTTCTGTTTGTTTCTGACTCTGCCTCTTGAATAAATAATTTACCAAATTTTAAAATACATGAATAATCAGGTTAACTGCAAACTTACCAGATAAAATCGCCTCCGCCCTGTTATCAGATTGTTCATCAGTGTTGTTTTTAGACTGGTTACTATTTAATGATTAATACTTTATCACTGATCTAATAGGAAAGCATCACTTTGATAATTTTATGGCTAAACAAGAAATTCTTAAATATGCAACAAATATTCATTCATTTATCTAGCAAATATTTAATACCCACTATGTGCAGGATACCAGGCAAGACAAAAATGAATAAAACCTGGAACGTGCCTGTGAGAAGTTCATGGGCTCTGGTTGTCTCTGTAAGCAGCCCCAAATAGACATTTAAGATTCTTATTATAGATGACTACCAGGCCTTTGCACATCTGCCCATTTGACCTTGACACGTAACCATGTACTCTGAGAGTTCTCAGGTGTGTTGAAGTTGTGTGTTCAACTAAAGTAAGACTTGAGGTTGTCGAGTCCAGCCAGAGGTACCTGGCTCTTTAAGTCTGGGGATGGAATCTGAAGTCTCAGTCACCAGCCCCTGCACAGGCTGCGAGGGTAGCGCACCAAGAGCTCTGTTCATTGGTGACTGCAGGGAGTTCACTGAAACCCTCCAGTGTGTGTGTGTGCGTGTGTGTGTGTGTGTGTTAGGGGGGCTTTCTTTTGCCTTCTGGTCTTGTGGGCTGCTGGGCAACTTCTCCAGAGGCATTTGTTTCATTTTGAATGAATGTAGGACAGTACTTCATCTTGTCTGCCCTACCTTCAAACCTTTCAGTCCTCTCCTGTTTTCTGTACCCAGTATCCTAATTTTAGAACCTTAAAGTTTATCTCTTGGGCTGTTAGCAGTAGCTGCTACCTGGCTGTGCTGCTTCAGAAGCTCATCCTCTCTGGGCACATTCCTCACTGACTACCCCAGGGTGTTCATTCTAAAACACATTGTATGTTACAGTTTCTCTGGTAATGTAAAATTCACCAGTGTCAGCCATCAGTTAATGGCCATCAATCCCTCAATGAGCTGGCCCTGTTTTCCTACCAACACTGGGTTCTCCAAATTCAGTCTGACAATTTGAAGTGACTAGAATAAGCTGTTTATTATTACTATTATTATCATTAGCCTCTGTGCCTAGCATGTGCTGGCCTGCTACCCAGAAGGTCTTCATCTACTTGGCAAACTCCACCTCACCCTGCTAAAGTAATCTTTGATATTCCTTTCTATTAGCCTTATTGGTCTTGGGAATTTGAGATCTTTTCCTCTTTATATTTAGTATTCATTCTAAAGATGTGTAAGGACTTCTTTTTCTTTTTTATGGCCTTTGAAGCAGTAGTAGATGTCGACATGATGAATTGTTAGCATCTTTGCCTTTAAATTAACACAGATGAGTGCTTGGAGTTTGGGGAAATTATAATGTAACAGCCATTAAAACACACATCTGTTCTGCTTGATATCAAGAGCTTAAGAAGCAGCTTGTCCAGCTTGCCGGCAGGTAGCGGCACTCCAGTCCTCAGTGGCTAACCACTTCCACATAGTCTTCCACGTATGCACAGCAAGTGATTTCCTTGGTTCTTGCATTACAGTCACTTTTTATTCTTAAAAGAGATGTTTTGCTTCGTGGTACAGGAATTGATTTTCTAAACCAAGTTCTCAAATAACAAACCAAAATATTTATTTGGGGATAGGAAAATTACACCATTAAAAAGATAAAAGTACAAAGCGACATTATTTATTTAGTAAATAAAAGCCACTGATTTATTTAATGTAATTAAGACAAAGTTTAAGCTTTTATTTGCCTGACTATTCAGTTGAACTCCTCTCTGTTAAAAGACTCAACACTTTATTATTCTTGGTCATTTCTCTCACTCTTTAATATTTGAAATGAAGGCTTCTTACACTTATATGATCAGTGTGTCTTTCTGACTCTGCTGTGTTTCCAGTTATTTCTCAGATGAGCAGTGGTCAGCTGAGTAACGTGAGCACTCAGAAGAGTGCAGATGGGACATTCAGTGCAGGTCACAGTGAGCCTTTCTGGTGGTTTGGTTAATAATCAATTCTTTACTATCTGCATTGGAAAATCATACCTTTTTATGCCTTAAGCTGCTAGCACATTTATACCTTTTTTTTCCTTGATAGAGATAGACATTAGGGAAAACCACAATTTTAAAATTTTGCTGATATATTTATTTTTAAAGATTACTTATTTAAAAGGCAAGACTAAGAGGTTGGGGGGAGAGAGAGAAAGAGAGAGAGAGAGAGATCTTCATCCACTGGTTCACTCCCCAAATGACTGCAACAGCCAGGTCTGGGCCATACCAAAGCCAGGAGGCAGAAAGTCCATCTGGGTCTCCCAGCTCGGAGGCAGAAGCCCAAGCACTTGAACTGCCATCCATTGCCTTCCCAGGCACATTCTCAGGGAACTGGATCAGGCTCCAGCGGATGCTCTGATACAGGATGCTGGCATCAAGTGGCAGCTTAATCCTCTGCACCACAGTGCTCGTCTCTGTCACTGGTATTTTTAGACTTTTAACTTGAGACAAGAATTTCTTACTCTCTTTGAAGGTGAAAAGGGAAAACAAATACCCACTCAATCAGCTATTTGCTGCCACTCTTCTCCCTGATTACTTTTTCCCTCTGGTAGATTTTGGTTTCCTTGATATGGTCCTGCCCTATTTTCCCACTAATCCTCCTAAGGTTTGTGATCACTTTGGTGTGATCTTTTTCTGGGAACCCCAAGGAGCATCTGTTGAATCAATTATGTGATGATTTTAGTACCCTCTTCTTTTATTCATTGATTTATCATAAAATGCCCAGGGACTTTAGAAGTCTTGGACATTTAGCTTAAAAAGAACAACTAGATGATTTGTTTATTTTAAACATATCTTTGCATAATTTTCAGTTGTGATTGTCTTTAAAAAAACATTTATTTGAAAAGTAGAGTAGGCAGAAAGAGAGAGAGAGGTCTTCCATCTGCTGCTTCACTCCCCCAAATGGCTGCAACAGCTGGAGCTGAGCTGATCCAAAGCCAGGAGTCAGGAACTTCTTCTAGGTTTCCCATGTGGGCGCAGGGGGCCCAACCACTTGGGACATCTTCCACTGCTTTCCCAGGCCTCTAGCAGAGAGCTGGATTGGAAGGCAAGCAGCCGGGACATGAACCAGCACCATATGGGATGCTGGCACTGCAGGCAGAGGCTTAGCCTAGCATGCTACAGTGCTGGCCCCAAAATTCTTTTTTTTTTTTTTTTTTGACTGGATGTCCATCAGTAATGGAAATCATGTATTTTTTTTTTTTTTTTGACAGGCAGAGTGGACAGTGAGAGAGAGACAGAGAGAAAGATCTTCCTTTGCCGTTGGTTCACCTTCCAATGGCCGCCATGGCCGGCGTGCTGCAGCAGGCGCACAGCGCTGATCCGATGGCAGGAGCCAGATACTTCTCCTGGTCTCCCTTGGGGTGCAGGGCCCAAGTACCTGGGCCATCCTCCACTGCACTCCCTGGCCACAGCAGAGAGCTGGCCTGGAAGAGTGGCAACCGGGACAGAATCCGGTGCCCTGACCGGGACTAGAACCCGGTGTGCCGGCGCCGCAAGGTGGAGGATTAGCCTAGTGAGCCACAGCACTGGCGAAATCATGTATTTTTCCTGGTATTTGTGGAATGGACCCACACAGTGAACTTCATAGGAGTACTTGTGAGGCACACTGGCCCCAAGAACTCTTCTGTCTTAGGTTTCTTTCTGTGCTTTTGTCCCTGCTAGAGGCAAGTTCACATTTGTTTGACTCTTGGTTGTCATTCAGAGCTGCTCATGTTCATTTTACTACATGGATCTTCGCTCTTGAGTGTGGTGCATGCTGTGCACGTGTCAGCTGTGCTGGCGATGACACAGAGCAGATAAGCCTTGGAGTATTTGTCCTCCGACTTCTCCATGAGAATGGTAAAGGTAGGCTAGTGTGTGCCAAGTGTATTGGCCTCTTTCTGGAGCATCACATAAACCGAGAATATAAAGCATGTTTCTCTGCTGGAATTTTAATTTCTCACACACAGGAATTCTTCACCACCGCCCCTTTGTGTGTGTTCACATTGCTACTGGGTAAATTTTGGAGAGTGAGCTATGTCTTGAAATTGTAACATATGTTAGTGCAGGAATTTGATTCAGTGTTGAACTCCATAGGCTTATGGATTCATGTAGCTTTTTAAAGGTTCCACAGCATGTATCATGAATTAAGTCTTTATTATAATGTTTATGTTTATTGACTTTCTGCCAATATCTGAAGACTGGAATAATGGACTTGAAATATTTGCCCAAAACTTGGATGGGGTGTAAATATCCCATACATAGGGATTTAAAACTTATTTTCTGTAGCAAAACAAGTGAAAATATTTTAAGAATAATTATAAATTTAAAAATTATGCATTTGAGAAAGCTAGACTTCATAATGGTTTAGTTCTTCTGGGTTTCCTAGGTTTCCCATTTTGGTTGGTGTACATTTAATTGAGAATTTCTTGAAGAGTAGATTTGGGAAGGAGAACAGAATTCAAGATAGGAATTGTGTTTTATTAAATGGTGTTTCAAAGGCACTATGCTTATTTATTCCATTGTGCTGCAGAAGGCAGCTGTGGGACCTCCAGGCAACCATGTGCATGAACTTAACCATCCTGCAGGCCGCTTGTCAGACAGTGTAGTGAACGTGTCTTCCTGTCCTTCACATCATGCCACATTTAGGGTGTACCTCTGCAGCTGCTTTAATCAGCATGAATTGTTTTCAGACAGATCACCGTATATGACCAATTTTTGTTTTGCTCCGGGGGCCAAAAATGTACTGGAAAGAATGAAGCCAAGAAAGTGACTCATTCAAATTTCTAGGGATTCCTTTGTGACGCGTGTCTTTAAGATGGTGGACTTGGCTGTCCCTTTGTGAGAGAGGAACAGCAGCAAGTGCTTGAGTGGGAATTTCAAAGGAAGTGTGTGCTGCCATTGGATGCAGTCTTCCCTTACCTGTCAGAGCACCAGTCATCCAGTGACTGTGCTGTTCGGTAGATAGAAATCATTGTTAGATTTGGTAAAAAGTGCTCAGCGCCGCAGTAGGCTCTCAGCCTTGCGCAGCAGCGCTTCCACAGGAGAGGCCCCGCAGTGCAGCGGGTCCCTCACATAGTGCAGATGAGTCCTCCCTCGGACATAGCAGCTAATACTTCCTTGTCCACAGAGGGGGCCACAATGGCTGCAGCTAAGAGTGGGCACATGGGTGGTCTTCCATTTCAATGGAGAAAGAAAGCTGACCCCATATTGCATATAGGATACTATCATTCTTGATTTCCCCAAAGTAAAACAGTCTAATGAATTAGTAGATTTTCGGTTGATTTAGAAGTTGATATGGACTCTTAATGAGTTTAAATTTCAAATTTGTTTTTAACTCCCTAGGCTGAGGGAAATGTCTTTATTGTCCATTACATAACCATCTGTTGACTCCAGTCATTGATTTATTCTGACGTCTTTCCTGCTCTTTTTTCCTCCCTGAAGAACTTACAGACATGTTAAGCCTGTCAGTTTAACTTCTCTGTACTTTTGTTGAGCCTTAATCTCAGCAGAAGATAGGCTCATCAATATTATTATGAAGCATAATGTCTCTAAGAGAAAAATATCTAAATTGCTTGCACAACAACATGAAGTATTGGCCTGCAGTTTCCTTTAAAAACTGCGAGTATCCTGCTGATCTGCTCCTTAGTCAGTGTTAAGTGAGAGGTGGAAGCGAGGCCCTGGCTCTGCTGAGGAGTCGGAGCTCACCGCAGATCTGCGTCTGCAAATCAGCGCTGCGCCAAATGCGTCTCCACAGGAACTTGGGTCGCTTATTGTCTTAGCTTTGTGATCATGGTGAAGATGTTGACATGAGGGTTTTCAGTCTGGAGGGGGACGTTTTCTGGGGTTGGTTGAGTTTCCTGTTGTGGAAGAGAAAGTTTAGTGATGTATGCAAAGTGATGTATTTGGCTGTTCATGGTTTGCATATCAAATTTTTTAAGGAGAGCTTGGCCTAAGGAGTTGATTGGTATAGTTGCACATGATTTAAGGCATTAACAAAGGATTACAGAGTTACATCATTCAGAATGTTCATAGTAATTGGGACCACCTAGCATTTTTTTTTCTTTTGGAGTCGTGTTTTTATTTGTGCAATATTTTTAGACATATAGGCTACTGTTCATTGTATTTATATAGATATTAGGGAAATTTCTAGATATTTTAACAAGTAAAAATCTGAAAATGAAGGAAAATACCAAATCTGCAATTTAAATGAGCTTAATTGCTTAGAGTTGTGCCTGAAATATCAAAATGCCTGAAATATCAAAATGCCTCCTACTGGGTGAGGCTTTATTGGAATGGATTTCCTGTAACTGTGCTATTCGAAGATATCAGTACAGCCTTTCACCGAATTATGTCCCCAGCACGGCACTTTTCCCATAAAAGCCCCGCATTTTCTTTGAATGTTCCAATGTCCCCTTTGTATTTGACTCGTTTTACTCAGTGCATCACAGAGAACCTGGTCCCCCCACACAGTCACTTCCAAATACCCAGGTGCACTCTTGGTTTCTGGGCAGAGCCAGCCTGCTGGTTCCTGGTCCCCGGGGTCCCAGGGATGTCCTTGGGACATCCAGACAGGTTTGCAGTGCTGGTCAGTCAGGCTGCAGCACTGTGCCTCTTTCCTCTTTGTCTCACACAGTAGTCACTGTGTTGCTAACTTGGTTACGGTTATATTACATTTGCGTGCTTAGGCACACATTTGAAAATTAATCATAGCTAGATTCCAGATACCTGATGTCTCTCCTTGGGGATGATGGCCTTGCTGATGCTTGAACTGTGTTTTCTAATGATCTTTCCATGTCGCCCTTTAAGTTTTCTGCTGCATCAACTCAGAAGGATACATTTGGATAAATGATTTTGATGGTGGGTGCCAATCTACAAGTATGTGACTAATTAGGTATATTTAATCTTGTTGGGGAAAAGCCACCCACTTTCTCCTTGGTGTAAAGCATTGTCATAACACTAATACTGACCCTAAGAATTTTCTCTGCTAATGGCCTGGGAAAGCAGCAGAAGATGGCCCAAGTGCTTGGGCCCCTGCACCCACATGCAAGACTTTGATGAAACTCCTTGCTCCTGGCTTTGGCCTGGCCCCGCCTTGGCTGTTGTGGCCAACTGGGGAATGAACTAGCTGATGAGTGATCTCTGTGTGTGTGTCTCTCCCTCTCTCTCTCTGCAGCTCTGACTTTCAAATAAAATAAACAAATATTTTTCAAAAAAAAGAAAAAAGTATTCACGGATTTCAGGATTTCTCACTCCAGAATAAACTTCTCTTCAATTCCCATTGTCCACAAACTTTGTGAAGCCCCTTTACATGAAACTCCACTGCTGCAGACATGCTCCGCCTTCACACTGTCAGGCAGCAGCCAGGGTGATCAGGGCCGCGTGGCGCAGCCTGGGCCGCTGCCCCCTTCCTTGCTCACTCGCTGGTTCAGCAGCATGCAGAGCGCTGTGGGTCCTCGGGGGTTGCTGTCAGGCGTCCCTGGCAAGTGTGGGCCGACCCCTTCTCCATGCACCCTCAGCCCCAAGCTTGCAGGTCCCCTTGGGAGGGATGCGGGAGGGAGTCACAGTGCATCCTTGTGGTGCTGTCCTTGGTTCTTCTGAAAGTAAAGCCGGACCCCCTTGCAGTGCAGTGACTCCATGTGTGTGAAGATCGCAGCACTGGGAGCTGGGCGAGGCGCCAGGAATCTCCTTTGTAGTGGTCACTAAGCTGTTTTGTCTTTGTTTATTGGTCAAGCAAACAGATCAAGTAAGGCTTTGGTAGTCTGCCAATCTCTTTCAGCTCTGGGGACCCCAAGAACATTTGACCGCTGAGAACTATCCCCATGGGACAAATCATTGTGATGAAATTGCTTAGACTCGCTGCTCCCCACTGCAACTGCCCCTCCCTCATCTCTGAGGGTGAGAGCCCCTGCTTCATTTATTCCTTTCTGGTATCGCTCTGTGTTCCTTTAATTGTGGACCCTGAGCCAACACAGCAGCATCACCAAGGAACTGGTCAGAAGTGTGAATTCTCAGACTCTGTGGGCACCTCCTGAGTCAGAGACTCTGGGTCGGGGAGAGCCCTCGAGGGGGTGCAGATGCACACTGAAGGCTGAGACACTGCTGTGCCTGTCAGCCCCCAGCATCAGGGAGCCCATTTCAGAGGTGGCAGTCACTTTTGTCACTCCAGTCAGCCCAGGGGAGCCACCACAGTGCGCTGATGAAGTTGCAGGCCAGGTGCAGCTAGTCCAGTGTGTTTCTCCAGTCCTCATCAAAGACAGCTATCTGTGCCCCCAGGGAGGCAGATGCAGGGTATGGCTGAGCAAGTCACACCTGAGAAATCCACTCTTTCATTCCTGTCTCCCTGATGTTTGAGTCATTTTCTCCAAGGAAGTGATCACAAGGAAATCCTGGCACTTCCACTTGATTTCACATGGGCCGGGGCTGAGTGCAGGTTTCAAGTAAGCCACCCCAGAAGCTTGAGTGGAACCACTGACCCAGAGCATTGGTTAGAGCATCCATAGGATAAATTAATTTGGAATCACAATTATCTATGTTCCTTCCTCTCTGGGCTAATTTCCTTATAATCTCTTTCCATAACAACAATCTCTAGGGTATTTACCGATAAAAATTGACAAACCAGGGAAACTACTCTAGCTCAGGGTGTTAGAGTCTTTTTAATGTCATGTTTATACTCAGATATTTGTGTTCTGCTGGGATCTGATGCTAGTTAGGGGTCTTCAAGCAAGAAGGAGTGGTGGGGGGAGAGAGAGAGAGAAAAAGAGAGAGAGAGAAGAAATGCTTGTGTGTATTAGTTTTGCTGCAAATACAGTGTTTTGTCAGGGAAAGGAAAGCAGGACTTCTGTTAGAATAGGAGGGGGCTTTTCCAGCCCAGGGAAGAAGGACATTTATGTCTGAAGATGTGTTGACTCTCTGGGATGTGTCAAAGGGAGAAGATCTGTAGCAGCCCTGTGGTCTGCTCCATGAGTGGGGGCAGCCTCTTTTCCTGGCTCGCATGGAGTGGGTGGGAGATTGGGGCTGCGGCGAGCTTTTGCAGAGAGGAATGGGCTTCTCTGAGCGCCCACCCTCTGGGCTGCATACAGACACCCTGTTCAACCAGCACAGCTGGGATGCAAGTTTGGGTCAGACCTAGCAGAGTTCCGTCCTCCTGGGAAAGGCTACACCACTTGTGTAGTCTGGCACCTGTTTCCAGAAGGTGCTGATGCTGAGCTGTGCCAGGGTGAGGCTTGGAGGAGCACCCTTCCTGTTCTCTTTACAGGGCCAACCAGTATACAGCTGCGCTGAAATCGGAAAATCTGGAACAGATCAAAAATCGGAACTAAGCTTTTTTTTTTTTCAAATGCAGAACGAAGCAACTGAACTTGGCAGACATAGTGAGAATAGAGAGGTTTCTCATTGGAAGAGGAAATGGCTTCTGAGTGATGTGGGAGGAGCAAAGGGGGGAGCTGCACCTGTTCGGGAGTTTCTGCCATCTTTTTTCCGTCTCTGGCAGGGCTGCTGCTGGTATTGACTTCAGCTTCCTGCCCACAGAGGTGGTGATGTGTTGGGATCCCCAGGCCTCGGAGGATCCCAGGTGGGAGCTCAGCAGTGCCAGTTACCCAACTACCCTCTTGGTTGGGGTAGGGGCCAAGGCAGTCACTCAGTGACCAGAGATGTCCATCCCCTCCTCATGCAGAAGAGGCCCTGTTGGTGTTTGCTTTCCCCGGCTGCCCCAACATCTGCTTGGGGATGGTGGCATTCCCCTGGTGAAGCTCACAGATGCCTCGGGAGGGTATGTGAGGGGGCCTGGCTGTGAGTGATGGAGCCTGGCTAATTGGCAGAGCAGCCCGTGTCACCTGTTGATGTCATGATTTAAACAGTCTTCACATACACTCGGCTCTGTGCAGTCTCACTACACCAACTTAGTTCAGGCTGGAAGTTGAGCAAAAAGTTTAACATACCTTAGGATTTTTTGGGTGCAAGCAATGGAAACTTAACTGAGAGAGAGAGAGAGAGAGAAAATGAATCAATCAATCATGTTTTCCCTCCTCATGGAATGCAAACTTAAGGCTAGGGTTGGGCTTCAGGAGTGGAAGGGGAGCCTGGGGCACTGCAGAGCCCCATCCAGTCCTTGCTGGTGACCTCTCTGCTCTCTTTCTTCTGCACCACTTGCCTCATTTCCTGCAGAATAGCTCCTCCATGCTCTAGTTAGTCTGGCAAATCAGACCTGTAGCTAGCAGGTCACAGCCCAGTGCCCCCAGGAAGTGGAATTAACTTTCTCTGGTTCCTAGTGCCCGGCGCTGGAGCATGGGACCCACTGGTGGCTCAGGTCAGGTTCTCTGACAGGGCTGGGTCAGCAGAGGGAGGGCCTGGGATATCCAGGTGATGTGAGAGTTTCCATTTCTGCACCTGGGCAGAATTAATAGGTAACTAATGTCTGGGACAATGCCCCAGGGGACTTTCTGCCCTCACTCTCTCTTGTGCCCTACACGACTCTCCAAGTGCTCCTCTGCTTCTACACCCAGCTGGCCTCATTTGCAGAAAAGAGGTTTCCTACCCCCTCAGTACTAGCAGCAGAGGAGGCTAAGCATCTTACCTCCTCTGGCCAGGGACCCCCACCGCTCTCCTTTTGTGTTTGCTCTTTGGCTCCGGCTTTGCACAAAATGCTCTTTTCTCCCACCTTTTCTGTGCTCAATTTGCAGACACCCAGCTCAGACACACCTGCTCAGGCACAGCCCACCCCAGGGACAGGAGCTGCCTCCGCCCTCTGCCACCTGTTGTCCCACCTGACAAGGTCCAGATGGCTCCAGAGTGCCGCCTGGTGTCCAGGTGTCTCTCTCCTGCAGCGGAACTTGCTGAGCCCCCACAGGAGCTGATGGGCTGTGCCCCTTGGGAAACATCGACTGACTTTGTGGGAGGACAAATGTAGGAGCTATGGTGTCGCTGGTGGTCCTGGGTGACAACAGGGGATGAGGAGAGGAAGGGACAGTCCTGCTTTCCCACGCTCTGGGTCCCGTCCTCTGGGACCCCTGCACTCAGGCCAATAGGGGCTGTGGGGGGATTTTTGGTGCCTCCAGTGGGCTCCTTTCAGGCCACCTGGCCATTCGGAGGCTGTGCTGCTGAGTGCCGCAGACCGGCTGGGGCGGGGAGGCTCGGACTCAGGCTGCTGCGGTGCTGTGTCCTGGGGAATTCAGGTGAAAGGAGAGGGAAGAACTGCAGGGCAGGGGCAGCAGACCCAGCTGCCCACACGGGTCATTGGGTTTTTCCTGGTGCTCGCTCCTCCCACCCCCAGGTGCCTGGCAGGCTCTGTGGAATGAGAACACGGCCACCCTGCAGCCCCACACCCTTTGAAATGCACAGGAAATGGGCAACTGTGCAGGGTGCAAGCCAAAGCCGGGCTTTCAGTGTTTTTGCCCTTCTTTGCAAAGCGATGCATGGCTTTTATGGAAAATTGTGAGATACAGAAAAGTCAAAAGAAGAACAAAACAGACAAGCAGTAGCCCATCATCCAGAAATAACCATGGCTAGCAGTTGGTGACTTTCCTTTCTGGCTTTTTCTCCACGGACTTCTTTTTTTCTCATTTCTGATCATGTGCTATGCATGTTAAAACTCTGCCCTTTATTATTTGTTTTACACACATACATTTAATTCTATGGCCATAAAATATGATTTTAAGGGCTCCATAATCTTTTATTTCAAAGGAGCTACTGTTGGCTGAATGTTAACTGATTGGGATTTTTTCAGGGTGTCAGTGCCACCACCACACTCAGGCCTTGAAGAATGGGGAGGTGACCAGGACCCGCTGGGTCAGGAACGGTGTGCAGCGGGGATGTGGAGAGAATGGCTGAGGTCCTGCAGCCACAGGCCATGTCCTGGTGGTGACCCTGAATGAGACCAGCCAGGAGAGCTGACACAGAGGAAAGAGCACAAGTCTGAGTTGCAGGCAGAGGTAGGTTTGCATTCTGTCTGTCACTGTTACTGGATGTTACCCATACCTTCTGGGCCTCAGTATTCTCATCTGAAATATGGGCTGATAAAAAAGGGCCTCCAAGCACTGCACTGAAAACATCAAGTAAGGCACCATGGAACAGATAGCATAGATGGTGTAAAAAGTAAATATACAGGGCCAGCACTGTGGCACAGCCCATATGGGCACCGGTTCAAGTCCCGGCTATTCCACTTCCGATCCAGCTCTCTGCTATGGCCTGGGAAAGCAGTAGAAGATGGCCCAACTCCTTGGGCCCCTGCACCTGCGTGGCAGGCCTGGAAGAAGCTTCTGCTTCCTGGCTTCAGATCAGCACAGCTCTGGCCATTGTGGCCAACTGGGGAGTGAACCAGCAGATGGAAGACCTCTCTCTCTGTCTCTACCTCTCTCTGCCTCTCCTCTCTCTGTGTAACTCTGACTTTCAAATAAATAAATAAATCTTAAAAAAAGAGTAAATATACATGAAATGTGTAATATGTGCTATAGGATATAATTTTATCCTATATTCTATAGAATATGGGAAACATGATATTAAGAAGTGGCAGAATATGAAGGCATCTTAGCAAGTTGGCAGAAAAATGAAACTAAAAGATAAGTGTATGACTGGCATTTTGGCTGCTCCACTTCCAATCCAGCTCCCTGCTAATGGCTTGGGAAGGGCAGCGGAGGATGGCCCAGGGGCTTGGACCCCTGCTACCTACATGGGAGACATGGAGGAAGCTCCTGGTTCCTGGCTTCATGACCTGGCTCAGCCTTGTCCTTTGTGGCCATCTGGGGAGTGAGCTAGTGGATGGAAGAGCTCTCTATGTAACTCTTTCAAATAAGTAAATAAATCTTTTTTTAAAAAAAGTCAGTCTAGGGGCAACATTTGGCCCACACCCTGTATGGGAGTGCCTGAGTGCAATTCTCAGCTCCAGCTCCCAAGTCTGGCTTCCTGCCAATGCAGACCCTGGGAGGCAGCAGGTGTTGGCTCAACCAATTGGATTCCTGCCATCTACAAAGGAGATCCAGATTGAGTTTGCGGCTCCCAGCTTCAGCCCCAGCCCCAGCCCAGCCCTGAGCATTGCAGAGAACATTTTGGGAATGAACCAGAAGATGAATGATCCCTCCCACCCTCCCTTCCTTCCTTCCTTCATCTCTCAGGCTCTCAAATAAAATAAGGGAAAAATAATCAGTTCATTTTAGTGCAATACATTTTGAAATCCACGCATCATCTTTTATAACAGACATTTTCTGTGAACTTTTGGAAGATTTGTCGTATGCTTGGATTTCAATTTTTTTTGCATTCAAATTATCTTTTTTAAAAAACTCTTATTTAGTAAATATAAATTTCCAAAGTACAGTTTATGGATTACAATGGCTTCCCCCATCCCATAACTTCCCTCCCACCTGTACCCCTCCCATCTCCTGCTCCCTCTCCCATTCCATTCACATCAAGGTTCATTTTCAAATTGACTTTTAACTCCACTTCCATGAGCAGTTTGGAGACCCCTCCCACTGAAGGCCTTGTAACAGCACCTGGCATGGGAAATACTTGCTACTCCTTGCTAGGCCATGGGGGGCTCCTGCTGGACTTGGTGAATGGCTGCGGGCTGGGCTGGGCTGGGCTGGCAGCAGCACTGTTCAGTGGAGCAGACACAGAGAGGAGAGTCAGAGGGCCCCGGCAGTGAGCGTGGCAGAGCCTCATGTGCAGAGCTCAGTCAAGCCCCCAGCAGCCTCCATGAGCAGGAAGGGGTCTGGGGGTTTCCCGGTGTCCTCACCCCTGCCTCCCAGTTCATCTCCCACTAGGCCCTCTACAGACTGGACCTGTGTTTTGCTATGGGCTCTCTGAAAGGCTGGGAAAGTGCTGGCACACGTATTTTCTTCTGTCTAATGGCAGAGGGGCAGGGTTGCCCTGGTGCATGCTGGAGGGACTGTCCACACAAATAAACACTCACCAGTGTTCTCCCTATGGAATGAGGGCACTCGGGGTCGGCGAGGCTCCAGCACAGAGCTGGGCTTCCAGGCTCCTCATTTGCCCAGCACCAGCTTCCTGCAGAGGGGACTGTGGAGAAGATTGGTCTGAACCAGGGCTGTGTCCGCCATTCCTGGTGTGTCCCTGGCCAGTTCACTTACCTTTCTGTCAAATGGGTGCAACCCCACATAGGTGGCAAGGTTTTTGTGTCGACCAAATAAAAATAAAATATCTTGGACAATCATTTTCTCTCCTGCTTCTTACTGTCTCTGTCCAAGAGATACATTGTTGCCCCATAACCCTTAGGCTGTCACATAAGCACACATGTGCACAAAATGCATCTGGAAGCATGTCCCACACTGTTGCTCCCCCTCTTCATGGAGGAGCGACACTGAACCCTGCCTAGGCTTCATATCCGAGTCACGGCACCATTATGTCGCTCCCCCTCTTCGTGGAGGAACGACACAGGACCCTGCGCTGTTCTTTTGTCTGCTCGGCCCTCCCCGGGTTTGCTGCTGGTTCTTCCTGGGTTGGCTACCGTCCCTTCCACCTCTGTGGAAGGGCAGTTCCCCCTGCCACTTTCCCCACTTCCGCAGGGGAGCGGCACACCGCCGGCCGGCTCTCTCGGGGGCTGCTCAGGTGTTCCTCATAGATGTTCCTGGTGCATGTTGTCTCTCTCCTCCTTTATAGTCCTCTTCCACCAATCCCAACTCTGCTACCCACATGCTGAGTACGCTGCTCTCCTCCAATCAGGAGCAGGTCCTACAGTTTATTGGTTGAACTGGAGGCAGCTGTGTAGAAGCTGTTTCCTCCTCTCCCAGCGCCATATTGTGGGAGAGCAGATGCATAGAATAAGTCTTAATTCCAGTAACTTAGTCTAGTCCGAGTTGCTCCCAGTTGCTCCCCACACCACACATGGTCACACATATCAAAGCCCGTGTGCACACACACAAGCACGCAAGGTACTCAGTGCACGGATGCCCAGACATGCACACACATGGGTACTTCACAGAGTTGGTGGGAAAATGAAATCAAAAGACAAGTTTGCTTTGGTGTAAAAAGTTTTTGAAGTCCCTGCAGTGCTTTCTTAGTATGCAATTTTCATGAACCTTTTGAGGACTTCTTGTATGCATGGGTTTCAATTTTTTTTGCACGAAAACAAACTTATCTTTTAACTTATTTTCCATGAACTTTTTGAAGTCCCTTCAGCACATGCGTGCACATCCATAGCCATGTTCACAGACACACATGCAAAGACACAAGCTTGCACACACAGGCAAACACATGCATGCATGTGCACACCCACATACAAACTCACACATGCATGCCCACACACACGCACACACGCACCTCCATTGGCCTACTCAGCTCCCTAATCATGTCATGTGTTTTCTCACTTGTGAGCTTTGGAAGCCTCTCTCTCCCCCCTCCTTCACCCCATAAACCCTTTCTCCTCCTGCAGGACCCAAGTCAAATGTCACATCGTCCGTGGGGAATTTCCTGATGTCCCAGGCAGACCTGCTGCTTCTCCATGTCCCCAGGAAACCATAAGTGGACTGGGGGATTTGTCTTACTCCACTTTGATCTCTCTTTTTTTATAAAAATATTTATTTTATTTATTTGAAGAGTAACAGAGAGAGGTAGAGACAGAGAGATCAGTCTTCCATCCACTGGTTCACTCCCCAGAAAGCTGCAATGGCTGCAGCTGTGCCCATCCAGAGCCAGGAGCTTCCTCTGGGTCTCCCAAGTGTATGCAGGGGCCTAAGGACTTGGGCCATCTTCTACTGGTTTCCCAGGCCATAGCACAGAGCTGGATCGGAAGTGGAGCAGCTGGGACTAGAACCGGCACCCAAAGGGAATGCCAGTGCCACATGCAGAGGCTTAACCTATTAGGCCACAGTTCTGGCCCCTCTCTTTACACTCTTAAAATTTACTGGCGCCCACCAAAAGTTTTGTTTATGTGAGTTCTGTTAATATTTACCACGTTAGAAATTAGAGTAGAGGCATTTCCTGTGTATTTATTTATGAACTCAGTAAAAATAAAATAAGCCCATTACTTCTCCCTACAAGCCTTTTTAATAACTATTTTCTCATGCAAAAATTTCATAAGCATGGCATTGCTTTAGGTTTTTGCTCCTTCCCCTAATGCCTGGCTGGCGGAGGACAGCAGGGCTCTCCCCTCTGCCTCTGTAATCATAGCAGCAGATTCGATAGGATAAAGCGTTCACCTGCACTGTCAATGCTCAGCTCTATTCTGCACCAAGTCACTCCCGGAAAACCCACTGCATGCTCAAGTGATAGCAAGCATGATGGAGCCAGGTTGTCCCTGAGTGATGTGATGAGAGAGTTGTGAGTTCACAGGTCCCCGTGTGAGATGCGGTGGATGAAATCACGCAGGAGTCTTGGTGTTGGATTGTTTCTCCCTCCATGGAGCCTGACAGCCACCTTAGCCTTGACCTTGACCCTCCAACACTGTGGGCTCATTGTTCTCTGAGGGGCTGATGAAGCTGCAGGCCCTTGCTGTGCTGTGAGGCCCCCGAGGACTGCAGGGTGAATGTCCTCCCAGCCTTGTCCTGCTCGCACTGTTCTGGTTACTTCCTCTTAAATACATCTGGATCACGTGATGCCCAGCAACTGAGCAAAGCTGGTATCCTTGGTCTGGCATTCGAGGCTCTCTGCCTTTCCAATAGCGTCCACTTCTCACCTTCTCTGGGCCCCCCCACTCTGGGCTCTCCCCAAACCAACCATGCACACCCTTCTCTTGTGCTGGAGGTCCCAGGCTAAGCCCTCCTCTCTGTACTGAGTCTGCTGTGCAAGGCCTGGGAATGTGGACTTGCGTGTTACCACCTTGCCTTTGGGACAACTCCCAAGCATTCTTTAGATTTTGGACCCCACAGCACTTCTCATCCTTGGGCTGCAGGACCCTGCCTCCTCTTTCCCACCACAGCCATTAAACACATCCAGAGTGGTGCTTTGCCCATCTTGCACAATAATTATGCGATGCTTGTTAATGCCCCTAGTATCACACCTGAGTATTAGCTGACTGGCTTGAGCCTGTGCTGGGAGCCACTGCCCCTGGCAGAGCTGGTTCTGCACTGCCCTGTGATGCTTGGGGCAGGTGGAATTGCAGACCACAAGATGTCAGTGTTGTCTCAGCTACAGAGGAGTGGCCAGGGCCGTGGCTCCCATGCCTTGCCTTGCCTGGTCCTAGCAGAGCTGAGTGCTGCTGGGAGCTGATGGGGTTAGACAAACATTCCTCCAGCCGCTGTCACTCAGGAGGGAAGAGAACCATAGGGTGAGGGTGGAACTGCATCAAGAGGGAGGCACCTGTAGGGGCTGAGCCGGTGCATGGTCTCAGGCTGCACTCCATGTGACAGATGGACTAACCAAGTTGGAACAGGTACAGAAAGGCCACTTATCCTGCCAGACGTCCAGCTGAAAGCACCGTGGGGTCAGCAAGGGCCATTCAGTGGATTTGGCAGAGCCAAATTTAAACAAAATGTATGTGTCCATGCATAGTCTTTTGTCCGAGCTGTAAGCTAGCATCCGGCAGAGTAGGAGCCACTGAATACTTTCCTCTGTTGTCTCAGGTACACATGGGAAACCGCAGGGGCTTGGTCTGTCCCGGCTCTGCACCTCCGTGGTGGCTGGAAAGCTGAGGGGTGTCCCAGGCTTGTCCCAGCCTCCAAGCCTCATACTCCACATTTCCCCTGGCTGAGCTGCCTCAAGGAACACTGAGCCACCTGCTTCCCAGGTGCAGCTTCTGCCCTGTGATCTGTGTCTGCTGCAAGGCTGCCTACAGGTGTTTCTTCTCACCCTACACGGGAGACCCAGATGGAGCTCCTGGCTCCTGGCTTCTGCCTGCTCCATCCTCGGCCTTTGTGTGCATCTGGGGAGTGAATCAGCAGATGGAAGATCTCTGTGTCTCCACCTCTCTCTGTAACTCTGCCTTTGAAATAAATGAATCTTTTTTAAAAAGTTAAAATTGCTTTGAAAGAGGTTTTAAATTTTGAATGGCAAAAATCAATGCCCAATAAATCTAATTTTCCTCAAAATTTTTTTTAGGCAAAACTTTTGCTGGCCTGGATGCCGTCCGTGGACCTCTTCCCTTCTATTCCAGATCCTAACGTGATATTTCCCAGAAGGCCCCTCACCTCAAGGTCTCACAGGTGCTGTGATTTTGTGTGGATCCTGTTGAAAACACCATTTCTGCAATAAAGTCTGGGGTGATTGTGTTATTTAAGATCTTCTAAAGGCATCACAGAAGCAGGGGAAGCATCCGAGATTTCACTGAACCGTGCGGCTAAGGCTGGGACTGGCAGTGAGGAGGGTGGGGACAGCAGAGGCAGAGGGACAGGGGTCCAGTGCCCATTGTCCCGGGGACTGGGCCAGGCACGCCAGAGTCACGGCTGTTCCCCTGTGCTTGAAATGTGAACACACGGACTTACCTCTGTGGCTGCGGCCCTAAGCTCTTCCCACCTAGCTGGGTAGACCCCCAGAGATGAGCCCAGGAGGCTCGCATGGTGTTGGAGTACAGCCCACAGCACCACAGCGGTGCTCACGTGTCACCCCCTCGCCTGCCAGGGCTTTCTCAGAACCAGAGCAGTTGTCATGCGTCTATAAAGGCCCACAGGGACAGGGACAGGACAACCAGTGATGTCACACTGGGCAGAGCATGGCCACTCAGAGAGCTTAAGTCCCACAGGGTCACATGGCTGGTAGGTGTAGCAGCAGAGCCGGGAGTTGAACCCGCAGGGTATGGCTCTGGAGACTGTGCCCCTGACTCTGTGCTATACTGAGTGGTGACGGCACCATCGTCTCTGTGGGTGTGCACCTGGATCCTGAGGAGTGAAGATTTTCCAAGGAGGAAACATCAGGGTTTTTCTTTCTGCCGGGCATGCAGTGCCCAGGAGGAGCTGGGTTACACCCTTCACAGGGGAAGGGCCAGGTGTTTGCCTGAGCCTCTGTACATGCCCATGGGGCCCACCCTCATCCATCCTTTATGGCTCTATTTCTGGTTGGGCCCACAAAACCTAGAGAGGACACTGTGTGTTACAGAGATGTGTGAGCGTGTGGGTGCACACAAGCGTGTGTGTGTGTGCATCTGTGTCTGGGGTTGTCGGGAGAGGCTCCCTGATAGCTGACATTTAGCTTAGCAGACAGAGATGAGCAGGAGACAACCTCCAGCATAAATTTGGGTCCAGGTGGTGAGGCCAGAGGGTGGGACTGGGAAAGGACATGTCGTGTCATCAAATGGAGCAAATCTTTCAGAATTGCTAGACAGTGAAATAGTCGCATGTGAAGAGTTCAGGGTCACAGCCTCACATTCAGAGTCAAAGACTGGCGAAAAGCATGCAAGGAGGCAGCAGTGGAACCAGAGAGCCGGGGCGGAGGAGGGTCTGCCAGCCTAAGCGAGCCAGCAGTGATGTGCTGCTGGAGTGAGTGTGCAGATCCACACAGCAGAACCCTCCATCCTCTTTTCATCCGGGATAAATTCTTCCTACCAGATAAAAGTCGTTTACAACGTGTCAGTATGCTAAAGTTAACATCTACCTTGACAAAGCCCCACTCTTCCTCGGTCGTCAGCGGTGAGTCCAGTGAAATAGCTTTTCCCTTGAAGGGAAAGAGGTCTTGAGGCAGGCTTGCTAGACAGTGAGCTAGCGTGATACTGAGAGACACTAGAAGCTTTAGTTGACTGTATAATAGATTCAAGTTTACAAATCATCTCATTTATATTTCCAGTTATTTTATGGGGTTTCTTTGTTTTGTGCTCCTTTCTCGGCTTTGTAACTGACAAATTTTTTAAAAAAGATTTATTTGAAAGGCAGAATTACAGACACACACACAGAGAGAGAGAGAGAGAGAGAGAGAGAGAGATCTTCCATCCACTGGTTCACTCCTCAAATGGCTGCAACATCCAAGGCTGGGCCAGGCCACAGATAGGAAACAGGAGCTTCATCTAGGTCTCCCATATGGGTGCCAGGGGCCCAAGCACTTGGGGGCATCTCCTGCTGCCTTCCCCGGGCACATTAGCAGGAAGCTGGATCACAAGTGGAGCAGCCAGGATATAAACTAGAGCCCATAAGGATGCTGGTATCACAGGCAGTGGCCTAATCCTCTATGCCACAACACCAGCCCAGTAGAATTTTTCTTAAGAGATTTGAAGGCAGGGTTTAGCCTGATGCAGCAGATTAAATGATGTTTCAGAGACCTGCATCCCACATTCTAGCACTGTTTCAAGCTCTGGCTACTCCTCTTTTATCCAGCTCCCTGCTAATACATCTGAAAAAGCAACAGAAGATGGCCCAAGTACTTGGGCCTCTGTACCCATGTGGGAGACCCTGATGGAGTTCCTGTCTCCTGGCTTTGGCCTGGCCCAGCCCTAGCTGTTATGGCCATTTGGGGAATAAGCCAGTGGATGGAAGATATTCTCAATCTCTCTCTCTCTTTCACTGTCTTTCTGTGTGTATGTCTCTCTGCCCTTCAAAATACAATAAGTGTTTAAAAAGAATAGACTTACTGGGAAAATGATTTATATCCAAGATCTTAAGTGAACTTAAATTTTTAGCAATATTTTCACATTTTTTCCCTGTATGTTAATGTTGTCAGATTTTCTCACTTAATTTTGGATCAGTGTTGTTCATTTATGCCTTTATATTTCTAAGTACATATATATGGACTTTTAAAAAATGTAATTTTCTATTAAAAAATCCTCTGCCTCTCATTCTCTGTCTTCACTATTTTTAACGTTGTGCAGGTGTGCTCACTTTCTCTGCTTGTATTTCCTATCTTACATTTTCACTTCTGCGTGGAATTTTCCAGGCAGGAGGGTTGACACTTCTCCACCCTGCCTTTATCAGCTTCTAGGCTGTTGTGATGCATCATAGTTTACCTGCTCCCGGCAAGGTCGATGTGAAGATAATGTTCTGGCTTTAACAAAACTCATTCCTCCCAAATGGAAAAGAGGATTATAAAGATTCTTGCAAAATGATCCGAGATAGAAGATGATCCTAATGAGGTGAGCACTAGTACACAAAGCAAAGCAGGAGAGCGATGCTTCTCTCAGCACCAGGTGGGTCTTCCCCACTCGGGCCTGGGAAGCAGAAGGTGCCAGGTGCACCTGCTGCCCTTGGAACACTGCCTGCAGGCAGCAAAGCCTCAGGACAGCAGGGCCTCGTGAGCCTGAACCATCAGGCCCCCAAAATAAGCGTTTGTCACTTTCTCAGCCACGACTAAGCCCCATAAGCTTTAACATAAATCTATTAGAATACATAAAACATTCAGAGATTTTGTTTTGTATAGTGAAAAACCAAATGCCACCCATCATAAGGGACATTTATTTTTCCTTTAATGGCAACAGTCTTTGAATTTATACAGAAAGCCCTATCTTGACAGAGTAAAAGGGCATTTCTTTGTCAGTAAAACGTATTTGAAGGCAGGTAAGATCTGTCGTATATTTGAAGAAACAAGTTTCAGAATAGATTCTTTGATAGGGAAGGTTTGCTCTGTCGTTGGACGGAAGATGGGTGTTTCCGAGGTGTTTCCTGTTAGACCAGGATAGACAGCAATTCACTGCCCAATGCACCGTGTGGGTGTGAGAGCGCGTGCACACGTGCATATGTGTGCGTGTGTGCTTGAGCATGTACATGTGCACATGGATGTGCGTATGTGTGTGTGCACACGTGTGTATATGCATATGCATGAGTGTGCATGTGTGTATACATGCATGTGTGTGCATGAATGCTGAACCACTCTAATGCACTAGAGAAGACGGTCTGTCAACAGCCCATCACTTCTTTAATAGTGATTTTTAAAACCCCGCTGTTTCATGGGGTGCAGGGCAGGAAACTGCATCAGTGCAGCCACAGAGAGAACAGGGGCTGCTGGGGGAGTAAAAGGGAGCAGGAGTAGTCAGGGGTTACACCAGGTGTGAAAGCCTTCCATTATCTCTTCTCAGGTAAGGACACACCCCAACTAAGGTGTGTCCAGAAGGGCCATTGGCAGCAGTTAGAAAGCCGATGGGCTCTTCTGCCCCTGGTAGAGGGCAAAGGGTTGCCCTTCCTGGAAGACAGCCGGGTGTCTCCAGCAAGGGTTTCAAAGATTCCTCAGCTTCAGAGAGACACATTGTCTTCCCATCAGAAGGAAGGTCCAGGGCCAGCGAAGTGGTGTAGCAGGCTAAGCCCCAGCCTGCAACACAGAGGCACAGGGTTGAGTCCTGCCTGCTCCACTTCTGATTCACCTTCCAGCTAATGCACCTGGGAAAGCAGAAAAATGTCTCAAGTGCTTGGGCCCCTATACCCATGTGGGAGGCCTGGATGGAGTTCCAGGCTCCTGACTTCAGCCTGGCCCAGCCCTGGCTGTTGTGCCATTTGGGTAGTGACCCAATGGCTGGAAGATCTCTAAGTAAATAAATAAATCTTTTTCTTTAAAAGTAAGATATCCCAAAATCGATGACTTCCTTTCATCCAAGCAGGTATTTTTAAAGAAACAAACACATTTAATCTGTCTGTTTAAGGCAAAGATAATAATTTAACAAGTGAGAAACTGCTTTCTGACAAAAGGTTGTGCTAAGGAAGAGTGCATTTTGAAAACAGATGTCTGAAATGTTTCATTGTTACATGATTTTCCTGCTGAAAACAATATATGCCTCTTAAAATATTTCTCGAATATGCATACCCTCCCCCAAACCTTAGAAAAACAAAAAAAGTCTTAACTCATTTTAAAAACTGTTCCAAAGAACACTGTTGTTTTTGAGCTTCTTTAGCTAAAAAAAAAATCAAAACACATTACCTCCCAATTACTTATCAATCGCTGATTGACAACTGGGATATGGAAATTTGCTAACAGAATTTCAGCACAAAAGCCTTTGCGTGGTGAGCTCAGAATGTGCACCCAGCCACACGTCTCTCCCCTGCATGCGGGCTGCAGGGGTTTCTGGGGTCTTGCTGGATACAAAGAGACACTAAAGCTAAATTCTGACCTCTCCCGAGGTTGGACCTGGCTTTCAGAGTGGTGTCATGGGGTTTGTAAAATACAACACAGAACTGGGCCCCACTGCTGTCTCATGGCTGTCCTCACCAAAAGGCAAGGTCAGGGACAAGTGACCCAGGCAGGGAGGGGTCTGAGCTTGGCCTTCTGTTGTCTTTCCTTGGCCCTCCCCCTGGCTGCTCCTTGGACAGTTTGAAGACTAAGACTTGAGAGCTTCATTTCTTTAACTCTTCTATTTTGTCTTTTACAGACGTTAAGTGGTGCAGAATGTATGTCGCTCCCCCTCTTCGTGGAGGAATGACACAGGACCCTGCGCTGTTCTTTCGTCTGCCTGGCCCTCCCCGGGTTCGCTGCTGGTTCTTCCCGGGTTGGCTACTATCCCTTCCACCTCCGTGGAAGGGCAGTTCCCCCTGGCCGCATTCCCCACTTCCGCAGGGGAGCGGCACACCGCCGGCCGGCTCTCTGGGGGCTGCACGGGTTCCCTTAGATGTTCCCCATAGATGTTCCCGGTGCATGCCGTTTCTCTCCTCCTTTATAGTCCTTCTCTGCCAATCCCAACTCGGCTGCCCACACGCCGAGTACGCTGCTCTCCAATCAGGAGCAAGTCCTACAGTTAATTGGTTGAACTGGAGGCAGCTGTGCGGAAGCTGTTTACTTCTCTCCCAGCGCCATATTGTGGGAGAGCAGATGCATAGAATAAGTCTTAATTCGAGTAACTTAGTCTAGTCCGGATTGCTCCCCACAAATGTAACAGAATGTAATGTCGCATTTTTGAAAGTCTCTTTTATTCCCAACAGATTTTGCTTCATTCTATTTGAGGCTATGTTATTTGGTGTATAAACTTTTTTCCTGAATATCAGCGCATCCTTATAGAATGTACTGCCACCAAAGGCAGGATAATTGTCTTCATTCAGGTTAACCATTTGTGTTGCCTCGGAATGTACGTTGGTGGCAATCGAGCAGGTTGGGAATTTATGTCTGGATTCATGCTGGTGTAGAAATAGAAGCGTCACACCTCTGATCCTGCTGGCTGGGGGACCCTGGGCCAGTCCTAGCCTTTCTGTGTTACTTTGTTGTACAGTTTTGAAAACAGCTTGAAACTACACTTTCGAGGCAGAGAGCAAGTGGTCTTCTTGGTTTAGGATGGTAATTTAGTGATTTATACTTGTCAGGTTCATTCAACCTAATTTTTTTCATTTTGTTTTTGCTTTGCCAAAAGTCTTCCCACTCCTATTCCTTTGCTACATGTACTGTCTTATTTGATTCTCTCTTTCCCTTGTCATGATTTACAGATTCAAAATGCCTTTTGAATTCTACAACTGAAAGGATTTAAGTGAAAATGCCTCATTGGGAGGTAGGCCTTGTGGTGCGGCTGGTTTGGCTGCTCCCTGGGAGGCCTGCATCTCATATGGTAGTGCCTGGGATCCAGTCTGACCTCTGCTTTCCTTTTGGCTTCCTGTTAATATGAGTAGGGGAGCCACAGAGGATGGTCCAAATACTTGAGTCCTGGCTCCTGGCTTTGTCCTGGCCCAGTTCTGACTGTTACAGGCATTTAGGGAGTGAGCCAATAAATGGAAATCAATCTCTCTCTCCCTCTTCCTCTCACTCTTCCTCTCTCTCTGTCACTTTAATTAAATAAATAAAAACTTAAAAAAAAACCCCTTACTATAGTTTCCTTTAATCATCAGCATGAAAAATTAAATATAAGAACACACATTTCCTTTCCCTTAAGTTTCATATTCTTCAAAAAAACTTTATGATATCATGTTTTATTCATTTTTACCTCCTGGTTTTTTCTCAAGATTTATTTATTTATTTGAAAGAGTAACAGAGAAGCAGAGGCAGAGAGAATGAGAGAGAGAGAGAGGTCTTCTATTCACTGGTTCACTCCTGAAATGGCTGCAATGGCTGCAGTTTAGCTATCTGAAGCCAGGAGCCAGGAGTTCTTCTGGGTCTCCCACATGGGTGCAGGAGCCCAAGCACTTGGGCCATCTTCTGCTGCTTTCCCAGGTCACAGCAGTGTAGAACCCCAAAAGCAGTGTCCTCTTGTGACGACCCCAGAAACACAGACTCCAGACCAGACGATGCAATAGAACAGGAGGTAATTTTATTTCATTTGTGCAAATGGGCCCTCTACTGCTGCAAGCAGCGAGCAAGAGAGAGGAGCCCCCAGCAGCTATCTCACACAGCTTTTAAGGGGCAAAACCACAAAATTAACATACCATAGGGTGGCGTAAGTTTATTGGGTAAATACAATGGGAGGAGGTCATCGAGGAGGAGGAGAAACGGGGGCTACGTGCCCTACGTGTCTAAGCTTGGACAAGGGGAGGTTGTCCTTGAAGAGCAGAAAGGGATGGCTACGTGCCCTACGTGCCTCACGGTTTCTTTGTTAAGCTTGAACAAGCACAGGGGAGGGGGCTTAGGTGCATACCAGGATGTTCTGTCGCCCTTATCTCTGGGTAGTAGCCCTTATCTCTGGGTAGTAGCTATCTGCTTTCTCTGTGAACTTAGTTTACTCCCCATTTCCCAGGACTGTTTTATTAAGGCCATTTTATGGCGGCTCTTGGCCGCTCCTTTCAGCAGAGAGCTAGATTGGAAGAGGGGCAGCCAAGTCTTGAACCTGCACCCATATGGGATGCTGGCACTGCAGGCAGCAGCTTTACCCTCTACACCATAGCACCAGCCCCCATCCTGTTTAATAATAGATTTTGGTATTTCTTAGAACCATATTTACAACAATTTTTTGAAGATCTACTTATTTGAAAGGGTGAGAGAGAGAGAGCAAGCAAGCTCCCTTCTGCTGGGTCATTCCCCAAATGGCTGCACAGTCAGTAATGAGCCCGGCTGAAGCCAGGAGCCTGGAGCACCATTGGGTCTCCCATGTGGCCTGCAGGGACCCAAACATTTAAGCCATCTTCTGCTGTCTTCTTAGGTGCCCTGGCAGGGTGCTGGATCAGAAGCTGAGCAGCCAGGACTCAAAGCAGCACTCTGATATGGGATGCTGACATCACCAGTGGTGACTTGTCCCACAGCGCCACAACTCTGAGCTCTACAACAAATATTTAGACCAATCTGTACTTACAGAATCTCATTATTCACTACCAGATTTCCTGGTTTCCTTTGTCTCTGGATCAGCTCCAGTGCATTTAAGTCTGGTGTTCTGCCAGGGAGACACCGGTCATCCAGGGAAAGTCTGCATTTCCCCTACTCCCACCCCCACTTCCACTCCCTCCCCATGCTGTTTGTCCCCTGATTCATGCATACGGGATTCTCTTTATTCTTGTTACATTTAGACTTGCCAGAAGAGTTTGTTGTCGCTCCTTTTCATGAATATTGTTTGCCTGTTGGAGAGCACTCTGTCTCTCTGATGACTGCTTATCTGCCCTGTGCCCCCACCCCTCAGGTGCAGTGCCCCCAACCCTGTACCCTTCATTCCACAGCATCAGCAGTTGCTGTATGTTTATAGCTTTATTCTTCTCAGCATTGAGAGATGAGCTCTTGAGCTTTTCTTCCTCTTCACTGATTTTCTCCTCTGCAATTTGTTAACACTTTTCTTCTCTTAACCAGGTCCCTGTCCCTGTGTCTCTTGGTTTGCAGACCCTGTGTTTCTCTTAATTTAAGTGAGAAGCTGAAGCCTGCAGTTTATGAATATATTTTTCCTGCTACCCTTGAAGTAACACCTTGACAGTAGAGACTCTGTTTTCGAGCACCTGAGATTCCATCTTGAGAAAGCACCCCCTCCACTGTGATATTCTGGTCTGAAACTATTATCTAAAACTAGACAATAGCAGTACTCAGGCAATAATAGTTCACTGCATCCCACTTGGCAGAGCATAGAAGCTCCCTAGTATGATTCCTTAAGCATAAAACAAATAGGATGCACCTGGATTAATGTTAACATTGCAATTTGTTGTCAAGGTTGTAATTGATACTTCCCAAAGGCCTTAGGTCAGCTTGACCGTAGTAACCATGCATTCCCCCTCCCCCAACTTTGTGGGTTTTGCCTTTATAAACCCTGTTTCTTTGAGCCTTGGGGTCAAGAGTTCTTTGGGGCATGATCTCGGGCAATAAAGGACTCCAAAGTTGATCAGTGTGTGATGCTCCTGTGTTTGCAATCGCTCAGGTGGGACAACCTGCACACCGCTGCTTCCTTCTCTCTTTGGGTGGCCGTGTTTCTTGCTTGCCTCTCTCTTTAGAAGCTGAGGCTCCAGGTGCTCCTTCCTTCCCCACCCCAGAAGCCATGCTCATCATCTGCTGGATCCTTTAAGCCCATCCCATGTCTATTGCTGCCGTCTTGTAGCACAGGTGGACAGTTGAACACCAGACCCACTGAGACCTCTGGCTTACATGGCTGGGAATCAGCATTGCTGGATTCAGTTGCATGGGGAAAGGAAGCCTGCTGCTCCTTGTCTCAGTGTGACTGCCCCTCCAGCCTGCACAGCCAGCACAGGGTGCAGTGAGGGTGTGCGGGAGAGGGCTTCATCCTTTCTCTGGCTGGTGGACAGTCTCTGCCCATCAGGAAGATGGCCTGAGTTATCATCTCACTCCCTGCATCTTTAGAAATGGCTAGTAAACAGGTAGAGGAGAGCCTCAGACGTCTGGAGCTGCCTGTTGGCGTAATTCATTCAGCATTGCAGAGAGGAATGGTAAGCATTGCAAGAGCCTAATACGGCTGCCTCAGGGGAGAGCTTGCAAAGAGCCTCCTAGTGCCATGTGGAAGCTGTAGTTACTTAGGCACTGACTCAGGTAATAACCTGGAAAAAAATGAAGTTGAATTTCTACCTCTCTCTTTAAAGCAAAAAAAAAAAAAAAATTCTCGATATATTGAGTACTAAAATATTTTACAAATGAAAAAATGAAATAACCAAAAGTAAACATGAAGATACCTTTTCAATCTTAAAGTAGAAAAGGCATTTGAAAGGATTTCACAGAATCCAGCAGTCGTAAAGAGAAAAGATGGATAAATGTGACTGATAAATAAAATGATTTTTTCATGGATAAAGGTACCATTAACAAAGTGTCTCAGTCTGTTTGTTGTTGCTATTAAAAAATTCCTGAAGCTGAGAAATGTATAATGAGAAGTTTTTTGGCTCATGTTGGAAGCTGAAAGGGCAGGATCAGGTGACCCCATCTGTTCAGCCTCTGGTGCAGGGCTCATGGCAGATGGTATCAGAGTGGTGGCAGCAGGTGCAGAAGAGAGACCCGGCCAGCTGGGAAGACTGAGGGATTCAAGGCCCTGGCTTGCTCTCTTGATAACAAGCCCTCTCTGGGGAACTAACCAGGTGCCACCAGGACTACATTCCTCACTTCGAGGGTGAGGCTCCCAGTGATGTGATGACCTTGCACTGGGACCCCCATAGATAAAAGTTCCACTGCCTGGCAGTGTGATCCCATTGGAGAGGAACTTCCGGCATGTGAATGCTTTTTGTAAAAAAAAAAAAAATTATTTATTTGAAAGGCAGAATGACAGAGAGAGGGAGAGATAGAGATGTTCTAACTGCTGTTTCATGCTCCAAACAGCTGTAAACAGCAGGGGCCCAGAACTCCATTTTGGTTCCCTATGTGAGTAGAAAGAGCCCAAGGATTTGGGCTACCTTCCATTGCTTTCTCAGGCACATTAACAGGGAGTTGGACCTGAAGTAGAGCAGCCAGGACTTGAACCAGGCACTTTGCTAGGGGATGTGTGTTTCCCAAGTGGTGACATAAGTACTGTGCCCAAAGCCTGCTCCATTCACTCTACCTTAGAAGTTTCGATTATGGGAATTTGTCCTAGGTGTATCCCCATGAAAAGCATAACATCATTTACTACAGCCCTGATTATTCTAGTAAAAGAATGCAAGCTATATAAAAGTCCGTCCATTGGGATCTTATCAAGTAAAATACGGTAAAGAAAATAATACACAGAAATACCAAGGAGTCACTTCTTTTATTTTTTAAAGATTTACTTACTTATTTGAGAGGCAGAGTTATAGAGAGGGAGAGACAAAGAGAGAGAGGTCTCCCATCTGTTCATTCACTGCATGGTCGAAACAGCTGGAGCTGCGCTGATCCAAAGCCAGGAGCCAGGAGCTTCTTCCCAGTCTCCCATGTGGGTGCAGGGGCCCAAGGACTTGGGCCATCTTCTACTGCTTTCCCAGGCCATAGCAGAGAGCTGGATCAGAAGTGGAGTAGCCAGGACTCGCACCATATGAGGCGCCAGCTCTGCAGGCAGAAGCTTAGCCTACTGTGCCACAGTGCCGGCCCCCATGGAATATTTCAAAATGAGAGGCAGTCTACCCACACAGAGAGAAAACACTCTCATGCCGTATTCAGGGGAAGAGCAAGGAGTGGTACAGTGTATACAGAAGGAGGGCTGCACAACTAGGTCACTGTGCATCTACGGCCACCTCTGGAGGGAGCAGCAAGAGACTCGGGACCATGGCTTCAAAATTTTTTACTTTTTTTTTTAAAGATATATTTATTTATTTGAAAAGCAGAGTTAGAGAGAGAAGGATAGAAAGAGATCTATCTGCTAGCTCACAGGTGGTAGCTTAATCTGCTATGCCATGTAGCTCCTGAATTTTTATTTTAAATTTTATTGAAATGCAGTGAGAGAGAGAGAGAGAGAGAGAGAGAGAGAGAGATCCTAACTATTAGTTTACTCCTCAAATGCCCACAGCAGCCAGGGATGGGCCAGGCTGAAAACCAGGATCCCAGAACTCAATCCAGGTCTCCCAACTAGTGGAGCCATTGCCGGCTGCCTTCCAAGAAGCTAGAATTGAGAATGGAGCTGGGACTCGGACCCAGATGTTCTGATCTGGGATGTGGGTATCCCAAGTGGTGTCCTAGCCATGGTGCTGGATGCCAACCCCAGTATCAGTGCTTTAAATGCAGAGTGGGAGAGGGGAAGAGTCACTTTTTACCACCCACCCCTCTGTGCTCTGTTTTCTAAGACAGTCATATATATGTATTAGCTATTCAAAAAGAGAAAAACACGATACATATATGCACTGAAGGGTGTCACTCATTTAAGTTATTGTGGCTGGTAAGGAAAAAAAAATCACATTTTTCTTTGAAAGAAATAAAATATTTAGCTTGTTTTTAAAAATAGAGGAGTCATAAACCTGTTGTCAAGAGATGGAATCGTTTTACTTCCATCAGCTGAATTATCGTGGCAATATTGGACATGGTATCTCACAGTGGAGACAAATGCAGAGTCAGCACTGATCTTTCCAGTTCCAGCTTGGTTTTTCCTGCAGAGACAGTGCTGTCTGGTCGGAGCTCCCGAATCACCATCCTCAGTCTGCACTGCCGACGTCACCTCCGTTGATCCACCAGCCCCCTTTTCTTGGGGAGCATGGTTGAAAATGAGGTTTTCCTTAAAACGCTCTAATCTCTTCCCTTGTTAATTCTCCACCCCCTGCCTGACTCTGTTCCCTCTTCCCTGTACCCCAGTCAGCTGCCCCAGCCAGTCCTGCTGACCTTGTGGCCCATGTCCCTGGCAGCATCTGCTTCTGTTCAGCTCCTGCAATGCCACATGTATGGGTGGTTGGCTCAGCAACACCCACTGACGCCTTGGTGGGGGGAGTGGCTGAGCTCTGGGTGGCATTTGAGAGCTTCACACTCTTGACCTCAGCTTTGTTTCACCCCTGCCCCCCTGCCCTATGCACCCACATCCTCTGGGTTTTGAGGGAAGAACTGGGCTGGAGCCTGCTTATGCAAAACAGGGCTGTATTGGAAGGATCCCTGGGGAGGCTTGGCTGTAGTGGCCTCGGGAACCCTCGGGAGAGGCTGGGCACCCACCTCTGGTTCCTGTTCTTCCCTGGGCACCAGCTCCCTGCGTTCCTTTCTTTGGCTCTGTTCTCCACGATGGACATGGACAGTGCCTGAGCTTTCTGCCTGCGATCTCAGCCACTAAAAATGAATGGGCTTCTAAGACCCCAGTTCCAGGGAAGAGTCTCAATGGCCCAGAGTGGTCTAGGTAGGAGGGATCAGGCAAGAACATGGCAGCTCCCCCTACAGATGCCTGGATACAGGTGCGGACGTGCAGTTCCCAGCAGCTCCATGGACGCTGTCCCCTGCAGTCCCCGTGTGGAGGGGACTCGGAGGCAGGAGGTGGACTGGGAGACACGGAACAGAGAGGAATGAGGTTCTCACAGGAAGAATCCAGTGCACCAGGGCCCTGGGGGCTTCTCCAGCATGTCCTCCGCACGAGGTCGTGGTTTCTGCTGGAGTCGCCCCTGGCTCCCGGAAGTTGGGCCGCTGCGGGAAGGAGTTCCTTCTCCACCTTCATGGGAGAGACTGCATGCTGGAAATGCTGCCTGCTGCCAGTTTAGCCTTTGCCAGCCCCCCTTCAGCCTCGGTGAAGTGCCTGCCCAGGAGAGCATTGCCTGAGACTGTGTGTCTGTGCTGCCCAGGGGCTTCTGGGAATGGCTCAGTCCCTGCTGAGAAGCCACTGGGCAAGTAAAGTGATTGCACTTTTGAGGGTAGAGGCCATTGCAGGGGTAGGATGCTGTCATACCCGGCTCTGGTCCAAAGCAGAGGTGGTGGTGGGGGGTGGTTGGTGCTGAGGAACAGGCTGACATCGGCTTCAGAAGGGCTCTTCTGATTCCTGACAGGGCTGATTCTGAAGGGAGGTCCAGGGTTGTGTGGTGAGACCATTGCGATTCACGGTACCCCTGACAGCTGGAGACTGCAGAACTGGGGTGGGGCAGGAACACCTGAGGCCACCCTCAGGGGGTTTTAACTCCTCTGGCCTCCAGGGGGCTCCCTGCTCTTCTGGCCTCTGGCCTCTGTGTTCTCCTATGAGGGCCAGGTGCCTGGGAAGGGACTCTGAGAGCCTGCTGGGGTTCAGGCTATGGGCTGCAGCCCCCCTGTCTTGGCTGGAGACTATGTGTCCCCAGGAACTAGTGCTCAGGGTAATTTGAGTCCCCAGTTTGCATAACCAATAGGGCCATTCTGGCACCCTGCACCCCCTTCCCTGTTGTAACCCCTCCCAGTGAGTGATGCCCGAGGCCCCAGACACAGTCCCAAGTGCCACCCAGCTCACTTCCCTTCTGGATGCTTTGAAGCAGCCACTGAGCCATTGGTTCCATCTGACCTATAACGTGCGCCCAGAACCCACCCTGTTGCAGGTGCGCCTCTGATTCTCTCTTCTAGGGCAGTGCCAGATCCTCTGTTCACCCACCTTCAGCGTCCATTTCTCCCCATCCACCACTCTGCTGAGGGCCAAAGAGTTCATCCTTGGGCCACATGGGACTTCCCTCCTAGGAATCCTCGCACTGCCTCAGCACCGGGGTGGGGAGGGGTGGAGGCAATGGAGCACATCTCCCAGTGGCTGCAGGGGCTGCAGGCCTCTCAGGGCTTCCATGTGCCTGTGGAAGTCTGGGCATCACGTGACCTGGGTCTGGACCTGACTATGTGAGTCTGAGGCTGGGGGTGGGGTGGCCCCAGTGTGTGGACACTGACCTGAGTCTGCATTGCCCGGGGATTTGTGTGCACCATGTATGTGTGTGTGTGTGAGTTTCCAGGTGCATCGTGCATGCTTTCCGTCCCATGTGGCTCAGAGGGCACAGAGGACTCCCCCTACACCTCTGAGCGGACATCTGGGAGGATTTTTGTAACCTGTATGGAGCCACCCCAGGTTTATCCCCAAAGCAATATTGTGGAGAAAGGGACACAGCGTCACTCACAGCCTAATCTGCATTCTTTGCTTGTGTTTCTGCAAGCCCACGGAGGGGCGTGGTCCCTGGAGATGCTGTTCAAATTGGCCTTTTTTCGCCCTCCCTGCAGCTCCTGGAGAAAACCATACAGAGTTTGATATTTGCACAGCAACCTTGGCTGGACTTCTTATCACCGAACCCTCACTGCTGCCTGCTCGTTGACTCCCTCTGCCCTCACAGCAAGCCTTCACCTCTTCTTCTCTGTTCACCTACAAGCATCTGTTAACTTTCTCCACTCCTGTCTGGTGTCCACTCACAGCAGCCCAAGGATCTACTGCACAAAGAAGGCCTTTTGCTGGCGGGGTGTGGGTGGAGAGGCAAGACAAAGTCATTAGTGAACTCTGGAAGAGGCCAAGCTGGGCATGAGACAGGTGGGCAGTGGAGTGTCAGTGACTTTCCTCTAGAGCTGGCTGCTCTCCTCTCTCTCTCTCTCTCTCTCTCTCTCTCTCCCTCTCCCCTCACCCTCCCTCCCTCTCCCTCTCTCTTCCCTCTCTCCCTCCCCCCCCTCTCTCTCTCTCCCTCACCCTCCTTCCCTCCCCCCTCACCCTCCTTCCCTCTCCCTCTCTCTCTTCCTCTCTCTCTCTCTCTCTCTCTCTCTCTCTCTCTCTTCCTTTTCCTTCTCCTTTTGTCCTATGTGGTCTTAACAGAGCAGCTTACCTCTTATTCTCTGGTTTCTGCAATCTTGGGTCCTCACACACAATATCCTTTCAGTTAACAGTGGGGTCTTTGGGGCTGGCGCCATGGCTCACTAAGTTAATCCTCCACCTGCAGCACCGGCATCCCATATGGGTGCCGGGTTCTAGTCCCAGTTGCTCCTCTTCCAGTCCAGCTCTCTGCTGTGGCCTGTAAAAGCAGTGGAGGATGGCCCAAGTTCTTGGGCCCCTGCACCCACATGGGAGACTGGGAAAAGGCACCTGGCTCCTGGCTTCAGACCGGTGCAGCTCCAGCTGTTGCGACCACTTGGGAAGTGAAGACCTTTCTCTCTCTCTCTCTTTCTCTCTCTCTCTCTCTCTCTGTGACTCTGTCAAATAGATAAATAAAAATCTTAAAAAAAGACCAATGGAGTCTTTGGGAGTATATTTTTCGCAGAAGGCAGCAGAAGGATTGTAACTAACAAAGTATGTCTCCCATCACCGTACGTGTTCTCTCCTGTCCGGACACACGCTGGAGCCTACACATCTCATCAGAGATGCTGGCCTCCCTGGGTCTCAGTCCACTCTAAGCTCCATGTGGTGCAGAGGGCACAATGCCCAGTAGCTCTGGGACAGATGAAGCTCCTCATGGTTGTTCACGAGGAGCTGAAGGTGGCATTGATGGTACTTGTGGCACATCATGACCCAGCCATCTTTCTGCACTGTTCTCTCCCTGGCACAGTGGGGAGGAAGCTTCTGGAAGAAATGAGAGGGAGTCTTTTGCTCTAGTTCTAGGTATAGCCCCATGGTGCTTAAATAATTCACGTGTTTGGAAAATAGCAAAATCAATGTTTTGTGTTTAAATTTCAGCCATGAGGAACACCCTTGAAGCACACAGATTAGGAGTTAGACTCCAGTCATAAACACCATTGCTCAGCCAGGTGTTGCTACCACTGGAGGCTCATAAGTTGGAGCCGATGGGACTCCATGCTCAGAGCCCAGCAATCCAGTCTGGTGGCTGGGCCTGGCCCTCCTGGGACTCCATATGAAAAGCAGAGTGACAGATAGATAGAGGGAGAGATAAGAAGCAATCTTCCATCCACTGGTTCACTCCTCAAATAGCCAGCTGGGCCAGGCTGAAGCAGGAGATGGGAACTCCATCCAGGTCTCCCACATGGCAGCAGGGGCCCAAGCACTTGGCCACCACCTGCTGCCTTCTCAGGTACATTAGCAGGGAGCTGGATTGGAAATGGAGCACCTGGGACTCAGACCAATGCTCATATGGGATGCTGGCATCCACAGGCTGAGGCTTAACCCACTGTGCTGCAATGCTGGTCCCATCCCACTTGTCTTTTTCTGGTGAGACACCAGAGGCCTGGATTTGGAAGGCTCATCAGCCAGGAGTTAGGGACAGAGCAACCATCCAGGAGTTTTAATCAGAAAGGAGTGGATTCAGGAAACTAGGAGGAAGAGCTGGGCAGGAGGCTGGGCTCAGGAGGTGCTGCTGACTTCTAGGGGCTCTGGGCAGGCTCAGAGAGCTGCTCTCCAGGAGATCAGAGACTGTCTCAGCAGCTGGCAGTGGGTACATGAGTGGTAGCTGGGATGAACCCTGGAAGCTGTTGGCACAGCCCCATATCTGCCACTTGGTGACACCTGTGGCTGCCATGGGAGGAGATCGTGGCTCCTCCCCCACTTCTGCCTTCCGGCTGTCATTGCAACCTCACAGTAGCTGCATCTCACACAAGTCCTGCAGGCAGGGGAGTCCTGGAAGTGTGGTTCCCAGGCTCTCAGCCCCACAGTCCTGGAAGGTGCTGAGAGGGCAGGGCTGTTCTGGGGACCACGGGTGTCCTTTTTATCATTAGACTTGACAAGGGGCAGAGCCCACTCCAGTGTCTCTATTAATAGAATAAGCTTATGATTCTTCACTCTGCTATGATTCCCACCTGCTGCACATTCAGAAGGGACTAGGGAGGCTAAAGTAATGGATAAAATCTCCTGGTGCCATGACACAAGCAAAACAACCCTTGCATTAAAATATATGAGAAATCAGGATGGAAATGCACCCATAACTTTGAATACTACTCATTTATTTCATGTTATCTCCTGAGGTTCTCCTATAATATCCATTATTTCAAATGTTCAAGTATTGCTTTCATCTTGAAAAATATGCTTAATAAACTTAAAAAAGTATTACTGCCGTGGAAAAAATCCAGAAGCACGATATCCATTTTGTTATATGTATAATATATAATCTATATGTATTTCAAAAACATTACTTTAATGGCTCTACATTATTTAGTCATATGGATTTAACATTTGTACATAAATCTTTGCCTCGACTTTAGTTAATTCCTTAGGATAGGTTTCTAGAAGTGGGCTGCTCATCCAGAACCATGAGTTAATTGCTTTGCCAGTGTTGAGAGTGATTACCTACCACTAGCCGCACACAAGGCTGCCCTTCTCGGTCACTTTGTGAACATGAGAGCAAACTGTTTATCTTATAAAAAACAAAAACAAAAAAGGGCCTTGTCATTTTTATGGACAAATAGTTTATGATGCTATAGTTTTGCTTTTTTAAAAAAATTGTTTTTATTTATTTGAAAGGTCTAGCAACCAAGAGTGAGTGAGTGAGAGAGAGAACTTCCATCCACTGGTTCACTTCCCCAGATGCCTGCAACAGCCAGGGTGTGTCAGGACAAAGTCAAGAAGAGCCAAGAACTCTGTCTGGATCTCCCACCTGGGTGGCAGGAGCTCAAGTACTTGAGACAGTCATCTGCTGCCTCCTAAGGGTGCACGTTAGTGAGAAACTGGATCAGAAGCCGAGGTGGGACTTGATCCCACGCATTCTGATGTGGGAGGCGGGCATCCAAGTGGCAGTTTAACCTGCTGTGCCACAACACCTGCACCATCATTTCTTTGATTTTCACCAGGGAGATTGAATTTTATGATTTTCATTATTTAGGTCCTGCATATGTCTTTTACAAAATACTTATTGTTATGTAGGTACTGTCAGCTTAAGGCACAACATTCAAAATGAACAGCATGACATATGGTGATGGTTAAGACTGCTTCCTGCCCTTCTGCTGGGTCAGGGTGCCCTGCCATGAGAACATGTGCCTATTTGTTAGAGTATACTCCAGAGTGTTGTACATCCATGTAAGCCACAACACACACGTGAACACATATGTAATGTATACACACTATTTTTAATTTTTACAAAAGTGTAGAATATTATGTACATCACTTTGAAACTTTTTATATCAATGTAAATTACAGCACTTTCCATGTAGTAGCACAAAAATTATGTCACATTTTTTTTAATGTCTGTAACACATTCTAATGTACTATCATTTATTTAACCAGTCTACTACCGATAGTCATTTTAGGTTATTTTTCATTATTATAAGCCATGCTGGAATCAATCACTTTGTATTAACTAATTTTTAAACATTTAGATTTATTGAATTGGAGTGCTTAAATGTAGATTATGTATATTTTAAATTTTAATACCTATAGCATAATGGATATTTTTGGTAACCTTAATAAGAAAAAAAATGCCTAATTCAGAAAGCTTAACATTTTATGAAATTTTTCTATACATTTTTCTACACATAGTTATATTTACATATAGTTTGATTACAAAGTGTTTGTGATTAGAAGAAAACAACTACCCTCTTCCTGAGCCATGCTGGGATTGCAGCCTGGGAGTGTGTTCCAATAGTAACATCTGTGCTGAGGAGCTGTGACTGGGACATGGGGTACCCTAAACATGATGTCTAGGGGCTGGCATTGTGGTGTAGTGGATGAGGCCACCGCCTGCTATACCGACATCCCATGTGAGTGCCAATGTGCATTTCTGCTACTCCTGATCCAGCTCCCTGCTGATGGCCTGGAAAAGTGGCAGAAGATGGCCCAAGTACTTGGGGCCTTGCCACCCATGTGGGTGACCTGGAAGAAGCTCCTGGCTCCTGGCTTCAGCTTGGCCCAGGCCTGGATGGTGCAGCCATTTGGGGAGTGAACCAGTGAATGGAAGATCTCTCTCTGTCTCTTCCTCTCTGTGTAACTCTGCCTTTCAAGTAAACAAATAAATCTTAAAATAAAATAAAACAAACCATAATGTGTAGGTGTGTTATGAGAGTGTTTCTGGATGAGTTTGTGTGAGTCAGGGGGCTCAGTGATGTAGAACCCCTCCCCAGGGTGAGTGGCGTCTCCTAACCCATTGATGGCCCAAACAGACCAAAACGCTGAGAAAGGACTTTACCCCCGTCTCCTGCCTCATCATCGAATTGGGACATCTAACCTCACTTTCTCCTGCCCTGGACCTGGAATTAACACCACTGGCTGCCTTGGTTCACAGGCCTTGGACTCAGATTCAGTTACAACAGCTGGCTTTCCTGTGACTTCAGCGTGCAGACTGCAGATGGAGGGACTTCGTAGCCTCACATTTCTTGGGAACCAGTTCTTCATAATATCTCTCCTTTTGTATACAAAGCTATTCAAAAAATTTGTGGAAATCAGAATTAAATGATGTTTATTGTAGTGCAAAAATATTTTAAATCTATGCATAGGAGGACTCTTCAAAAAGCTCATGAAAAATGCCTATTATGAAAAAACTCTTCATAGATTTTGAAATGTTTTGCACCAAAATAACTGTTTGAAGTCCCCTGGTGTATCTTCTATGGGTTGTTTCCCTGGAGAACCCCAACTAACATCAATGACTAATAATTACATATATGATCTGCAGTCACTGGTTTGATAACTTTACATAGAAACAACAGTTTATTTGTTTATTTGAAAGGCAGAGTTACATAGAGAGAGGGAGAGAGAATCTTTCATCTGCTGGTTCACTCCCCAATGGCCCCAATAGCCGGACCTGGGCTGATCCAAAGCCAGGAGCCAGGAGATTCTACTAGGTCTGCCATGCGGGTGCAGGGACCCAAAGTACTTGGGCCATCTTCCACTGCTTTCCCAGGCCATAGCAGAGAGCTGGGTGGGAAGTGGAGCAGCCAGGACTTGAACCGGAGCCCATATGGGATGCTGATGTTGCAGCTGGTGGCTTTACCTGCTATACCACACAGCACTGGCCTCTAGAAACGACTGTTGACTTCTTTTCATAACCATGTGCATTTGGTGTGGTTAGTAACACTTCCATTTGAGGGAACTGAGGCACGAGACTTTAAATAACACACCCAGGGCCATGGGACTGTGAGTGGGGCTGGGATCTGGGCTGTGCAGCCCCAGAGCACTGCAGCTGAGCCCTCTGTGTGACCAAACAGCGAGGTTTAGTCTCAGGAGTAGTGAGTCCAGCTCTTGGGCTGACAGCATTGCCTGGTACTTGTGAGATTCAGTGACAGGTCCCAGTCTAATTCTGGTGAGGAGGGGAGGGCACAAAGCTCTACTTTTTTTTTTTTTTAACTAGCTGTGCCCTTGGTCTTTTCCCCAGAATGTTTTTATTTCCTTAAGTTTTTGAGGTGCACGACCATACAGCCTGTGAATACTGTTAATTCAATCTCTTCTTTCTTTTCCAGTTCTGCCCCCCACCCCACTTCATGTGTTGGTTCAGACTTCCAGGATGCTCTCTGGAATGCTGATGGCTTTTCCCCCTTCAGGTGAGTGCCTGTGTGGCCATAGCATTGGTTGTCTTTCTGGACAGATTAGTGACCCTGCTGAAGTTCTTGCCTTCCTGTTGTCACTTATTAAGGTCCTTGTGAAGGGATGGGAGTCTCATTCTGTTGGATGCCTGGGCAAGGGGTCTCCCACAGGAACATTAGCACTTATGGCTGCCTGTGTTCTGGTCATCTGTTTCATGTAACCAACTTTCCCAGGGCGATGGCTTGAAACAAGGGCCTCCATTTGTTTTACTCAGGAAGTGCAAGCTGGCATGGCTCAGGGGGCAGTGCTAGAGTGGAGCTCAGAGCCTCAGGTGTGGAGGTGTGGGGGAGTGGGGGCTGGCAGGGCCTGCTGTCTCTGCTACAGCTCTGAGGCCATCAGCTGGGATCAACCCAGCCAGCATGGGATGGGGGCTCCAAGTCGCTCTGATGCTGGTTAAAAAATAAATAAATACAAGCAACCTTGTGTTGGTAGCTAGATAGACATTAGCCTATGTGTGTGAGAGGCTGAAGAAAGTGGGAATTTTTCAAGAAAATGGAAACCTCTGTGCCTGTCCAGGAAGTCCATACCTAAAGCACTGCTTTGTTGGGTGGGTTTCGGCTTAGGGGACCATTTCCCGCCCTATACCCAGAGAGCTATCGGGTCCAGTAGTGCCCTGCTGAGAAGATCCTGGGGGGAATTTTAGGAATTCTACACCCAGGAAGCCCTCCACCCAGCAATATCCTGGAGAGGGAGCAGGGAGGAGAAACAGGGGCCCACACCCATGTTCTATGAAAACTGCCGTCTGAATGCAAACCAGGCCCTCAGTTCTTCCCCAGATGCCTGCCTGGCCTGGCAGGTGTATTCGATTCATGAAACATGCCTGGCTGCTTGCTGCTACACTGCCTCACACCCCCTACCCCCAACTCTGTTGTGCAAAGACAAGAACCTCCTGCAGTTACACCTGGAGTAGCCTTGGGGAAGAAACAGCCCAGATCCCCTGAGAGGCAGTCAGAGCTGGAGGGGAACCCACCCCTTAGTCCCCTCCAGGGAGCAAAGAAGCCCTGAGGCCAAGACACAGGGCTCTTGTCCAGGGAGAGGGGCTTCAGTCCTGGGGAAGCCAAAGGGACTGATGTAGACCACGCAAAAGGCTTAAATCTGGTGACACCCCGGCTGCTTGATCGATGGTGTCAGCCTTCGAGAGGGTCACACTTGGAATTCACTCCGAAGTCTGCACTGCGCATGCAGGGCGGGCAGCAGGATGTGGTTTTCAAGATAATGAGGCTGTGTAAGGCATAGACGCGTGAATGAATACATGAAAGTCCTTGCCAATGGGAGCCCCGTGAGAGCTGGGTCCCTCTCTCCTGTGCACCTCCAAGAGCAAACTCCCCAACGTGCAAACCAAACGCTCAGCTCAAGTGGCAGCCATCCGGGCCCCATCCCAGTGCCATTGCTCAGCTGTGACCTTGAGCAAGTTGTTTCATCTGTCTCTGCTTGTTTGTAAAATGGGACAAAAATCATACCTACTACCTGGGAATGTAAGGCTGATTTTTATGTATTTAAAAATGATTTGAAATAGAGGGGTGGAGAGAGAGAGAGACAGAGAGAGAGAAAAAGAGAGAGAGAGAGAGAGAGAGAGAGAGAGAGATCCCAAATGGCCATGTTGGCCAGAGCTGGGCCAGGCCAAAGCCAGGAGCACACAGCAGGCAGAACCAGGGCACCTACAGAGCAGTGGCAGCAGGGCTGCTAGACACTGTGAGAGCCCCTCCCCTTGACCTTGAAGTGCTGGGGGAGTCTCTGTCTAGAGCAGCTCCTTAGTGAGTGCTGTTCTACCTGCACAGGGTCTCTTTCCAGCCTGGGTGTGGCTCCATGTCACTGTGTGCTCTCAGAATCTGGGAGCTGGGACCCTGGCTATCTCCTAGCACAGATTTTGCCATTTTCTTATCCCTTATGGGGTCTTAATGATGGGGGAGAGGAGCGATACGTGGACATCTGATGGTGTTTTACCCCTAGCCCCCCAGCACTCTCCTCCTACCATCTGCACACACGATAGCATGCTTCCTAAGGCCCTGCCCAGGCCTCCCCAGCTCTGCGAGACTTCCCTTTCTGACCCCGGGCACAATTCCACTTCTTCCTCTACCACTTTATTTTCCCTTAAGGATCCTTTGCTTTTTGGATACATAGCATCATGTATTAGGACAAACACTATAATAAACATTGTTAAAATTTAATTTTTAAAAATATTTTTATTTATTTGAAAGTGACAGAGGGAGAGAGGGAGAAAGGGAGGGAGGGAGGGAGGGAGAGGCAGAGAGAAATCTTCCATTTCATGGTTCACTCCCCAAATGGCCACAACGGCTGAAGCTAGGAACCTGGAGCTCCATCCAGGTCTCCCACTTGGGAGGCAGGGGCCCAAGTACTCTGGCCATCATTGATGTCTTCCCAGGCGCATTCGCAGGGGGCTGGGTTGGAAGCAGAAGAGCGGCCACTCGGACCAGCACAGAAGCTGGCATCGCAGGCAGCGGCTTAACCCGCTGTGCCACAACACCAGCCTGTGTGTCTCTAGGATGCCTGCTCCAGGTGCTGCTGTCACTGACATTTCACAGGACAGCAAATGGAAGCTAGGAAGGTGAGGGACTTTGCCAATGGCTCAGCTGTCCAGTGGCAGAGGCGCTGTGGAATCAGGTCTGTCTCTCTCTAGGTTTTCCTCTCCCCCACCATGCTGGACGCTGGACAAAACCTGGACACCTTGTGTCCCCTGCAAGCCTCCTGCAGGTGGGATTGCAGCCCTCTCACTCTCACCTGACCTGCTTGGCCTTTGTGAGATGGACAAGAGGATGTGGAAGGTGGCTTTGTGTCTGGGTGGGGGCAGGGTGAGTTTTAACCATATTTTCTTGGACTCTGCATTTTGTCTATTTGCTGTCTGTTCACCCCAGAGCCACGTTCACTAACTGTGACTTTCACCTTTTGTATTCTTGATGCTCTGACGCGTGAGCCCCTGAAGAACTGGGAACAGACCGTGCCTCCCAGGGCTGGCTGATTCCCAGACACAGTAGCAATAGCCTCAGCCATGGCCTCGGGAGACACCACACAGCGTGGAAGAAGGCTGGGCCCCTGCCCTGAGCACCTGTGACAGGAGAAGCAGGTGGGGCCAGACACACAGAGCGAGTCCACGTCTCTGTGATGCAACCTCTGCCTTGTGCTCACAAACGGGGTGTGGTACAGATGCACACTCCCATCCAGCACAGCCGAGGCCGGGGCCAGGGCTCACGTTCTAGGGGGCAAAGGCCACATCTCTCCCTCATCAGAATGCGGGCTCAGGTGGGCCTGGCTGGGACCCGAGGGCTCTGACCTACAGACCCAGAAGAGCACAGAGAAAGGCCCCGTCCCCATCCCTGAGGGCACCTGGAGTCACCAGGCAGCCAGCTCTGCAGGCAGCAGCAGACAGCTGTGCCACAGGAGGCCGTGGGGAGCTGGGACAGGTGGGGGCAGAGGGGATGGGCTCAAAACAGGTCGCTGTACTAGACCAGGGCCGGGCCTGGGGCAAGCGGGGCCAGCCCACAGCACCCATGGCAGCCCTCCCCCCAGCAACTCAGTGCAGACACCAGGGCTCAGTAGTACAGAAAGGCCCTGCTGGCATCCCCCTAGGACCCAGCCGAGCATGCTGGGGGCCCTCTCCCGGTGTCAGGGTGAAGAGGAGCTGGGTTCCAGAATATACAGGACAGAAGGGAGAGACATGTGGGGGCAAGCCAGGGATGCTGCACACGGCTGCCCAGGTCTACAAGAGCATAGAGGTGACTCAGGCCCTCCCACCATGACTGTTCCTATTGTGCCGATCTGTCCCAGAGGTCACGGGCACTCACAGCTGCTGCTCTCCCACCCTGACCCAGACCCCTATGGACACCAGGGTCACAAACTGGAGCAAACACGTTTCCTTGTAACCATTTAATATAGGGTCAGCACCACCTGAGGGTGGCAGGGGCAGGGGGCAGGGGTTAGTACAGTGGCTCTCAGCACTGCTGTTGTCTTGCAGTAACGGGGTATCCTGGCCCCAGGAAGAGCCTGGGGGGTCGGGGCTCAATCAAGTGTATAGGATGCCGTGAAGACACACGGAAGGCTGCTGCCCAGCCTGGGCAGGACACGTGGTGGGCTCAGCCTCTCTTCTAGGAGGCACCCATCATCCAGGTGCCCCATGGAGTAGGAGGTAAGGAGGCCTCGGGCCAGGGAGGGCACACGGGCCTGGTCTCCCAGCCCAGGGCTGGCTCTGGCCGGCTCCAGCCCATGGCTGTCCAGAGTGCATGGGGCTGCCATGCCAGTAGTGGGGAGTCTTCAGCCATGGCCCCCAGGCTGGGACGGGCTGCATGGGCCCTGGTTCCAGGGGCTCCAAGGCCTGTGGAGGAGCCCACATCCACAGGCCCTCCCGGCTGCCAGCATCAGAAGAGTCGTCCTCCCTCTGTCCTGGCCCGCTCAGGTTAGGGAGACTGGCACACTGGCACAGCCCTCCCCTCCCCCATGAGCTCTCTGGAGTCTCCGTGGGGCTGGCCACATGTGGACTCTGCGGTCCACACAGGGGAGCCCAGGCCGAGGGGCTCTGGGCTGCCTTCGCAGCTCTCCTCCTCCTCGATGCCTTCCCTCACGGCAATGCGGAGGCCAAAGCTTTCTGGAGGATGGATCATCACTGCACGGGCAGCGGGACCCCTGGTCTGCTCCCACACTGCCACTGTGTCCTGAATGGCGATCTTGGCCTTCATGGCACTGGGGGCAGGAACATGCTTCTGGGGGACGTGTGCCTGCCCCAGGGGCCTGCCACACCGTTTGATGGCCTTGGCTGGAAGAAGAAGAGACGCGGTTTGCTTCTCCACAGCCCCCATCTGACCTGCAGGGTGCCTGCCTCGACCTCACCCTGGGGTCCCCATCATCCCATGTGACACTGAGGACTCTCCCAGGCTGCTGGCCCCAGAGGGGCGGTGTGTGCAGCCTGGGCCAGGGGAGCCCTGGGACAGCTCCGGCTCCTCCTGCACAGGCCCACAGGGTGGATGGCCCTGCCCTCCCCACCTCACTCTCTCTGGGGATCGAGGCACCAACTCAGGACCCCATCACCTACCCCACCTGACCTCCTGTGCCCTATCAGTGCATTGGCTGAGTTACCCGCATCTGAGTCCCTCCTAAATGGCTGGAAAGGAACTGAGCCTAAGATGATGGGGGTGAGAGCTGGGGCTGTGGGGCAGACATGGGGTCTGATTCAGGCCCTTGGGGACAAGAATGCAGTTTCTAAAGAGGTGACAGGGGTGCCCTGTGTCCTCTGACCCTGGGCCACTGTCCCTTTCCTGGTGAGACAGCACCGCTTCTGTCCCACAAGCTCCCAGGGGAGGCAGAACCTGGAAGCACAGTGGGGCCTCCCCAGTGCCTCAACAGCCTGCACCTGGGTCCCCACTGCCAGCCTCTAGAGCTGGGACAAACCCATCTCTGCTCTTCATGGGGACCCAGGCACTCAGGTCCTTGATGGCAGCAGCAGCAACAGGGACGAGTATGGGGACCCCTCCCCACCAGAGCCCAGAGGCCAGCGCTGCTCCAGGTTCCACTGACTTCAGTTGGCCCGAGGCTAGGACTGCAGAGCCCACACTCAGCTGCACTTGGGTTCTGCTGTGGGGGCCTGCAGTGCCTGCCTCTGTGCCCACCCTGCTCACAGGAGTGGACTCAGCCCCCACAACTGGGCTCAGGGCACCTGGGCCTTCCAGGGATCCTCAGATGTTTGAAGGGGATGCAGTGCTGGCTGGCTTTGGCCTTCACTGTGCAGGGTCTCCCACAGCCCCACCTTCCTCTAGCCCTGCCTACATGCAGGTGGGAGCCCCACCCACCCCTGTCCTAGGAGGGTCCTGTGTGCAGACAGCTGTGGTCATTGTGCCAGGAGCCTGTGTGGGGTCAGTCAGGGAGATGCACCCTGGGCAGGCAGGGCCACTTCTCATCTTGCTGGAGTGGGAGTCCAGCTGTGCTCCAGGCTCCTGGGGACACTGAGCCAGGGTACCTGCTCCAGACCTGGGCAGGGTAGCTCAAGGCGGGGCCTCAAATCCACTCCAGAGTGGAGGTCAGCTGAGGAGCCAGAGCCACAGAGCCCTAGGACAGCTCCACATCCCAGCCCCAGAGTCATTGGGGGAGAGCAGTCCCCCACAGGAGGAATCAGGGCAGCTGCCTGACGCCCCCCCAGGCCATGCTGTCAGAGCTTCTGAAAGCAGAACTGCTGAGCCCGGGGAGGACATGGAGGACAAGGAAGAGGTGAGGCCCTGGGCAGGGCTGCCAGGGCTGGCACTCCCACTACTGACTCCCCCAAGGGAGCATGGGACGGGGCCGTGTGCTGGACTCACCTTCGGGAGGCAGGAGGCACTGGAGCTTCCCCAGCTCACGCATGGAGGCCCGCAGCTGCCTGATGACCACATCCTCACTCAGTGACCAGGCCTGCTTCAGGGTCAGCTGCAGAAACCCATGGATGTGGTCCCTGGACATCTTCAGCAGGCACTCTAGACATGGGGGCGGGTGTCAGGCTAGGAGGGGCCCTAGAGATGGTGCAGCCACCATGGCTGCTCCAAGCCCTGTCCCAGCACCAGACATGGGCTGCAGACACCCTTGGACACCCTTGGGTGTCAAGCCAAGCACTGGAGGGACTGCTCAGGGGCCAATTTCCTGGGCAAGGACCCTGGCCACTTCTCCTTGTGGTCTGTGGGGGCCTGGGATTGGGGATGCAACAGGGGATTCTCAGTGCCCTCCTGAAGAGAACCCAGGACTCGCAAACCCCCTCATGCCTCCCTCAAGCCCTGCTCATGAGACACAGGCAGGGGGACCCCCAGCTCCTCCGTCCCCAGCACCTGGGCCTCTGTGGGCCCTGAGGACTCACTGTGATGGATCTTGAGGGCCGTGTATGCCATGGTGGTGAGCACGTGCTCACCCTCAAGGATATAGATGTCCCACATCCTCAGAGCTGGGGGAACAGCACCTGGGGGACAGAGGCATTGGAGGACCCTGCCCATCAGGGCCTCAGCAGGGCCCACAGGGGTGGGTGTGCAGTGTCACTATCCTAGGACAGAGGGAGACTCCAGGAGGCTGCATCACACAAGAAGGCCAGAGCTGCTCCTGGGAGGGGAGGTGAGGGTGGGGGACTGGTTTCATTGGGAGGTAAGGCCATTCCTCACAGCCACATCCCCGCCCACTCAGGGAACCAGACCCAGAGAGGATGACCATGTCCTGTCTTGGACCCTGGGGGTCTGCACACTTTGGAAGCCACACTGGAGATACCAGACACACCAGGGACCTGGGGGATGGGTCAGCCCTTGGGCTGTGCTGACACCAGCCTGTGCCACCCAAGGTCTATGGATCTTCTGCCTCTCACTGTAGGGCTCTGGCCTTTGCCAGGCTCTCAGGATGGGTCCTGGTGGGACCTGTCCCCTCCTTGATGTCCCTGAGGCTCAGCCTCAGCTTGGACCACCTTTAGCAGGGCAGGGCCTGCCTGGTCTGCACAGCAGGCTCCCTCCTATGTCTGCTGGGGCTGGGGGTGCTCAGCCCTGATCAGAGTCATAGGCCACCAGGACAAGAGAGCCAGATACTGGGCAGGAGCTTCCCTGGGCAAGGGGTCCCCGGGGCACTTACCCCATCCAGGAAACCCTGGATGCACCAGTGTGCGGTGTAGTCCTCCAGGTACACACCCTCCTTCTCCTAAGAAGAGGCAGAGGGGGCTCAGGGCCCAGGTCCCAGGGCCCAGGCCTGACTCCCTCTAATCTGTGCCCTGTGGCAGAGCCCCTGGGTGCAGGAAGCCCAGCAGCAGGTGCATCCCCTCTCCCAGCTATGCAGATTCCTGAAGGGACACAGGTCCCTCAGTCCACTCTGCCCTGGGACAGCGTTTCCCTCCAATCTACGCAAACTCTGGGGGACCAAGTGCAGGAAATCAAACCAGCACCCAAGCTGCCGTAGCCCCCAGTAACCAAGAAAAGCCTTGGTGAGGACGTAGCCTCCCCTGGCCCAGGAAGCAGTCAGGACCCCTCTCTGTCCTCCCCTCCCTGAGCACAGAGCCCCCGAGGGGAGAAAGGAGATGTTTACTTACCAGGTGTTTCTCCAGGGAGGGGAGCACGCGATGCATGATATCTCTCAGGTGGTGCTGGAATCGCTCCAGTTTTGGGGTGTTCGGTTTGTAGAAACCCGAATAGTATCAGCCACATCCCCATGTTAGAGCCTCCTCCTAGGAAGGCTGGAGAGCCCAAGGCCAGGGTGGGGTCTTTCTGAGCACTGAGAATCAGGGGAGGCTCGACCAGGGGCAGGTGGGAATGAATGTGTCCAGGGCAGAGGACCTGCTTGGGAGGTGGGTGCAGGTGGGTGACTGTGTGCAGCCCAGGCCAGGCTGCCCCCTGGATACTGCTGGGGTGAATGCTGTCAAACTGGGTGCCTCCTGACCATTCCAAGACTCAGGAGCGATGAAGGGGTGACCGTACAGGGGATGCTGCCTTCTGTAAGTTCCCTGGGTGTGGCTCTCTGCTTGAGAGTCTGCGTAGAGAAGTGTGAGGCAGAAGAGCCAGAAACAACCTGAGTCACTGGACAAGGACAGGACCCCTTGTTCTGAAGGTTCCCACACCCAGGATGGCCATGGCCAAGCTGCTGGGCCTTTGGATGGTGGTGAAAGAAGGGGGCTGGCTCAGTGTGGGAGGCCTCTGCCAGCCCTGGCTTCTAGGGAGAGCACCCCCCCCACCAACAGGGACACTGTCCTGCACATTCAGGAGCCAGTGAGGGCTGTGCATGGACTTTCATGCACTGGGCCTCACACGCCATCCACCTACCGTGCATCGTGTGCTTACTGTTTTCCATGAGCTGGACCAGGGCCCAGAAAGAGTCCTCCTTGGGCATATACATGAGCAGAAGCGCCACCACATGGCTCAGGCCCTGGCTGTAGCCCACCTCCTGCAAGATCCCAGAATACCTTTAGACCTCCCCTGGCAAGAATAATATCCTGGGATGGCCCACCTCTCAGGGAGATCAAGGTCACCCACTGAAGGGTCTAGGAAGATTGGGGAGGGAGCCCCTGTGTCTGAATCCTGCCATTTGGTGTCAGCAGCCCAAGAATTGGAGCCCATCGAAGTTCTCCAAGTTCCTGGAGGGAATCCTGCAGGGCCTGAGCTTAGGCAGCACAGCGGGGAGACCTGAAGTATGGGGACCTGTTACCCACAAGATGTCAGGATGGGCCAGGTTGCTGTGGGAATCCAGACCCATGCCCATGGAAGCTTCTGGACCCCTGAGCTCTGCAGGTGACGTGGTGGCCCTTTCTCACATGAGGAAGAAGTAAGCCAGGAAGTGCTACCAGGACCAAAATAGGAGGTGTGCCTCTGTCATGGGTACAGGCCTGGGCTTCCTGCGTGCCAGGCCCCCTGGGAACCAGGGCACCAGGCAGGGTTGACCAGTGGCAGGTCAGGGGATGGGGATGTCCAGGCCTTGCTGGGTCACCCATGGAGCCCTGCACCTGCTCCATGCATGGGAAAGGTCTGAGTGGGTGGTTGTGGCAGTGGTGCTGTGTGGAGTGGGATTCAGGCCCATGGGTCCAACCACATGTCTGGTGGGTGTAATGGCATCAGTGGGACCCAGACTCAACTTTGATGAGCAAAGTCATACACCTGATCTGTCCTGCCTTCGCCCCACACCCCACTGTGTGGAATGCTAGTCCTGGGAGGGGTGTCCCAACTCAGCCAAGCTCCTGGGGTCTGGAGGCCAGCCCAGGAGAAGGCTGCCTTTCTCCTCACAGAACTTGAGGTTGGGTCCAAGGAGGCCCAGAGCCTGGCCTCTACACCTCTGTCCCAGAGCTGTGGATGAGAGAGGCCCCCTCAACACAGGCTGGGATCTCTGTGACCAAGGGTGCCCTACAAGGACTGCCGGGATAGCACCTGCGATATGATCCCAGAATACTCACGGGATTGTAAACAGAATAGGCCATGAGCACTTGGAATAAGGTGCGTTGGCTGGAAGAGAGAGGACAGAGGCTGTGCGTCCTGTGCTGCTGAGGCTCTCAGTGTGGCTATGCCTAACAGAGCATGACAGCCATACGCAGGGCCTGTGACACTCTGCTCATGAGCAGTGACATCATCAGGGCACCTGTGTGTTGTCCACCATGTGGGTGAGCACTGCCTGCAGGGACACTAACATCTCCCAGGGTGCAGTCACGTGCAGTTTCATTTCCCCAGGTGGGTGTTCGTTGCACAGGTGAGCGTTCCACTGTGGGAGGTGCAGTCCCGTGGGTCTAAGCTGTGGAGAGTCAGCCTCCCATGCACGTTCAGCCTGGTAGGGAGCAGCTCCTGTGGCCTATGTGTTCCCCATGAGCCTCTGTGGCCAAACTTCCCACCTCCCCCAGCCCATGGCCACCACTGCCCTGTTGTGTGTCCCAGGGTTCGGCCTTTCTCAGACGTCCTGTGAGTGGATCGCAGTATGTGTAGCCTTTGAGGGATGCTTCCTCTCTTAGCAGAATGCACCTGAGATGCATCCAGGTGTGCCCAGGGCCGAGCCTCGTCCTGCCTCTCACTGAATCCTGTTCTCGGATTCATCTGTGACACGGGTTGCTTATCTGTGTCCCCACTGAGCATCGTGCAGGGTAGTCCTGCGTCCAGTGACTGTGAACACAACCCTGAATCTTGCGTGAGGGTTTTATGCACTCAGCTGTTCTGGTGCTTGTGTACATGTGCGTGTGTGCTGGGGGTTTGTGTGGAAGGTGTGTGTCTCTCATTGTGAGAAATGGCCCTGGGTGCTGCTGGGGGCCTGGGCCACTGTGCTCTGTTCCTGCAATGAACCAGAGTGGCGCTCGCCTCACGTTCTGCCCAGCACCCGGTGTCCTCGGTGGTTTTAGTTCCCCCATTCTCACAGCTGTGCACTGGTGCCCCGTTGTGGTTTAGGTGCTAAGCATGTGTTCATGCGTTGAGTAGAATTGTGTGTGCCATCATGAAGGGGCCCTCCTGAGCCTGTGTCCCTGGGGTACTAGGAGGCTGCCCACTGCTTCCTTCTTACTGAGTTGAAGGGCTCCTTGAATATTCTGGAAATAATACCTTAATAAGGTAGATTGCTAATATTGTCTCCCCTTGTGTTTCTTTTCATTTCATTCTCTCCACAGTGTCTTTGGGAAAGTTTATATAATATAAAAAAGTTTATATAATATATAAAAGGCAATTTTGTTTTCTGTGCTAAGTGAACTGTTTCAGGTTTGCACCCAAGTCTTCCCTAGGGACCCCATGTGCCCCAGGACCCTTGCTCCTCCCACCCCCGGGTCCTCCCCAGCCCAGAGGCCTCACTTCATTCCGTAACATTCCTGGAACATCAGGTGGTTTCTGAAAGCCCATGTGATGGCGGAGTCGATGTGATGGAAGTGTCTGGCGCCCAGTCTGGCCTGCTCTTTTCATCTTCAGCAGAGAGCAGGTTAAAGCCTCTAGCACAAAACACACATGTCCAGTCCCAGCTGAGTCTGAGGAGACGTGGAGGAGGCACTGACTAGGATCTAGGGAGAGGAAGGCAGGATGGGGAGGACAAGGGGGAGGGGCCAGCCTCAGGACTAGCAAAAGCCCCATTGCCACACAAGGACCTCACGTCCACGTCAGCTCTTCTGGCTGACAGGGAGAGTTCCCTGCAGGGAGCTCATTCCCTTCTGGGTCCCACGTTGAGGGGGGGTCATGGGCTCCCTACTTGCCTCAGCATCCATGTCACCCCCTTGCCAGCATCCCTGCTGAGGGGGCCACTGGGACCCCGATGGTCAGTATCAGACAGGGGCTCTGAAAGGTCCCTGTGCACTACCCCTGCCTGCCCTCAGCTCTCAGCATAGACGCGGTCTGACCCCAGCCAGGCTTCTGATCCTCCTCGCTGGCATCTCAGGCCCTGCCCTCCAGGAGTCAGCCAGAGCCTGACCACTGCTCCATGCTGCCCCCTGCAGGAGGGGCCCATCTCCATCTAGACGTTGGAAGCCACCCTGGGCTTGGAGCTGAGTCTGGGCAATGACTGTCTCCAGGCCCAGCTCCCAGGGTAGCCCCAAAATGCAGACTTGGGGGAGGCAGGGTGGGCCACACAGCTGGGCCCTGCTCCCTGATGGCAGCCGGGGACACGAGAGTCAGCTGCAGTTGCCAGCCCTCTGCTCACACCAGTCCTTGCTCCCTCCTTTCCCGGAAGCATTGAGAGCTGTCTGACCATCGGACCAGCCACTCCAGGCAAGGGCAATGCCAGGGGTGCAATTGCATGTGAAGGCAGGGCCAGCGAAGGGCAGGCCCTGTTAGCACAGAGCCTGTGGGGCTCCCGACCTCACACCATTGTGATCTCATACTGGGAGACCCCCGCCCATCATGGGCACAGCAATTCCTCTCTTCTGGCCTTATGCCAAGCTGCCCAGGTGAGTTCAGCAGAGAGCAGGTTAAAGCCTCTGGCACAAAACACACATGTCCAGTCCCAGCTGAGTCTGAGGAGACGTGGAGGAGGCACTGACTAGGATCTAGAGAGAGGAAGGCAGGATGGGGAGGAGGCTCCCGAGGGTTCAGTGAGGGACGGTCCTCCACGGAGACTCAGGCTCCTAACCAGACCCGAGCAGCTTGAGCCCCCTTGGGCTGAGTGCAGAGCCGTACCGCGTATTTGCCCAGATTCTGGGCCTTCTTCTTGTCCACCTCCAGCATCACGGCCCACACCTTCCTGCGCACCTGGGCAGGGATCCCCTTATAAATTCTGTGCTGAAACTACAGGAGAGAGGAGGCTCTGGTGAGTGGTGAACATGGCCGTTCAGGGAGGGACTGCAGGGTGAGACAGCAGGAGGGAGAAGCCAGGGGCTCCCTGTGTATTGGCAGAGGGAGGATCTGCCCAGATGGGGGCCTTATGACCCACAGTGACTGGGGGCCAAGGGCTCAGGGGCACCGGCTCTGCCCTGCACTGACTGCCCCCTACAGGGCACCTGGAAACCTGCCCTGCATCCGGGATTGTCTTCAGCAGTGACTTCAGATTTTCTACCAGGACAGTGTCCTGTGTGTATGGGGAAGGGGTGCAGATGACCTATGTCTCTAAGGGCTGGACAGTTGCCCCTGGGCATTTGAGAGGCAGGTGGTGCCTGGCACAGGAATGGGCACTGCTCAAGCCCCAACTCAGCTCTCAGTGTTCCCGAGGGGCCCTCAGCTCCACGGTACCTTCTCGCTGCCACAATATTTGCTGTGGTTCTTTATCATCTTGATCCATTTCTGGATCCTGCGCACCTGTTTACACTGGAAAATGAGATAGGATGGCATGAGCCCAGCTTCAGGCTCTGAGAGTGGCTCTCAGATGCAGCTCAGGAGCTCTGTGTGTGCTCAAAGGAAGGAGCCAGAAAAGGCACAGACTGTGAGCCCCAGATATTCTGTCTGGGGAGAGTCGGCGGCATGGCCTCTGATCCGAGCTGCCCTGTTGTAAAGGCAGAGCCCCTGAGCTCTAGCCAGGTCACTCCCTAGCATGCCAATAAGTCAGGGCGGCCGACAGGCAGATGCCCCTGAGCTGTGGCTCAGTTCTGGCACAGGCAAGTATGTTAAGATGTTAGCAGGTGCCATGTAAGTATTCCATCACAGGGCCTTATGGTACTCCCACTAACCATTGCCGAGCCCCACATGCCCCCTCCACCCAGCTCTGCTTCCCAGATGACTGGCCCATGGCCAAGGACTTGTCCTTACCTTTGCCCCCAGGGTGCTGTCTTGGGGCAACTTCTGCTCACTGGAAAGCAAGGGAGGTGGAGAGGTGAGGACAGGACCACAACCAGCACCTCTACCTCCCTAATGGGCCAGGGAAGTACCAGCCTCAACTTCTCAGCCTAGGGGACTGAGACGGGAAGGGAGGGGCTGGTGACCATGAGCACAGGGAGCCCAGGGCCAGGCAGGGGCCCTTGCTGCCAGTGGGGGTCTCCAGGCCTGTCAGAGGTCCACCTTCCTGGGTGTGTGGCAGCACCCCCACAGCGGTTGGGGGGTTGCTGTCCTGAGCAGGGCCAGGCTGCCCGGGGGGGAGGGAGCAGTGTCCCCACATCAACTCTCCCCAAGAAGTCACCCTGGAACTGAGTCCAGGTGGCCTGCCTGAGAGATGCTCAGTGCTGTGAGTGTGCACCTGGGGCTCCAGGCACCTGGGACCACCACAACTCCCAGGGTCCCCCCCTGCCCACCATCCTCCCCTGTGCACTGGCAGCCTGAGGTGCTGGCTCCACACCTGCCCCTCCTCTGTCAGCCCAGACTGTGGCCATCTCTCCACCACTCTGCTCCTGTTATTCTCCAAGTTCTGGCACAGCATGAGCCAGAAACCCCTATCCTCATGCTAAGGTGGGCTGCTGAGTCATGCCAAAGATGGCCCGAGATGGCTCCATCCCCCTAGGTCACTGGAGCCCACCCTCCAGCCATGGGGCCTCTCTCCCCGACATCTGTGGGAACAGCCTCCAAGTCTGCCTCCTGCCCCCAGGCCCCACTCCTCCAAGCACAGACCCGGGGGCAGGGCCCTCAGCTGCAGCCTCCCTGTGGTCTGTACTATGGGAACCCACAAGCAGGTTCAGAGCCTCAGAGACCACACCCCTGGCCATCCCTCAGACTAGGTCTTCAAAAGCCTTGAGCCTGGACCCTAGACCCAGGCACCTCCTGGACAACTGCCAGATGCTAGGCTGGTGCCCCAACCCTGTGGCCGCAGCTCTGGAATGCTGATGGCCAGGCTGTGTTGCCTGGGAGCATGGGGACCCTGAAACCACCCCCTCTACCTAACAGAAACAGAGACCTCAGAGTAAGAGTACCCAGTGGTTGCCCCACGTCCAGCTCTGTCCCTGCCTGTAGTCCTCAGTCACAGGGACACTAGGCTCTGGCTAACTGCTGACCAGTGCCTGCCTGTGACCACAGCTGGGCTCAAGATGGGGGCCTGGGGACAGGTGTGGCACCTCATGTTGGGGTTTCTGATCCCAGTCCCTGCCGTGGGGTGGGCTGGGGTGTGGAGGACTCACTGCAGGAACCGAAGCCTGTCTGGGACAATTCAGCCGCCTTCATTGTCCTCTTCTTCAGGCTCCAACAGTGCCGCTCCTTGGTGTCCCTGCAGCCGAGAGGGGACCCAGATGAGAAGCCCGGGTGTCAGTCACTGGTGGACCTGAGCAGCCTGCCCCCTCTCCCCTTGTCCCCAGGGAGGTGGGGTCTGGCTCTCACAGGCACAGTACTTGAGGCAGGGTCCCACATCCTCCCCCAGCACCCAGGCCCGTACCTTCTCATACTTCATGATGATCACTGCTTGCTCCAGGGCTCTGCCGGACCTCAAGGTGTCCATATCCAATATGTAAGACACACATGCACATGTGAGCCAGCACAGGGAGCCCTCGGGAACTGCTGCCCTGAGGCTGTCCCCCTGGTCAGCTGGGTCCCAGGAGGATGACTTATGCAGAGCACAGGGACTAGGGATGGTTGGGGAAGGACAGCCCCCACATTGTCTCCCCTGCCCTCAGAAAGGATGCTCCTCCCCCAGCCTGGCATCCATATGTACTCCAGGGAGTCCAAGTCTAAGGGTCTCCCTGGCCCGCTCCCAGTCCCCGCATCTCTGGGGCTCTCAGAGGTGGACTCACTGCCCCACCTAATACCAGCTGATCTGACACCTAGTCTTGAACCCGTGTCTGACACAGAATCACACCAAGGCCCATTCGACACTGATGCCCAGCACAGCGGGAGGAATGGGATGACTGTATACATGCTTTGCACACAGGGGCCCACTGAGAGCTCAGCCACATCACTCATGGAACCTGGCATGGGAGACCAGTGCCACCCACCTGGCGTGACCTTCCCCGCATCACAGGTCATGCGGAGATCCAGTCCCACTCACATCCGTCGAGAATCCATTCAATTCTATCAAATGTGCCTCCTGCCTACGCTACCAACAGCTGGTCAGTTGGGCAGTAGATGCACTACTGGACACTAGTCGCCTCCCAGCCCAGAGTGCGCATCCTCAGTGACCGTAACATCACAGAAGCTGGCCAGTCAATCCCAAGTGGCTCTGTTGTGGCATGGGTCAGGGTCCTCAGCCCTGGCTTCATTAAAGGTCACCAGAAGTGGGGCCTGTGTTCTCCCCAGGGCCCAGGTGAAGAGGGCAGGGCTCTGGCAGAACTGCCCCAGAACCAGGGGTGCCAGGGCCCTCTGCCACCTGCCGTAATGGTCCCAAGTCCCAGGCAACCTGCACTTCCTGCCCCTCATTTCTTCCTCTGCCATTTTATTACAGCCCAACTGTGAAGGCCTTTTTCTATGAACACAAGGTGGCACAGGGAGCCCCATCATGGCCAGTCCTTCTTCCTGAGGTCCCCACACTCGGGGGCTGCCCCTGCAATGACCTGAACGGAGACTCCCAGGGCTGCAGCCTCCTGTCCTACCACAGGCCCCACCCCAGCACTCCCAACCCCTGCTAACCCCCCCTGCTCTGTTCCAGCCCCTCTTCCCAGGAGTTGTAGGAGGTGGACACAGGGGGTCCTCCTGGGATGGAGGGCAGGGAAGCCACCCGCTGAGCACCACCTGCATAGGACCTCAAGCCGGTGTGGCCCAGACTTTCCAGAGCAGGAGCCAGGGCCCTGTCCTGACACTGACCAGGGCTTCAGGCACAGAGCACTGAGAACTCCTGGGCACCAGCTCCTGAGCCGCATGCTGGTAACACCAAGCTGCTGCTGACCATAAGGACAGGGACAGCACGCATCGGGCAGGAACAGTCACAGGCCCGCAGCTACCCGGGGTGCTGTTCTCCGGGACACACACCCCTGAAGGATGCAGGGGTCACTGCCAGCAGCAGCTCAGCCCTTCCAGCCCCTGGGCTGCTCATGGTCACCACGGGCTCTGCAGAGCCCAGGGACCCCAGCAGGGTTGGCCCAGCCTCAAGGGTTCCAGCTTAGGCTGCCTTCCTGCTGCATCCTCACTGCCTACTCCGGGGGGGGGAGCTGTCTTCTACTGTGGGGTGTGCATGTATTTCTCTGTGTGCATCACACATGTGTGCCCAAGATGGGTGTGCTCCAGGCCTCCCCCAGGACTAGAAGCTCCACGCCTGAAGTACCCGGTCCTTGTCACTGTCACCTCATGGCATGCAGGCTACACTGAGATGGCACCAAGTGTCCCCCCATTTTCCCACCAAGCCTTGCTGGGCTGCTTTGGTACAGTGGAGGTGGGCTTGCAGTGGGCACAGCCCCATGGCAAGGCAGGAATCTACACTCCTTCAAGAACTCCTGTTGCCCTCAGTACAGTACTCACTGGTGAGGCTGAGACGATGGCCCCAGGCTGATGGGTTTAGGAGGCTCCTGGATGAATCCTGCTCTGGGTGACAAGGCAGCTGGCTGCACAGCCCCTGCCAACCTGGCCCAGCATGGAGGACGCCCGGGGGGAGGGATGAACTCACCTCTGCAACGTGGCTTCTGTCCCCTACTGTCAGGTGACGATCCCACCTGTTGGCCATCTCCTCCTCTGTCAGGACCCTGGAGGTGGATAAGGAAAAAAAAATACACCTGTCTCCAGCCCCTCCCTGCCCTGTCTCAGGCCCCAGGACAGCCTCTCCTGCTCACCCCATCATGGTCAGGGCAGTGACAACCCAAGTCTCATCTGCAGCCTGCCCGGTACCACAGAGTCCAGCGTCCCCATCCCCTGCACATGCACCACAGCACTCTCTGTTCCACTTCCTCATTGCAAGGGGCCCCTCTTGTGCCCAGGAACCCACCCAAGTGTTCCCCTCTGCTGTCCTGCCCTACCTTGACGCAGCACTCACCAACCCCTGGAGAAACTTCTCCCCAGACACGGGGGCAGGAGGCCTCCCTGCACCCCTTAAAGCCACGTGGCCATGGCATTGTCTTGCCTGTCAGTTTCTTTCTAGTCCTCACAGCAACCTTGCTCGCCTCATCACCTGAAGGTCACGGACATGGGCAGTTTCTCTTTAGTCTCCCTGCCCTGCAGACTTGCTAGCAAACAGTAGAATGCAAATAAATACCAATAAATTGAAAAACATGGCATTCTCATACATTCGGTGTGGAGTTGAGGGCCTGCATGCCATGAGGGGTAGCCTGCATGCCATGAGGTGACAGTGACAAGGACCGGGTGCTTCAGGCACGGAGCTTCTAGTCCCAGGGGAGGCCTGGAGCACACCCATCTTGGGCACACATGTATGATGCATAGAGAAATACATGCGCACCCCACAGTAGAAGACAGCCAGGTGTTACCAGCATGCGGCTCAGGAGCTGGTGCCCAGGAGTTCTCAGCGCTCTGTGCCTGAAGCCCTGGTCAGTGTCAGGACAGGGCCCTGGCTCCTGCTCTGGACAGTCGGCCACACTGGCTTGAGGTCCTATGCAGGTGGTGCTCAGCGGGTGGCTTCCCTGCCCTCCATCCCAGGAGGACCCCCTGTGTCCACCTCCTACAACTCCTGGGAAGAGGGGCTGGAACAGAGCAGGGGGTGTCAGCAGGGGTTAGCAGTGCTGGGGTGGGGCCTGTGGTAGGACAGGAGGCTGCAGCCCTGGGAGTCTCCATTCAGGTCATTGCAGGGGCAGCCCCCGAGTGTGGAACAGGTCTATGTGAGGCTCGCTGTGCCACCTAGTGTTCAAATAGAGACCTTCACAGTTGTGCTGCAATAACATTGCAGAGGAATAAAGGAGGGGCAGAAGGTGCAGGTTGCCTGGGACTTGGGACCGTTATGGCAGGTGGCAGAAGGCCCTGGCACCCCTGGTTCTGGGGCAGTTCTGCCAGAGCCCTGCCCTCTTCACCTCGGGCCTAGGGAGAACACAGGCTCCATTTTTGGTGACTTTTGATGAAGCCGATATGAGGACCCTGACCCATGCCACAGCTGTGCATCACTTGGGATTGGCTGGCAGCCCCATTATGTCACAGTCAGTGAGAACTGTGCACTCTGGGTTGTCGGCAACCAGTGGTCAGTAGTGCATCTACTGCCCAACTGACCAGGTGTTGGTAGTGTAGGCAGGAGGCACATTTGATAGAATTGAATGGATTCTCGATGGAGGTGCGTGGGACTTGCTCTCTGCATGAGCTGTGACGTGGGGAAGGTCACGCCAGGTGGGTGGCACTGGTCTCCCATGCCAGGTTCCATGAGTGATGTGACTGAGCTCTCAGTGGGCCCCTGTGTGCAAAGCGTGTATACAGTCGTCTCATTCCTCCCGCTCTGCTGGGCATCAGTGTCGAATGGGCCTTGGTGTGAGTCTGTGTCAGATCAGCTGGTGTTAGGTGGGGCAGTGAGTCCACCTCTGAGAGCCCTAGAGATGCGGGGGCTGGGAGCAGGCCAGGGAGACCCTTAGACTTGGGCTCCCTGGAGTACACATGGATGCCAGGCTGGGGGAGGAGCATCCTTTCTGAGGGCAGGGGAGACAATGTGGGGGCTGTCCTTCCCCAACCATCCCTAGTCCCTGTGCTCTGCATAAGTCATCCTCCTGGGACCTGACCACCAGGTGCCCGCCCACCTGGCTGTGTGACTGTCCCCCCTCTGACCAGGGGGACAGCCCTCAGGGCAGCAGTTCCCGTGGGCTCCCTGTGCTAGCGCACAAGTGTGTGTGTCTTACAGATTGGATATGGACACCCTGAGGTCCGGCAGGGGCCAGGAGCAAGCAGCGATCATCACGAAACATGAGCAGGTACAGGCCAGGGTGCTGGGGGAGGAGGTGGGGCCCTGCCTCAAGCACTGTGCCTGTGAGAGCCAGACCCTGCCTCCCTGGGGACATGGGGAGGGTGGCTCAGGTCCCCCAGTGACTGAGACCCAGGCTTCTCACCTGGGTCCACTCTCCCTGCAGGGTCCCCATAAAGAGGCCCAGTTTCATCTGGGAGAAGAGGATGATGAGAGTGGAGCGCTCGTCCCAGACAAACTTAGATTCCTGCAGTGAGTCCATTGCACTATGATACACCCAGGGGAGGGACCAGGGTCAGAAACCCTGCCATTAGGTAGCACACCTGTCCCCAGGCCCCCTCCTTGATCCAATCTGTTGTCACAGTACAGGCACTGGTCAGCGTGTGGCCAGAGCTGATGACCCAGTGAGTGAATCAAAACTGAAGGCAGGGGCCGGTGCCATGGTTCACTAGGCTAATCCTCTGCCTTGCGGTGCCGGCACACTGGGTTCTAGTCCCAGTCGGGGCACCGGATTCTGTCCCGGTTGCCCCTCTTCCAGGCCAGCTCTCTGCTGTGGCCAGGGAGTGCAGTGGAGGATGGCCCAAGTCCTTGGGCCCTGCACCCCATGGGAGACCAGGAGAAGCACCTGGCTCCTGCCATCGGATCAGCGCAGTGCGCTGGCTGCAGCACGCTGGCCACAGCAGCCATTGGAGGGTGAACCAACGGCAAAAGGAAGACCTTTCTCTCTGTCTCTCTCTCTCACTGTCCACTCTGCCTGTCAAAAAAAAAAAAAAAACTGTAGGCAGGGACAGAGCTGGACATGGGGCAAACACGGGGCACTCTGCTTCTGAGGCCTCTGTTCATGCTAAGTAGAGGGGGTGGCTTGAGGGTCCTGCCCTGCTCCTAGGGGACACAACCAGGCCATCAGCATTCCAGAGCTATGTCCACAGGGTTGGTGCACCATCCTAGAAGGTGGGCAGTTGTCCAGGAGGTACTTGGGTCTCAGGAGCCAAGCTAAAGGCTTAAAGAACTGGCCTGAGGGACGGCCAGGGGTGTGACCTCAAGGCTCCGAACCTGCCTGCAGACTTCCCCAGTACAGACCGGGGCAGAGGGGTTTGCAGCGGAGGGCCCGGCCCCTGGGTCTATGCTGGGAGGAGTGGGCCTGGGGGCAGGAGGCAGACTTGGAGGCTGTTCCCACAGATGTCAGAGAGAGAGGCCCCGTGGCTGGAAGGTGGGCTCCGGTGACCTAGAGGCATGGATCCGTCTCAGGCCATCTCTGGCGTGACTCAGTAGCCCAACTTAGCTCGGGGATAGGGGTTTCTGCCTCCATGTTGTGCCAGAACCTGGAGAAAAAGCAGGAGCCGAGTGGTGGAGAGATGGCCACAGTTCCGGCTGACAGAGGAGGGTGAGGTGGGAATCAGGCAACTCAGGTGGCCAGTACATGGTGGGGAGGGTGGGTGCAGGGGACCCTGGGGGTGTGGTGGTCCCAGGTGCCTTGAGCCCCAGCTGCACACTCACAGCACTGGCAGCAAGGGCTCCTGCCTGGCCCTGGGCTCCCTGTGCTCACGGTCCAGCCCCTGCTGGGTGTCTGCCTGCAGCATGGCTGCCCCCTCCCTGCCCTTCTCTGTGCCCTGGGCTGTGCCTCAGCAGGGTGAGGAGGACACAGGTCCTGTCCCAGCCTTGCTGGGAAGTGGACCGTGCGAGATTCAGTGCCCATTCTCATGGTGTTCTCTCTCTTGCCTTTCAGTAAGCAGAAGCCACCCAGGCCTGGATGCCTGGCAATGCAAGGGGTAAGCTGACCTTGGCCATGGACTCTTCAACTAGGAGGCAGAACTAGCAGGCCTCTGGGTATGGGCAGTGGTTAGGGGAGTGCCATATGGTCCTCCAGGGACAGCAGTCCCCAGAAGATCTGTTGAGGCCCACATGCCCCAGTGTAGGCCTGCAGCTCTGGGGTCCCCGCCTGTGGGCCACTATGGCCCACTTGCTGGATGAGATGGGACTAGCTTGAGGATGGCTTGTCCTGTAGGCAGAGCCCAAGCCCCTGAGGCTCCCCTAGTTGGAAGGTCTGGGTGCCGTGGTCTGCCCCTTTGCTGGCTCCTCCCAGCTGAGTTGTCCACAGCCTCCTGAGCTGCATCCGTGGCCTCTCCAGAGGACACTGCTGGGCTCACACCATCCTGTCTCCATTCCCAGCGTAAACATCAGGAGGGCCGCCGACTGCAAAAATGGAACAAGATGCTGCGAAATTTCACCAAGTACCACAGCAGTGAGAAGGTGCCTGGACCTGAGGGCCCCTGGGGACCACTGGGGGCAGAGCTACAATGGATGGTGCCCATCGCTGTGCCTCTCAGACACAACTGTCCTGCCCTGAAAGGACACAGGTCATCTCAGCCCAATGCCCTTACACCCAAGAAACTGTCGCAGTAGAAGATCCAAAGTCTCCCCTGGGGCCACTCCCAGATGCAGGGCAGGCACAGTTCCTGGTGCCCTGTGGGGGCAGTGAGCACACAACAGAGACTGCACTGAGCCCTCGGCCCTCCTCTCACTGTTGGGTCAGGAGGCCCAGGTCCAGGCAGATCTGGGGACACAGCACAGAGCCCAGGGCTCCCCTTCCTGCTGCCTCACCCTACGCTCCCCCTGAACAGAGGGCCTGGGGCGGGTCTCACCAGAGCCTCCTCTCTCCTGTAGTTCCACTGGAGAATTGAGAAACGCATCCCCACCCAGGTGCGCGGCAAGGTGTGGGCCATGATGCTCTCCGTGGATACCAGGAAGGCCCAGAACCCTGGCAAATTCGAGGTATGGCTCTGCACGCAACCCGAGGCAGCCCGGCCTGCTCAGGCCTGGTCAGGAGCCCAAGGCTCCCGCGTGGTGGACAAGTAATGCCAAGGAGGAGTGGTCATTCGGTTGGGGCCCCTACCCGGCCCTCCCCTCTGCCTCATCCATGTCTCCCCAGAGGCCTCCTCCATGTCTCCCCACACACAAATGGGCCTGGACACAAGGATCCGGTCAGGGCCACAGCCCTCATCCCTGTGGTTCCACCTTGCCTCTAGGCCCAGGACTGCCCAGTGCCATTGTGCTGGGTTCTGAATGCATAGAGAAGGCCTGGAATGAGGTGGAAGTCCTGTGTGCTAGGGCCCTCAGCTGGCTCTGTCCCTAACGGCCCTCCCCACACCTGCTTGCGTGTTTCTTATGCTCACCGGGCCCTGCCCTCACCTGGGCCTTCTCATGCCTGGCCTGGCCTCAGCTCACCCAGCCCCCACCTGGCCTGCTGGTTCCATCGGTCAGAGTCAGCTCTCAACTGCTTCTGGGAATGAGGGCTGATCCATCAGAGGGCTGGCCCCGGGCTGACTGTCACCTCCCTGGCTGACATCAGGGAGCAAGGAGCAACTGAGCCGCCAGCCCCGCCCTCGCCCAAGTCTTCAAGTGGGGGATGCCCCTGGGGCCAGCTCCAAGTCCAAGAAGGGTGTCCACTCTCTTGATGGAGCTGGGGCTCTCCTGCAGGGGGCAGCCCTGAAGCCTGGTCAGGGTGAGGCTGACTCCTGTCCTGTGGGGCCTGAGAGCCCAGTGAGGAGGTTCGGAGGCCTGATTGGGTCTCTCCTGCTCTGGGAAGGCAGAGGTAGCACAGAAGGACATTGGCAGAGCCCCTGGCCTCAGGCTGACTGTAGCGGGTCCGCAGTGGCCCCTCTGCTGGGCACTGGGGGTGGCGTGGACACTAAGGTGAGTGGGGAACCCCTGACCCTCCCTGGATCAGGGGAATGAGCTGCCCCCAGAAAAACTCTCCCTGCCAACCAGAAGAGCTGATGTGGCTTTGGGGTGCTTGTGTGACAGTGGGGGTTGGCTCGTCCTGAGGCTGGCCCCTCCCCCTCGGCCCTGTCCTGCAGGAGATGAAGGAACGGGCCAGGTTGTGCTCAGATCAAGTCCAACAGATCGATGAAGAGGTAGCACGCACGTTCAGAAGTCACATCATGTTTCGAGAGAGATACGGAGCCAAGTGAGGCCTCTGGGCTGCAGGGGTCCCGGGGGAGGGAGGTACAAGGGTCCTGGTACACATGGGGTCCTAGGAGAGACTTGGGCTCAAACCTAAAGCGTAATTGCTCTAGGACAGAAAAAAATGGATCCATGGCCTTCTATTTATACTGAACAGTTTGCTTTCCCAAAGACACTTTGGTGGGAATGAAATGAAAAGGAACACAAGGGGAGACAGTATTTACAAAATATATAAAATGAAGTTTGTAAATCTAAATAACAAGAAAGCAAATCAGGGTTCCCTACCCTGACACGGGCCAAGGCTTAGGAGGGCCCCTGCATGATGGCACACACAATTCTACTCAACGCATGAACACACACTTAGCACCTAAAGCACAACGGGGCACCAGTGCACAACTGTGAGAATGGGGGAACTAAGACCACTGAGGACCCCGGGTGCTGGGGACAATGTGAGGTGAGCACCACTCTGGTTCATTGCAGGAACAGAGCACAGCGCCCAGGCCACCGGCAGCACCCAGGGCCATTTCTCACAATGAGAAACACACACATTCCACACGAACCCCCAGCACACACGCACATTTACACAACCACCAGAACAGCTGAGCGCACAGAAAACCCTCACCCAGGATTCAGGGTTGTGTTCACAGTCACTGGACTGCATGATGCTCAATGGGGACACGGATAAGCAACCCATGTCACAGCTGAATCCGAGAATGGGATTCAGTGAGAAGCAGGACGAGACTCGGCCCTGGGCTCACCTGGATGCATCTCAGGTGCATTCTACTAAGAGAGGATGTGTCCCTCAAAGGCTACACCCGCTATGATCCACTCACAGGACATCTGCAAGAGGCCAAACCCTGGGACACACAACAGGGCAGTGGTGGCCACGGGCTGGGGGAGGTGGGGAGTTTGGCCACAGAGGCTCATGGGGAACACATAGGCCACAGGAGCTGCTCCCTACCAGGCTGAACGTGCATGGGAGGCTGACTCTCCATGGCTTAGACCCACGGGACTGCACCTCCCACAGTGGAACGCTCACCTGTGCAATGAACTCCCACCTGGGGAAATGAAACTGCACATGACTGCACCCTGGGAGATGTTGGTGTCCCTGCAGGCAGCACTCACCCACACGGTGGACAACATGCAGGTGCCCTGATGATGTCACTGCTCATGAGCAGAGTATCACGGGCCCTGCGTGTAGCTGTCAGGCTGTGTTAGGCAGAGCCACACGGATAGCCTCTGTCCTTTCTCTTCCAGACAACGCTCCTTATTCGAGGTGCTCCTCACATATTCGATGTACAACCCCGTGAATATTCTGGGATCATATCGCAGGTGCTATCCCGGCAGTCCCTGCAGGGCACCCTTGGTCACAGAGATCCCAGCCTGTGTTGAGGGGGCCTCTCTAATCCACAAGGCAGAGACTGAGGGGTAGAGTTCAGGCTCATGGCCTCCTTGGCCCCAACCTCAATTCTGGGGGCAGAACGGAAGCCTTCTCCTGGGCTGGGCTCTGTTCTGGCCCAGGCAGGCCTTACTATGGTGCTTCTTCCTCACGTCTGCAGTGGGGCCCAGCAGGGCACCTGTGCAGCAGAGAGCTCCAGAGGCCATCACGGGTGTGCAGTCTGCACTCCCACAACAGTCTTCCCCTTCCTGACATCTGGGGTGGGGCTCATACCTCTTCTTAACCCTGCACAGCCTGCGCTCAGACCCTGCAGGATTCTCTCCAGGAACTTTGAGAGCTGGCATGTGCTCCAGTCCCTGAGATCCTGACACCCAAGGGGCAGCAGTGGGGCCTGGTGGTAACGCTCAGCCCTCCCAGGAGAGGTCACCTTTGCCATGTGAGATCATCCCAGCTGGAGAAGTCCCTCTGATGTGTTTTGTGTTCTTCCAGGAATTGGGCTGGAAGCCATGTGGCAGCCCTGCTGCTGATGTGGCTGAGTGAAGAGGATGCCTTCTGGGCCCTAGTCCAGCTCATGGGGGACAGCCAGCACTCGATGCATGGTGGGTGATAGGTGTGGTGGGCGTGGTCCGTGCAAGTGCAGGGATGGGCATGCAGACAAGTGACTGGGACATTGTCCCTCGCTGGCTGCTGCGTGCATAGGGCAGTCTCCCTCAGAATACTTCCTTAGAAGCCAGGGCCGGCAGAGGGCCCAATACCAAGCCATACCCCTCACTTCCCATCACACAAAGGTCCTGTGCCTTGTCTTTGACAAATGACCCTTAGGTCCGTACTGGCCTTACTGCTTTACATCTCTCTACCGAGACTTCCACCCAGTGAGCCACACACCTGCAGAAGGAGCATCCATTCTATGGTGACCCCTCCACACCTCAAGTGACCAGATGGCCCTTAGGCACCCAGTGTGACTGCAGTCAGCCCAGCAGTCAACTAAGGCACACTGCCCTGGGCTGTCAACTGTACCCCCCTTCCCCTGATGCTCCCCTGCCTGTTAGAGCCTCCCCTGACCCTCCGTGTTCAGAAAGACCCCACCCCAAGCCTTTGGCTCTCCAGCTTTCTTGGGAATACACCCTGAATGAGGACTGGGGGGTTGCTATTACTCAGATTTCTACACACCAGACCCCAAAACTGGAGTGATTCAAGCACCACCTGAGAGATATCATGCATCGCGTGCTGCCCTCCCTGGAGAAACACCTGGTAAGTAAACATCTCCTTTCTCCTCTCGGGGGCTCTGCGTTCAGGGAGGGGAGGACAGAGAGGGGTCCTGACTGCTTCCTGGGCCAGGGGAGGCTACATCCTCACCAAGGCTTTTCTTGGTTACTGGAGACTGCGGCAGCTTGGGTGCTGGTTTGATTTCCTGCACTTGGTCCCCCAGAGTTTGCGTAGATTGAAGGGAAACGCTGTCCCCAGGGCAGAGTGGACTGAGGGACCTGTGTCCCTTCAGGAATCTGCATGGCTGGGAGAGGGGATGCACCTGCTGCTGGGCTTCCTGCACCCAGGGGCTCTGCCACAGGGCACAGATTAGAGGGAGTCAGGCCTGGGCCCTGGGCCCTGAGCCCCCTCTGCCTCTTCTTAGGAGAAGAAGGGTGTGTACCTGGAGGACTACACCGTGCACTGGTGCATCCAGGGTTTCCTGGATGGGGTAAGTGCCCCGGGGACCCCTTGCCCAGGGAAGCTCCTGCCCAGTATCTGGCTCTCTTGTACTGGTGGCCTGTGACTCTGATCAGGGCTGAGCCCCCCCAGCCCCAGCAGACATAGGAGGGAGCCTGCTGTGCAGACCAGGCAGGCCCTGCCCTGCTAAAGGTGGTCCAAGCTGAGGCTGAGCCTCAGGGACAGCAAGGAGGGGACAGGTCCCACCAGGACCCATCCTGAGAGCCTGGCAAAGGCCAGAGCCCTACAGTGAGAGGCAGGAGATCCATGGACCCCCAGTGGCAGAGGCTGGTGTCAGCACAGCCCAAGGGCTGACCCATCCCCCAGGTCCCTGGTGTGTCTGGCATCTCCAGTGTGGCTTCCAAAGTGTGCAGAGCAGTCTGGGTGGCCCCGGGGTCCTGGATAGGTCTTGGTGCTCTTTCTCTCTGGGCTTCTAGGGCACAGCTAGGATGCCCTATAACACTGCACACCCACCCACTGTGGGCCCTGCTGAGGCCCTGACACACGGGGTCCTCCAATGCCTCTGTCCCCAGTTGCTGTTCCCCCTGGCACTTAGGATGTGGGACATCTACATCCTTGAGGGCACGCACGTACTCACCATCATGGTATACACTGTCCTCAAGGTCCATCGAAGTAAGTCCTCAGGGCCATCAGAGGCCATGGTGCTGGGGATGGAGGACTTGGGGGGGTCTCATACTTGGCCTGGGTGAGCAGAACCTGGGGGAGGGACGAGTTTTCTGAGTTCTTGGTCAGCTTAGGGGGCATTGCAAATCCCATTTCATTTCCAACCCCAAAAACTCAAAAGTCCACTGGGAGAAGTGGCCAAGGTCATTGCCCAGGAAAAGTGGCCCCTGATCAGTCTCATCTAGTGCTTGACACTCATGGGTGTCCAAGGGGGTCTGCAGCCCATGTCTGGTGCAGGGACAGGGATGGAGCAGCCATGGTGGCTGTGCCATCCCTATGGCACCTCCCAGCCTGACACCCACCACCATGTCTAGAGCCTGTGTTGAAGATGTCCCGGGACCACATTCAGGAGTCCCTGCATGTGTTCCTTTCCCAGTGCCTGGCTCTCTTGACCTGGTGTCCTGTGACTCTGAGCAGGGCTGAGCTTCCCCAGGCCCAGCAGACACAAGAGGGAGCCTGCTGTGCAGACCTGGCAGGCCCTGTCCTGCTGAGGGTGGTCCAAGCTGAGGCTGAGCCTCAGGGCCAGCAAGTGGGGGACAGGGCCAGGGTCAGGGTTTGGAGCAGGAACAAGGATTGGAGCAGCCATGGTGGCTGCACCATCCCTAGGGCTCCACCTAGCCTGATGCCCGCCCCCATGTCTAGAGTGCCTGCTGAAGATGTCCAGGGACCACATCCGGGAGTTCCTGCAGGTGACCCTGAAGCAGGCTTGGTCACTGAGCGAGGATGCGGCCATCAGGCAGCTGCGGGCCTCCATGCGTGAGTTGGGGAAGCTCCAGTGCCTCCTGCCTCCTGAAGGTGAATCCAGCACACGGCCCCATCCCATGCTCCCTTGGGGGAGTCAGTAGTGGGAGTGCCAGCCCTGGCAGCCCTGCCCAGGGTCTCACCTCTTCCTAGTCCTCCTTGACCTCCCCAGGCTCAGCAGTTCTGCTTTCAGGAGCTTCTGACAGCATGGCCTGGTGGGGCCTCGGGCAGCTTCCCTGGATCCTCCTGCGGGATGGTCCAGCTGGCACTGGATCTCCTTCAGCCATCTGAGGACCCCTGGAAGGCCCAGGTGCCCTGAGCCCAGTTGTGGGGGCTGAGTCCACTCCTGTGAGCAGGGTGGGTGCAGAGGCAGGCGCTGGGGGCCCCCGCGGCAGAAGCCAAGTGCAGCTGAGTGTGGGCTCTGCAGTCTTAGCCTTGAGCAAACAGAAGTCAGCAGGATCCGGAGCAGCACTGGCCTCTGGGCTCTGGTGGGCAGGGGTCCCCGTACTCGTCCCTGCTGCTGCTGCCATCAAGGACCTGAGCGCCTGGGTCCCCATGAAGAGCAGAGATGGGTCTGTCCCAGCTCTAGAGGCTGGCAGTGGGGGCCCAGGCGCAGGTTGTTCAGGCACTGGGGAGGCCCCACTGTGCTTCTAGGTACTGCCTACCCTGGTGCTCATGGGACAGAAGCAGTGACAGCCCAATCTCACCAGGAAAGGCACAGTGGCCCAGGGGCAGATAACACAGGGCACTCCTGCCACCTCTTTAGAAACTGCATTCCCTGTCCCTGAGGGCCTGAACCAGACTCCATGTCTGCCCCACAGCCCAGCTCTCACCCCCATCATCTTAGGCTCAGTTCCCTTCCTACAATTCAGGAGGGACTCAGATGCGGGTAACTCAGCCAATACACTGTTAGGGCCCAGGATTTCAGGTGGGGTAGGTGATGGGGTCCTGAGTTGGTGCCAGCAGTCCCCAGAGATGAGAGAGTGAGGAGGGGGGCTCAAGGAGTGTCCAGCATGTGGGGCCTTGCAGGAAGAACCAGAAGTGTCCCCGTCATTCCCATGGCCCAGGCTGCAAGCACTTTTCCTTCTGTGGCCAGAAGGCTGGAGGTGTCCTGAGCGTCACACCAAGTGATGGGGACCCCAAGGGTCACGTCAGGGCAGGCACCCTGCAGGCCAGATGGTGGCCATACAGAAGCAAAACCCATCTGTTCTTCCAGCAAAACCAATGGAAGATGGCAGCCTGGCCCTGTAGGTGCCACCTGGCTCTCAGGAGCACGCTCCCCCATCATTGTCCCTCAAGCGCAAGACCATCATTGAGGAGAGTAAAGGGTGCCACCCCGCTGCTGCAACTCCCCAGGAGCCAGCATGGGCTTCAGCTTCTGTCCCTGAGGGGACCAGTCCTCTCGGATCTGCCATTCAGCCCGACTTCAAGCAACACGCCAAGGAGAAGGGCAGTCATGGCAAGAGCAGCACCAAGCCCCACGTCCCAGGCTCCTCCACGGGGGCCTCAGGGTCAGGGGGCACCACCAGCCTCTCGGGCCCACAGTGCTCCTGGGTAGATGAGCTAGGCCCCCTCCGGCGCTGGACTTCCCTGACCAAACTCAACGTGACCTTCAAAGATGATGACTCCGACTCTGACGACGAGGAGTACTACAGCGGCCTGGAGGAGAAGTAAGAGGAAGAGGAGGAGGAGGAAGAGGAGAAAGACCAGGCTGCTGAGTGCCCTGCATCTCCCTGGCCAAAGCTGCTGCGAAACCTGTGATTCCTCCTGCTGGCGACGATTTTTGAAGAGCATGATGAGGGAGGCCGTTAAGAGGGTGCCTCCCCGGAGCCCTCATCCCCAGCCTTGTCTGTGAAGCCCTCAGAGTCTCTGCGTGGCCCGGGCCTCTTGGCCCCACAGAGCTTGCAGAGCAGGGGAGACCTGTCCCAATGGGGGGGCCTCCCACATCTCAGCCCGCCTGTCAAAGGCGCTGATTTCTGGCCCCTGGAGCTGGGTGGCCAGCAGGATCTCAGGGCCCCTCCCCCACCTGCCTCAAAGCCCCTGGATCCTGGGCCCATGCAGGCTGTGCCAGCCCTGGGAGCAGGGCTGAAGACGCCTACCCTGCTTGGGAGCCCCATGCACTCTGGGGACACTCATGGGCTGGAGCCTGCAGGAGCCAGCCCTGTGCTGGGAGACCAGGCCTGTGTGCCCTCCCTGGCTCGAGGCCTCCTTGCTGCCCATTCCATGGAGGAGCTGGATGTGTGTGGGCACCTGGAGGGGAAGAAGAGCCCACCAGGTGTCCAGCTCAGACGGGCCAGAAGCCTAGCCTGTCTGAGCACAGCGGCCTCCCCCATGGACAAGGTTCCTCTCTGGAGCTCCTCTCCACCTCCCTGAACAGCCTCACTCTAGCTCAACTCGGCCAGAATCTAGCTTCTCTATGCCCAGTGGACTCCCTGATTGACAAGGTTCCTCTCTGGAGCTCCTCTCCCCCTCCCTGAGTGGCCTCACCCTAGCTTATCTCAGCCAAGGATCCAACCCACTGCCACAGTTGCTATGGGCACCCTCAGAGCAGGAGATGAGATAGGACACAGACCCAGGCTCCTGTGGGCTGCCACATACCCCTCTGGCCTTTGTGAGGGAACCCGGGAACTTCTGCCCCCTTGTTGATTGTATACTAAATTGTTTATTTCAGAATGTATTTGATTTTGTGACCCCTGGAGCCGAGCTGCCACACAGGGTCCCTGAGTCCCTTGCAAGAGGCTGGAGGTGCCACAGCCACCAGATGCAGGCAGAGACCTGGCTCAGGGTGCTCCATCAGTTCCTGAGATTGACCTGTGCCCAGCATGGACAGGGGAGCACTGGAGGAGCAGCAGTGGCTGGGTACATGTGGCCTTTGGGACAGTTCAGGAGTGTGGGTCCAGCCAAGGGACCAGGCCCACGATCACCTCTGTGCACTGTCCTGGGTATGTGGGCACCAGGTTCCCACTCTTCTTCCCTCTTTGCTTCCATCCTCTCTGCCCCTTCTCACAATCCAGCATCTCATGGCCTGAGCCCATGAGAGGACCCCCAGGGCACTTCTGACCACACACCAGGATGCCAGTGGGTGGAGGCAGCCCCAGAATGTCCAGGTAGTCCTGGTGGCACACCTGGCTGGCCAGATGCCCACATGCCCTCTGGCAGCTCAGGCCTCCTGGGCTGCTGTCACAGTGGGTTCAGCTTCTCCAGGTCATGCTGTCACTAGGGGTCATTAGCATGGAGAATGTGTCCCCTGATGTTGGGAGAAGAGAATCCTGGCTCAGAGGCTCCTGGCCTGGAGGCTCCACAGGGAAGGAGTCTGGAACCCTACCTTGGGCAGAGAGAGCATCCCAGTTCTCCAAGGGTCCCAGACATTTGTAGCCCCTTCCTCAACCCATACAACCTCCAAAGGGCCACTAGGCCCTGTTCATCAGAAGCCACCTGGGTCATCACAATGGGGCAGGTTAGGCCATAGCCATTTTCCCCTGGGTCTGGAAGGCCCAGGATTCTCTAGCTGTTGAGTCTGTACTCCATTCTTGAATGAGCCATGGCTGTGTCAGTGGCAGGACCCCAAGGGCTCAGAATCGCTGGTCCCCACAGGGTGCTTTTTGCAGAATCACGCTGAGGCCAGAAGCTGACGAGATAGAGGGTGACAAGTGGCTACTGTGCTGATGACTCATCTCTCCAGGCTGGGGAGCCACAGCCATGGGCCAGTCCTGAGCCTGCTCCTGTTCTCCAGTGCTCGAGGCTGGTCCTCTTGTTCCTGGGAACCATAAGGCCATATTTTGGAGTCTTCACCAGCTTCTTCTGCTCCTTATCTGGGGGAAGATGTGAGCCCGATGATGAGCTTGCAGGCAAGGTTGCTACAGGGCAGGTGAAGTGGATGGGAAGGCCTCTGTCCAGGTCAAGCCTGTGCTGTGCTTTGTGCTCTGCCCTGGCTTCCTGGGTGGACCGCAGTGTACTCAGAGATGTGCAGGCAGTCCACCTGTCCAGCCGCATGCCCTAAACAGTGTTACTAATGGGAACGCACACCTAGAGACTTTCCTGGTGCCTATGGCCTCGAACCATCCACCCCTGGTCAGCCATGTGCAGGGTGACCCGCAGGCATCTGTCTCCATTGAAAGCCACCTGCCTTTGGACAGTCCTTTGCCCTCCCTGGAATGGAGATTTCACAAACCTGGTGCTCTTTCTTAAGAAGACTTTCTCCATTGTATCACTTTGCTTTCTTGTCAAAAGTCTGATAACTGTATTCGTGAAGGTCTCTTCCGGGGTTACCATTCTGACACTCACTAATCCCACATTGCCATGATTGGCTGTCTCATAAGTTAGTGAAGCTGTGACACGTCAGTCCTCCAGTGTGTTCATCTTCAATTATGGGCAGTGGGATCTTCAGGGTATCTTCATCCCCACATACATTTTAAAATCAGTTTGGTAACTGTAAAACATCTTGATAGGATTTTTTGAAGATTTATTTATTTCAAAGAGTTACACAGAGAAGAAGAGGAAGAGAGAGAGAGCAAGAGAGAGGTCTTCCATCTGCTGACTCACTCCCCAATTGGCCACAACAGCTGGAACTGTGCTGATCTGAAGCCAGGAGCCCTGACCTTCATCTGATTCTCCCATACGGATGGTAGGGGCCCAAGCACTTGGGCCACCATCTACTGCTTCCCAGGCCAGAGTAGAGAGCTAGATTGGAAGAGGAGCAGCCAGGACTCAAAGCAACGTCTATATGGAATGTCAGCACCCGCTACGCCACAGTGCTGGCCACATTGATAGGATTTTTATTAAGACTGTGTTGGTCTATTCAGTGAAGAAATACAGATATCTGGGCTAGATTGAGTCTTCCAATCCATGACCATAGAATGTGTCTGCAAATGTTTAGTTCTTCCTTGAGACTTTTTTAGGAGCTTTGTGGTGATCCACATAGAGATTTTGCATATTTTGTTGGAAGTATACCCAGATGTTTCATTTGTTTTGCTACAGAACACTTTTTTTTTAAATTTCCATGCATAGTTTTCTCATTAGATTCATTTTCCAAGAGCCCTCATATGTTAGTGTAGTTCTTTTCTTACATGCTGCTCTACACATCTCTAGTTCTGACTTGGTCTTGCTCATGCACTTGCTCATCTTTTTCTCGACACACACACACACACACACACACACACACATCCTCTTTCCTTCCTCTAGATTCACCATGGTGCCTCCCTGCATCGTAAGTAAAACAAAACAAAACAAAACAAAAGTGTCCTAGAAGGCTCTGGTATGCTTCCTAGGACACTACCCCAGTACAAAGGAGGAGAGGTGTCTCATTACTGCAATGAGTGGCTTGCTTTGGGGTGAACACACAGGAATTCCATATGGCCTCCACTGACAACAAGCCAGGTCTCTCTAAAGACAAGTGAAGATGAAAAATCTAAGTTCCCTATTGGGCCTTGACACCATCCCAAGGAGGGTGCTGCGGTTCTTCGTTTCTGAATCAAGAAGCTGGAAGTGTAGGCTCCACACTTGGCCTTGTCTTGTGACAGGGTGGGACTAACTAGGGTCTTTATGTGCAATCCAATGACTGTTGACTAAGTGATTTCTGTCTTGCTTGGCTGTACTTTTCTTGATTCTTTGACAAGAGAAAGCAGGCTTTGGTTATGGCTTATTTTGTCTACACTTGTTGGGACTTCTGAAATGCTGGCTTCTTGAGTTCTCAGTCTGAAATATGTAAGAACACAGAAAAGCCAGGAAATTCACCACTGTGTGATTTCTTGGGTGCTAAAGTCCCTAGTTGGTCTGCCTTCATTTCTATACCTTTCAGTATTCTTATCCTTGTTTTCTAAATAATAGCCAATTTTTTCAGTGATCATTAGTGGGAGCAATAGAGAAATACCTATTCCACATTCCAGAATCAGGAGCTCTAAAAAGATATTTTTAAACAAAACATGTACTACTTTATTACTTACTGAGGAGTTGACTCTACTTTTGCTTGGGTGGGAGAAAATATGCATGATATAGCTTCAGATACAAGTTATGGTATCTCCCCAGCATGCAGTCCATCAGAGGAACTGGCCTTTAAGAGACTGCTCACTCTAGTGACAAAGTTGGATGGTTCCATTTCAGTGTTAGCAAAGCTGACTTTAAAAAAATCTTATATCAATGATTCATGAACCCTCATTTTAACTATCCGACCTCCCCACAAATGCTCCCAGGGTTGTCTTGAGATGAATTGGCTTAGTGGCTCTTGTCCCTACAGTGAATACCTAGGCTGTGACAGTCTCCTGCATCAATCTACCTGCCCCACCACCACCGCACACACACCTCTGAATAACCCTTCCTCTCTGAGGACTGCACACATCTCTCCTATAATGTTCTCATTTTCTAAAAGAACACATTGGAGCATTTTGATCTTAGTTCCTTCATGAACTCGCTTCCATGATACCTGACATTTTCACAGGAAACTGGTCCCAGTCCCCAGGGAAAAGAAAGCTTGCTTGGTAGGAGACTGCAATGACCTTGCTGCCTGCTTCTCCATTCCCTTAACTCTTTGCTTCTGATGTTTCAAACTCCAGTGAATGATGAGTCAGCCACAGTTACACACATATTAACTTGGGTAACCCTACAGCAGAAATAGCACCAAAATGAGTTACTAATTCTGGTGAGTCAATAAGTAGAAAGAAAGGTAGGGAGTGGAGTGGATGGATGTGAGGGCAGATGCTTAAATGGAAGACTGTGGCTGCAGGTGACTCTTGGAGAATTCTAGAAAGGTGACCTGATGAACAGAGAAATTGTTTCAATTTATGTTAGAGGACATTTCATTTCTAAACCAACATGCTTGCACAAAGTGACTTTCCATCTTGACATGAGCACAGACAATATTTGGAAAGGCAGATTTCAGGGAAATGTGATTTAATTGTTCATCAGATTAGGCCAGCCTCCAAAATGTCATTTGCTGCTCTCTTCTGCCAACTGGACCTAGTTTCACACTAAGAGGACTTTAATATCAGGGCCCAGGAAGATTGGCACCTCCCGAGATCTAAAGTGGCTCAAAGGGGATTTTCTCCTTGACACTTGAACTTCATCAGTTAACCTGCCTCTCTGTAGTTCTCCAACACAGGCATCACATGATGTATTTATTTTCCTGCTTCTTGCATCCTCAGCCTCAGAGAAAATCAACCAAATAAACAAAGAGTTGAGCTGCATTTTAACAGCATTTCCAGAGAGATCTTTCAAAGTTTATTTGATACTGGCTGTGTTTATAACATCACCTGTTATTTTCTTTCTCCTGTTTAGTTCCCTGGTAGCCTTAGATTTAAATATCAGGCGAGGGACTTAACATCTACCTCTGTTCCTCATGCATAAATCACAGCCACAAAACCCTTCATCCTTCTGTTCACCCCACCTTGTAATGAGCTAAGAATGGGAAGGAGATGCAGCCTTCAGAGCCTGTCACGCTGTGACACATGAGCAGAAAATGCCATCTAGAGAGAGGCTGGGTTCTGTTCACAATAAACATTAATACAAAAGGAATACAAAGCCACAGTCTCGTGTCCTGTCTGCAAAGCGTGCCTTTGTTTAATGTGTCTTTTCCTGAGCAAAGCAAGCTAGGACATTTAAAGTCAAGTTCATGCAAATGTTTAAGCAATGTGGCTAGGGGTCCGTGTCATGGAGACATTGACCAAGCTGTTGTCACCAAGTATTCCCCAGGCACTTCGGCAGCAGATGTGACTTTGGGCTTCTGCAAAGAGCAATTCAGATGCGTCTTCCTCCATTGGAAAGCACAGAATCCAAGACTAAGTCATAGTGCTGGCATTAAAATAAAATAAAATAAAATTCAAACACATTATACATAAACAGAAGACTGTACTTAGGTAGAAAATGTCCAAGCCCCAAACATGCTTTGAGTAGAGTCAATAAAAATCTCACAGAGCATGCAAAATAAGGGGTCTTCATAAAAATTAAGTAGAAGGGGCTTGAACAGAATTTGTAGACATAAAAATCAGGTTAGGTTTTCATGCTTGTCTTGATCAGTTCAGGGAAAATTCATAGAGGGGTTATTATTTCTGGATTTGCTTTTAAACATTTTAATAACATGAAAGGCATGTTTAGGATAAGTTGCCATTTCAGATAAGCATTAAGTAAATTCACTGATGTGACTAGCCCGGGGTGGATTGTGGTTTAAGAGACATGGGGGATTAGGTGAAGATCTGACTGTGGATTGTAAACATGCTGGACTCAATAGAGACCCAGGAAACACAGCAAAAGTATTGGCAAACCTGCTTACGTGGTTCTCACGAGAGGTTTCTGAGAGACAGCTCACCTTGCACATGCCATTCAAAACCACCAAGTTTGACCAGAACCTATCCTAAATGGAAGGGACAGACAGGAAGCAAGTCCCTGGTGGATTGAGTTATTCCTGTTTTAACAGTCAAACCAGACTGGCTTAGAAGGCCAACAACAAGTTCTTGGACCCTGAAAATTTAGGGAGGAAGTGTTTGGACAACACTGAAATCATTCAGAATCAGTCATCCTCTGGAACAACATGGTAAAGTGAGAAAACTTGGAGTCTGAGGACCGGAGCGTAACCTCAGCTCTGTGGATTACCAGCTATGTATCCTTGGGAAAACCAATCTATGCCCAAGAATCTCAGTATCTAAACCCAGAAAATGTGGGACTTGTTCTATATTAGCATTTCCTAAACTGTGTTTCAAAAAATGTTCCTTGTGTAGTAGTAGATTGTACTCCAAGATGGCCATGGCACTTCCTTGTACCACTCTCAGTGACCTTCTGCAATGCGACTTCGGTCTCCCACCAAGAGGAACAGAAGTGTTCACATCCCTGGATTCCAGCCTGGCCTTGTGACTTGTTTTACCTGATATTATGCAACAGAAGTGCTGTTGTCCAACTTTCAGGAGTTAGGCCTTTGGCTGCCTAATGGTTCTGTTGTTGGCCCTACTGAAACACTGTCTTGAGCACACCTTTGTAAGAAAACCATCTGGAAACAAGAAATCATATGAGAGAGAAGTGGCACCCCAGACAGCACCAACTGCGACAGCATCTTCCACCTTCCAGCACAGGAAATACATGGGATTTTGAAATACACATCTTCACTGTTACCTGAAACCACTAAATGTGGGGGCAATCTGTTGTGTAGCATTAGGTAACTCAAATGGTGCTCAGTAAACTATGCGGTTTTATTGTCAAGTAAGGTTGGGTGAAGACTGGCTAAACAATTGTAAATGAGTTTATCAAACTATGGAGTTGCATAGCTTTTAACATTCTAATGTGGACTTAAAACTCCAAAGCATGGGAAGGATTTGAATGTCATGTCTGCCAGACTTCTTTTGATCACAGGGTATTATTTTCCCTAGAAAACTGATGAATCATTGTGGATCACAATGTGGGAAATACTGATGTGTTAGAATTCCAAAGGCCCTGCCAGTCCTAGCATTCCAGAAGTCTGCAAATGGAGCAGAGTATTTTGGTCACTATTTCTTCTTGATTATCTTGATGACAAGCAAATTCACTCCATGGTTGGTTGCTATGAATTTCATTATTCACTTCCACTGAAAGTGTTTTTTACTCAAGTATAAGTAGTTTGCAGCACTTATTGTGTAGTATCAAATCTATACTTCCATTTCACACACATGTTCTTCTTTAATCTGCAGAGTTATGTGGACTGAATACTATTATGACCACTGAAATATTATGTCCATAGGCAAATGGATGAGGGAGAAGCTTGGCATCTGGACCCTGGATATATATCTGTGGAGATTCAGAAACACAGCTATGGAGAACCGACTCCAGAACCCATATCCTCAATAACTGCACTGCACTGGACACTGTTCTTCTCTTGCTCACAGAAAAGTGATGAGGTAATGTTGGCCAAGCCTGAATCCCAAGTCTTCCATCCTAGGAAAAGTTTCAGGTAGTCAAATGGGGAAAGGATCTTGGGTTAACCTTCAAGAGAGAATTAAAAGTGTACCAACATCTACCAAAGACCTATTTTAAACCACTTACTGTGATAGGATTTTTAAACCATTATTTATTTGAAAGGCATAGTGAAAGGGGGGGAGAGGGAGGGAGAGAGAGGGAGGGAGAAAGGGAGGGAGAGGGAGAGAGAGAATTGAGATTTTCCATTCATTGGTTCACTCTCCAAAGGTCCACAAGAGCTGAGCCTGGGACAGGCCAAATCAAGGAGCTAGGAATCCATCCAGGTCTCCCACATAGCTGGGAAGGATTCAAATCCTTGAATCATCAATTATCTCCCAGGCACATTAGCAGGAAGCTGGACTGGGAGCTGAAACAGGATTCCATCCCAGGCACTCTGATGGATGTAGGAGGCAGCTTAACCCATTGAGCCAAACACTGGCTCTGTGGCAGGATCTGAACACACCCCATGGTATCTGATGTTCAAGCAGCCATCTGGGGTAGGTAAGATCATCTCTATCTTATGACTGATGCTCAAAGGAAAATGGCTCCCAGGTAGAAGGAAAAGTCTGATACCAACATCAGTATATAATGTTTCCACTCTGTTTCTGCCTAATTCAGGCCATGATGTTGTTATTCAAATAATGGGTTTACAAAGATGGAATCCCCCCAAACAGCTGCATGCATAATATTTCACCAGCATGGAGGAACTCTGAAGTGTGTGGAAGATAAAAGGGCACACTCAGGAAGATGGAATTAGTGAAATAGGCTGGTCCAGCAGGAAAGGAAACCTGGTGGAACAACTGAACAGTGCATTAACAAAACCAGACTCAGAAAAGCCTCCTTTGGTGGGGGAGAGAGGAGTCTTGTTCCCTGAATCTAGTAAGCAAGGTAGAACCTGTGACAATCTCCCACCTTGTCTTGGTAAGACCAGGGAGAGTCAAGAGACTTTGAAGAAAAAAAACCCTTTGCAATAAGCCTCTAAAGGCTGCCTCTAACTTGATTTTGGACAGAGGACAGCTCCCCTGCTCAGTCCATATGTAGGACCCACAGGGGCACCTGGAAGTGTAACCTCTGCAAGAAGCCCACAGGGGCTGGCATAGCAGGGAAAGCTGCCACCTGCAGAGCTGACATCCCATATGGGTGCCGTTTCGAGTCCCAGCTGCTCCACTTCTGATCAAGCTCTCTGCTATGGCCTGGGAAAGCAGTAGAAGACGGTCCCAGTGCTTGGGCCATCTTAATTAGTATTGAGCTGAATAAATGCAGATATAATCACACAGCAGAATACTACATAGATGGCTAAAGTATTGAGGTTAGTTAGCATCGGGGCAAAGCACACAAATGAGGCTCAATATAAACAGAGTGGAGGGACCAGCAGAATTCCTTGTTGATCAGCAAGCTCTTGAAATTCTGTGTTCCTGGGGCCAGCACTATGGCATAGCGAGTGTTGCAGTGCCAGCATCCCATATGGATGCTGGTTTGAGTCCCAGCTGCTCCACTTCTGATCCAGCTCTCTGCTATGGCCTGGGAAAGCAGCAGAAGACAGCCCAAGCCCTTGGGCCCCCGCACCCATGTGGGAGACCCAGAGGAGGCTCCTGGCTCCTGGCTTTGGATTGGCCCAACTCTGGCCTTTGTGGCCATTTGGAGAGTGAACGAGTGGAGGGAAGATCTCTCTGTCTCTCTTTGCCTCTCTCTCTCACCTCTGCCTCTCTGTAACTCTTTCAAATAAATAAATAAATCTTAAAAAAAAAGCAAAGTGCACACTGTATCCTGGGTTTTTCCCTATGGTACGTAGGTCCTTCCTATGCTCTTTTGTCCAAGTGGGGAGTATATGGGGACTGGGATCAAGTAGGCAGACATCTAGATTCTGCCATTATCTTTCATCAAGTAATTATAATCCTACCTTCCACGTGAGGAAAAAGAAGGTTTTGAGAGATCACTAGCATGAAATTAGTGATGCCCTGGCTGCAGCCTGGGAAGTTGCTTGAGGAAAACAGACTGTAGGTTATCATTGCAGTCTCGAGATACCTACTGGGTCCTTCTGTGTGGGGACGCCACCATGAGTGCCCTGGGCAGGACGCACAATAAATCAGTGTTGCCCCTGCCCTCCAGGAGCTCCTGATCTAAGGAGAGAGACTCCTAGAGGGAAAAGAAAGCCAACTCTCAGAAGGGGCATAATAAAAGCTATTGCAGAGATTTATGAGCAGGAAAGACAATAAGTTCCTGGTCTCCTGGGAGGCATAGAAGAAAGTTTTATTGTGAAGGCTGCTCTCTGAAGGAAGGGCAATTTCAAGAAATGGCAATGTGTAGGCTTCCAAGCAGTGGGGACAATGTGAGCAATGGCAGCAAGGGCCTGAAGGACACACACAGGGTAAGTGAGTATTTGGGACTCACTGCCACAGAGGAGAGGAGCGTGGAGAGAAGCTGCGACTAGAGAGGAATTTCATCTGAAGACAACATAAGCCAATGACAGGGGGGCCAGTTCTCCAAGGCAGTCTTGGAGCGCATTCTTTGCTTGGCACAGGGACATCCCTGCAATGCTGGGAGGTCCAGCATGTCCCTGGACTAGGGTCTGTGGGGTCCTCCCTGGTGTCCACACACAGGAGGGGCAGAGCAGGCAGAGAACTAGAGCCTTGGGGTTCAGGCAGGCTCACAGCCCCTGTTTCTCATCATTTCTCAGTGTCTTTCCCTGATTTTTAGGTCTATGTGGCTACACCTGAGTGACAGACTCCAAGTCCTAGAGTGAGCCTTTCACAGCCCATGGTCCACCACAGCTGGGAAGTGGTGCTACAGCTCAGCCTATTGATTAGAGATGTAGAGCAGACTTGTTGGGGAGCTTGACAGGGTATAAAACAGCCAACTGCAAATCTGTGTTTTCTGGCTCACCGTGAGGAACCCAGAGGGGCACTGAGGCCATGGCTCTGGTAAAGCAGAGGGTCTGAGAGAGGGAGAGCCCCTGCCATGGGAGACTGTGCCACAAGGGATCCCAACCATCAAGCAGTGGCCAGCCAAGGTCATTGCCTACAAGGGGATGCTGAGCTCTGCCTCACAACAGTTCAGGGCCCGGCACCTGTAATCTGCCCCAGCCTGCTTCCATGGCAGAATGGAAAGTTCAAGTTCTGCTTCACATCTAAAAGATTAAAATGAATTTCTGGGAAGGCATGGCTGTCTGTTTAGAGACTCCTCACTGTGAACAGGTGAGCTAGATTCATTCCTACTGGGCCTGTGGCAGACAGAAGGACCAGACACCCCAGGTTTGTGCCCTGGTATTGACTCCCTGCTCTGAATATTTGGCCAAGCCCCCTTGTCCTGTTGAGTTTCACTGCACTCCCCATCCTGCTGACCCAGCAGAAGGGCAAGCCTGAGTCCATATTTCTCTGATGGAAGCAGACTTTGTGGGATCAAGTCTCCACCTCTTCTTGCCACCTTTCCCCACACTCTAGGGATCCTGCTATTATGCTCATAACAACTGCATCATGCTCTGCTCAACAACTACAACCCATGGCAGCACAGTGCCTCCTTGGTGTTTATAGGCAATACAGTTTGAGCTGCAGTCAATTTCAGTGGGCTCTGGCTTGTCTTAGGTTTCACCCTGCTCTTGGCCCCATGAGATCCTGCACATTCTTCCACCCCTCAGTCGAGACGTTGGTAAGCAGTGTGACCTTGAGTAAGTCAACAAATTGCTGTCTCAAGTTCTTTGTCTGCAATGTGGAAACACATTACAACCCAATCAGAGCTGAGATGCCTGACATAATACTGCACCTAAAAGCAATGTTGTCCTTGAGGTTGGCATTTGGGCACAGTGGGTTAACCCAGGGTTAAACTGCTACTTGGGATGCCCATTTCACATATCAGAGGGCCTAAGATCAAGCCCCACTCTGATCCAGCTTCCTGCTAAGGTACACCCTAGAAAGCGGCAGGTGATAGCTTAAGTAACTGGACACCTGCAAACCAAGTAGGAGACCTGGATGGAGTGCCTGGTTCCTGGCTTTGGCTTGGCCCATCCCAGCCCTGGAGGTTGCATGTATTTGAGAAGTGAACCAGAGAATGGATAATCTTTCCACTACCCCACCCTTCCCCTTACTTTTATCCCCAACACTCTGCTTTTGAACAAAAACATTAAACATTATTTTAAATGCTGTCTCAGATAATAAAAAATGGAGAACGGCCCCTCTGATCAAAAGTTGTAGGTTACAGTGAAACCATAAGGACCACTTGTTTCTTCTCATGATTGATCTCCCTACAAAACATTTCACTTCACGGCTCTCAGCTGTGACCCACTTTTGAGACTGTGCTGTTCTAAGTGAGGAGTGACCCGAGGCAGCTTACCCAACCCTGGCTAGAGAAAGAAGGTTTGTTTACCACCAGGCTTTCCCCCTTCCTAGGGCTGTTTGTCCCTGGAGTGGAAAACTGCTAGAGGTAAGGATGAAAGCTGTGCTCCCAAACATAGCTGTCTGAATAATTTAGGCCACCAGGTGCCCCTCCCATGGATCCCCAGAACACTGGGCACTGGCCTCATCAGAGGACTTCCCCTACTGCCGAAGATTCTTATGGAGCACATCCCCACAAGATCGCAGCCTCGAAGAGGGCAGGAGGCAAGTTATTCTCTCCGTTACACCACCGAAGAGAGCATCTGGCACAGGGGAATGACTCAAAGAGTGCTCACAGACACGGATGCCTGGCTGACTCAAAGAATCCAAGGGAGTTCATAGGCAAGAGACTCAAAAATAACTGGAGGGCAGAGTATCCAGAAATGCAGAAACAGTTTCTGCTCTCTTTGGGAAGTGCTGCTTGGAGTTCAGAGCAGGCAAGTTTTCTCACTATGTTATGCACAAGAAACACAGACACCTTCTTCTTGCCCTATTACAGTGCTTCAGGGGCAACATGGGTCTGGCCCAAACATCTCCAGCTCCAGCTCTGACTCCACTTCCTTCCCTGGTGTGTCCCTAAGATATCTTAACCTCAGTCTCATTCCTGTATTCCTGCAACCTTGTGGGGTGAGAATAATGAGTTGAGACTTCATGTGCCAGATGAGGACAGGGACAGACTACAAGTAGGACTAAGACAAGCACACTCATTGTAGTCTTTCTCCATCTGCCTGTGTTAATTTTTAATAAGGCAAACAATGAATGCTTCTGCTTCCTTCCTAAAATATTTTGACTAGCGATTTCATGAGTGGGAAGGATTTAACCAGGCTGTCTTCAAAACAGTGAGCAAAGAAAACAAAGTGAAACATGCTAATTTCAAGAAGATTAAAATTACAGCACGGTTGACATCAAGCAATTTGGGAAAATATTAAAAGTGTGGGAGAGGATGGGGAAAGAGCTTCCCACATGTGCCCCATTGAGCACACACCCTCCCACCTAGGATGTGGCTATTTGACAATCAGGGGTGCTCTTGTATCTTGCAGTATAAGCAGTGTTTCAACAACAGCTTTACACAAGTAGACCATGCAGGCCCCAAGTCACGGAGCCCTGGACACATCAGGTCTCAATCGCACCTCTTTCTTCACCTGCTAAGCTGAACAGAATTCCATCTTCCACAACTGTCTTCACACCCAATGAGTCCTCTTTTTTCCTCCCAGTTCACTTCAGTCTTTTCCTTTTATTTCACTGCACAAGATAAAAGATATACCCCAAGCCTGGGAGAATCTGGAGGCCCCATTGGGTCCTAATGGCTGAAGGGAACATTCTATTTTTGCTGCTCCTGTCCTCCATCCTTGAGCTGCAAGGGCCTTGCTTAGCCCTGCAGAGCATTGTCAGGGCCTAAACACAGTCCAGGCTCTCCATAAGCAAGGGAGGCTGCTGCATCGTGAAGTTCACTTGCTCTATGTTTGAAGGTTCCAGCAAGCATATCTGTATGCAAAGATTCTGATCTCACCATAACCAATGTTCCCAACCACTCTGAGAACTAAACTATTGAACTACAAATTCCTGGCACTGCCCAGCTGTGAGCTCCCCACATCCCTAAGAAAACTAATGTGAAAGTTTCCACGCACTTTCTGGGAAACTCTGACTTCTCCACTTGCCCGTGAAAGCAGCCTGCTCACCAACGCATCCTACATCAACTCCCTCCTGTCCTTGTGCACTCCTCACTCACGTACTGCAGCATCCTGGGGCCATACCTTGTATTTAAGTCCTCACCACCGGGTCTGCTGAGGCCCAGCTCCAGGTGGCCAGAGCAGGACTATTATTAGGATGAAGAACACTGCCATCTGCAAGCCCCTTTGCTAGGCATGGATTCTTACCCATGGGGGACTTTGTGACAAGCAGGGCTGATTTCTGCCCTTTCCAAGCCTGGTTTTATTGACAAATGCACAAAACTTGGCTTGAAACAAAATGTTTTTAGCTCTGTCCTAAACAGGCTGATCCATAGACAAAGCACTGCCTCTCCCTTTGCTTTCTCTCCACCACTCCAGGCATGATTTGTTCATGATCCTTGGTTGACCTTTTTATTTCAGTGGAGGACGGAGACAAAAATCTTTTTAAAAAATTAAAAAAATACAAAGACAAATCTCCCCACTGCATTCATGCAAACAAATGGTTACAGCTGAGGATGAAGTCTGTGACCAATGGACAGGCACAGCCTCTGCTCCCCCCAGCATGATTTTAGGGGATTCCTCCAGCCAGGCTAACTGGGGACTACTGGCACCTATTCGTTCTGAAGAGGGAGAAGGAAATAGAAGAAAGAACAGTTGAGATTGGCACAGACCAAGGTTAGCCCCTTGTCCTGAATTCTGGGTTTGTTTTGTAATATTTGTTTGAAAGGCAGAATACCAGAAAGAAAGTGGGGGTGGAGAGAGAGAGAGAGAGATCTTCCATCTGCTGGTTCACTCTTTAAATGGCTACAACAGCCAGTGCTAAGCCAGGCTGAAGCCAGGAGCCAGGAATTCCATCCAGATCTCCCACTTGGGTGGCAGAGACCCATGTTACTTGGGCTATCATCTACTGCTTCCCAAGGATTAGTAGGGAACTGGATTAGAGGCGTAGTAGCCTGGACTTCCACTGGTACTCTGATATAGAATGCAGGCATCCCCAGTGGTGGCTTAACCCACTGGGATGCAAAACCTACCCCTAATTTCTGGGGTTTAGGGAGTCCCTTCACCTAAAAGATTCTGTTTCCCCTTTAGTCCCACCTTTCCTTTTTAGTTTTTTTCTGGGTAATTTAAATGTTGGTTTTTGCCTCAATATTGTAGCAGGCACAGTCAAAATTGAGCTAGATCATAAATATTTTTAGTGCAAAGAACATGGTTCTCTGTGTGTCCTCAGTGCCTAGCCCAGGGTCTGGTACAGAGCAGGTGTGTTCAATCAACAAATAATGAACTAATCAATCAACCAATCGTCCTACTGACACAAAGAGGTTCAATATAAAAAACATAAACAGCAAAACAAACTTGTTATAATACTAATCATGAATAGATTCAAACACACACACACACACACACACACACACACACTCAGAGTTCTAGGTGTGGGAAACATGTAACAGTGTTTCAGGTCCTGAAGCAACTTCTAGGGAGTATTCTCCCCAGCAGGCAGGGAGAGCGCTCTCTGCAGGCTTCTTTCTCAGCATATTCTAAACATATTCTAAACCAGTTCCCAGCATTTAAAGCCAAGTGAACATCATTTTCCTATTTGCCAAGTTGTTAAAACATGTTTGCTTCTGATGTGCTGGCTCAGTGATTACTCGAACCTTCCACTCTATTTCTCACTGTAAAAGGTTCTGTGGATTAAATGAATTATTGCAGGAAAAAATGCATAGAATAGGATCTGCACACAGTAAACTTTTAGAGAATGATTACCTATTATGATTTTCTGACTTCTGAGTAGTGGTAGAATTAGCAAGGTGATGTGACTATTTCTCTGTTCTAAATTCCCATCAAATTAGTCTTGAAACTTGGTAGCTTTGGGATCCGCATGGAAGGAAGGCCTATACTTCCAGGAATGTAAAGTTCCTACCTGTACTTGCAGGGAAGAAAGTCCTTGTCAAGGTCACTGCTGGTGCCTAAAGGTCAACCAATGAGGATCAGACCTGCTTCAACCTTTAACCCCCATGCCCTGAATCTATAAAAGGAGCTCTCCCAATCTCTGAAGCACGACTTCCCCACCCCCCCACCCCCCCACCCCCGCTCTGTTGCTCTATTGGGACCCAGGAACCTCGCCCGGGAGCGGAACCCCAATAAAAGCCTGTGAATTAATTGATTCGTCTGTCTGGGAAGATTTGTTACGCGCTGGACACCTTACAAAACTCTACCCAAATGTCACTTCTCAGCAATAGGTGTGACTAAAACTGGTGTCAATAACTTTACAATATTCCGATCTACAATTCTCCAAGTCCAAATTAAGACGCACCTCTCCTTCACGCGCTAGCTCAGCTAGCTCAGCTCCACTGCATCCATGATCATCTCACCAGCTCCCATGTCAGAAATAAACTCTCCAAGCCTAGGACTAAAGGAAAGCCAGCACTTGCAGGTAGCCTTGCCCTGACTGGTGGTCCTGGGACCTGACTCCATTCAACACCGCACAGGGAGGAAACAGATCTGAGCACTGTGCTTTCACACCCACTCTCTTGCCCTGCCCAGTTCCCTAGAAGGTAGGTGTCTGATGAGAAAAGGGCATGTGAACAGACTCAAGATGCATAACCCAGAGAGAAGTCCCTATCAGGAACCCTGCATCCCTTCAGCTACTATGCAAGCAGCTGTATTCAAGACCTCCAAGGAGTGAAATCTTTGGTTTGCATTGTTATGCTTAAGCACAGAAAGAGCATTAACCCTCAAGGAGCCCTCAGCCACTTAAAGTGGAAAAGCACACTTGGGTTCTGGCCTCTGGACTCATTTACAGATGAATGGGAACTGGGGGTAGGGGTGAAGAACTTTCCCACTCTCTACCCAGTCTTTCCTGATCTCCAGATTATCTGCAGAACTCTGCTCTCCTTGGGTCCTGGAAGCTCAAGACCATCCCAATCCATTTAGCAATCCTGTCCACGCCATGTTCCATGAAATGTGGGCTTTATGATTGTAGCTGAGAAAGAATAAAAGAAGCATAGCAAGGGACAGAGAGTTACTCAGATTTGTAAGTAAGGCAGTTTGCCAATGTAAACATAGAATTAGCTACCTAGAAATTCATTCATTTAAAATTTAAATGTAAACTCAAAAAAATAAAACAAAACCTGATTAAAACAACTCCTAGTGGGAAGGCTTGACTGTAGCCTATAGGAGTAATGAATGAGAGGGCATGAGAATGCAGTAGCACATGGGAGTTTTGTTTAAAAAAAAAAAAAAAAGCAGCAATGCCCAAACCTTGGTGATAGCTGTGTACTCATTTCCTAGGGTTCCCCAAACAAAGTCCCACAGACCACGGGCTGGAGCATCAGGGGTGTAATGTGCACTATCCCAGCTCTGGAGGCTAAGAGGTGGAGAGCAAGGTGTCTGCAGGGCTGGATCCTGGAGAGCTGTGAGGGGAACTTGTTCTTTGCCCCTCTCCTAGCTCGGGCAGCCTCAGGTGCTCCCCGTCTGCAGACCGTGTCGTCCTGTGTCTTTGTCTCATCCTCCCCTGTATGTGTCTGCCTCCATATCCAAAAATCCCCCTTTTCTAAAGATGCCAGTCCAGTTGGATTAGAGCCCACTCTGGCATTATCTTAATTATATCATCTAACCAGACCCCACCACAAATAAGGTTGCATTCACAGCCACTCCAGGTTAAAAGATCAACAACCTCGAGGCGGCCACAGTTCAATCCTTAAAAAACTGAAAGGTTTCATTCCTAGTCTTCATCCCAAATAATTTCCACAAATGAATAGTGCCTAGGGCACATTTAGGTCTACAGAAACTCACAGGGGGTGGATGTTTGGCTAGGGGTAAGCATACCTGGGGTTCCAATCACATACCTGTGGTGGATTCCCAGGCCCCAGCACCTGACTCCGGCTTCCTGTAAATAGAGATCCTGGGAAGCAGTAGTGATGGCTTAAATAATTGTATATCCTGCCACCCATGGGGAACCAGGATTGAGTTCTTGGCTCCTGACTTTAACTCTTGCTCAGCACCTTGTGGACATTTAGGGAGTCAACCAGCTGATGGAAGATTTCTCTTTTTCTATGTGCCTCTCAAAGTAAATAAATAAATAAAAATCTAATAAACCAAATGTTGCACATTGAACAAAATTTTGTGGATTTTTTTTTTCAGAGCAGAGTCTTCCAATATGTAGGGCAATTCAGAAACTACAACAATTTTGCCAGGTACTATCAGTATTAGCTTCCTAAGGCTACTGTAAGAAATCAGCATATATTTGGTAGCTTAATGCAGCAGCAATGTATTATCTTACAGTTCTAGAGACCAGAGGTCTGAACTGAGTCTCACTGGATTGAAGTCAAGGTGCTGGTGAGGCCACATGCTCCCTAATGCCTTTTGCTGCTCCTCCTAAGGGTCACATGTATTTCTTGGTTTGGGCCCTAACTTCCACCTTCAAAATGCACCACTCCAATCTCTGCTTCTAGCATGGCATTGTTTTCTCCTCATCTATTGTAGAGTTTCCTTCCACCTTTCTCTTCCAAAGACCCACCAGGAACATCCAGGACAATCTGCCCAACACCAGACCCTTAATTCAATCACATGTGTGAATTTCCCTCTTCCATGTAAGACTGCCTTCACAGGTTCCAACTATTAGGGCCTGATCATCTTTGGAGACCATTCCTCAGATTTCAATATCATATATCCTACATCAAATCAAAGTTCAGTTCATTTTCAGAAAGGAAAATCTTGCCCTTAACAGAGCATTAGTTTAGTGCTGGCACTGTGGTATAATGGGATAAGCCACCACTTGCGACATGGGCATCCCATATCAGAGTGCCAGTTCATGACGAAGCTGCTCCACTTCCAATCCAGCTTCCTACTAATGCCCCTGGGAAGGCAGTGGAAGATGGCCCAAATGTTTGGGTACCTGCTGTGATGTCAGACCCAGATGAAGCTCTGTTTCTGGGTTCCTGGCTCTGGCCTCATACAGCCCCTGCCATTGTAGCCATTTAGGGACTGAATCAGTGGATGGAAGATCTCTTTCTCTGTCTCTCCCGATCTCCATTGCAATCTTTCAAATAAAGAAAATAAATCTTACAAAGTAAAATAAAACCAGAGCATTAGCTTGCTAGATATTTCCCCAAATTTCTTCTCAGTTTTCTTCTCATAGATTCTTCCATTTAACACCTTATCAAGGAGGAGTCTGATTTCAAGCACAGCGATGTCCAACTGAGACATGTAAACAGTAGGAAGGTGTTGCTTTGGATTCGTTCTGAGAGGAGGAGCATGGTGGGGGCAAGAGGCACGGAGTCACCACACAGACCCCCAGAGATGGGTGAAAGCAGGCCAGAGGTGAGCAGCCTGCAGACTCCTTTATTTCAGTTGGTACAGCAGCTTAAATAGCTAAGGCAGCCAATCTGGTCAAGGGGCGGTTTATGCCCTAACCAATCACAACCTGTTGCCATGTGGTTTCCAAAGCCATCCAATCACAGCCTGTTACCAGGCAGGCTCCCTTGCCAGGTGGATTTCAAAGCCATTCCTGAGTAACTGATGCTCACTTGCCAGCAGCCATCTTGGCATGACCTTCTCACCTCATTCCACAATATTCCCCCCTTTTCGTTTATTTTTGAGCAACGGGAGGCATGAATCTTGGCCATACCATTGTTGACCCTGTTTCGATGTGGTCTCCGTATGCGGCTGTGCCTGTCTTAGGTTGTCCCCCAGGGGATCTTACCCGTCGTTGACTAACCAGCGCTCAAAACAGGAGACCACAGGAGTGCTTGCTCAGAAGGGGTAGGAATGAGGAACAATGGTAATCAGGAATAGCATGACTGCACACAGGCTGTGGGCCGTTTGAGTGGCTGACCAGAGCTAGTGGGTATAAAACAGTAATGGATGTGGCTATGGGCAGTTCCTCAGCGTAGGATGATAGGGGAGGTGCGTCCCCTAACAAGGCGGGCTCTCAGTCTTGTTCAGCTGGTTCTGGTTGACTGTCAGTTGCAGGCTTGATGTTTCTGGCTGGGACCCAAATGGGCTGTCTCACATTCTCTGGAAAGATACAAGCATAACCTCGGCCCTTGGTTAGCAGAAGACTTTTTACAGGTGTTGGAATCCAGGGTCTGAATTCTGTGTCTGCTCCTATATTAACGGCAAACATGCAGGTGGGATGGTGTCTAGTGCCTGCCCTGAGAGTCTGGGGTGCCTGGGGACTGCCACAAACATGGGGATTCTCACTGAGTGCGGATGGGATGACCTCATGTGGGTTATTACCTTGAGGTCATCTGTGTTCATCCTACGGGTATTTGGGGGGTGGCTAACCAGGCATTGCTGCATTGTCTGCAATTTCACTGTCATTTCACTGTCGGAGCTCTCTCTCCCCAAGTCATCAACTGTTGCCTGTGAGGCAGAGGCTGGAGTGACAGGTTCTGATCACTCACAGATTTCTGATCACTCAAGCATTTAGGCTGTCTTCCACTGCTTTCCCAGGCTATCAGCAGAGAGCTGTATCAGAAGAAGAACAGCTGGGACATGAATGGGCACCCATATGGAATGCTGGCACAGCAGGTAGAGGCTTAGCCCAATACGCCACAGTGCTGGGCCCTCAATGAAGTTTTTGAAGCACCCTCATATGTTTGCTACTTAGGAGAAAATGTGTTTTTATCTTAAAACTCAAGTGCTCTTTTTCTCCTTATCAACTGAGAGATGATGGTGTATGACACATTGTCTTTTTTTTTTTTAAGATTTATTTATTTACTTGAAGAGCAGAGTTAGAGAGAGAGACAGAGAGAGGGGGGTCTTCCATCCACTTGTTCATTCCCCAAATGGCCGCAAAGGCTGGAGCTGGGGCAGTCGGAAGCCAGGACCCAGGAGCTTCATCCAGGTCTCCCACGTGGGTGGCAGGGGTCCAAGCACTTGGGGCATCTTTTGCTGCTTTCCCAGGCATGTTAACAGGGAAATCAATTGGAAGTGGAGCAGCCAGGTCTCAAACCGGTGCCCACGTGGGATGCTAGCACTGCAGGAGGTGCTGCTACACCACAGCACAGACCATGCTACACTTTGAAATAAGAGAAACAAGAACTCCAGTATGCCTTGGATTTTACTTTTAAATAACTAGTTTTTAAATATGTATTACAACAGATCTACAGAAAGCAAAAGAACTGATTTCTCAGCCACAGTTCACTGGATGAGCTTTCCCTTTTCCTGCCTCAACAGCAGGGAGTGAAGAAGAGCCTGCCTGTTTCATACGGTGACGTGGCTCAATAGGCTAATCCTCCACCTTGCGGCGCCATCACACCGGGTTCTAGTCCCGGTCGGGGCACTGGATTCTGTCCCGGTTGCCCCTCTTCCAGGCCAGCTCTCTGCTGTGGCCCGAGAGTGCAGTGGAGGATGGCCCAAGTGTTTGGGCCCTACATCCCATGGGAGACCAGGAGAAGCACCTGGCTCCTGGCTTTCAGATCAGTGTGGTGCGCTGGACTCAGCGCGCCAGTCGCGGCGGCCATTGGAGGGTGAACCAACAGCAAAAGGAAGACCTTTCTCTCTCTCTCTCTCTCTCTCTCTCTCTCTCTCTCTCTTACTGTCTAACTCTGCCTGTCAAAAAAGAGAGAGAGAGAGAGAGAACCTGCCTGTTTCTCTGGAGAAAGTCAAGGCTCTGAAGCTATCTTCCCATACCCCTTCCAACTCAGAAAACCAAGGATGGCTTCGTCTGCTTGTGCTGGTCTAACAAAATGCCCGAGGGTGGGTGATTCACAAAAAATAGAAATTCACTCCTCCCAGTGCTGGAGCGTGGGGAGCACCGGTGAGGGCAGTGCAGGTTTGGCGTGTCCAGTGAGGGCTGCCGCGGGCTTGCAGGACGATGCCTCACTGCTGTGCCCTCAGCGGAGGGAAAGGCAGCGCCCACTCCCTCAACCCCTGCAGTCCATCATCTGTGAGGGCCTCACTGTCAGGACTTAACCACACCCTAAGGGCCCACCTCTTCACACTACAACATCGGCAATTAACTTCCAACATGGGAACCATGAGGGGAACTTGTGTGTAGGGGGGGTGCACATTCAGGACAGAGCAGGGGCCTTTGGTTTTCTGCCAGGAACAAGGGACCAATAAGACAGAAAGGAGATGAATTATCATGAAAAATAGTCATTTTCCTTTAGATGCTTCAAAAAGAACTAACTTGGTATCACTCATTGTTCTACACACTTGAGGATCAGAGGTAATCAGGAAAAATGTCCTGGAATTGAAAGAAGAAATCTGCAAAGTTGCATTGAATAAAAAATAAGGGAACAATAGTGACACATTTCACAACAGAAATATTTACTGTTCTATAGAATGTAATCATTCCCTGATCGACTCATGCCCTTCTTGTGCTTCCAATTTAATCACAATATGCTTTTGAACTCCTTCCCCATGTGTTCTGGATTCTTATTCCACCTGTCTTTCAAGTTTTATCTTTAAAATTCATATTCACTCATTCTTATGCTTCCCCCCGAATTTGGGATAATTACTCAAGCTTGTGGAATCAGCCAGCTGACTACCAAACATTGTGATAACAAACAATCCTGACATTTCAGTGCTTCTAATTAGAAAGGATTCTATTTCCCTTGTGCTATGTGGGCATCACCTGCCCCAGGTTACTTGTAGATAGGCCCTGGGCTGAATGAGCAGCCCCATATGGTTTTCCATGACTGTCTTCAGAGAGAAGCAAAGAGAAGAGAGTGGGGCCCAACAGGTGGTCAAAGTCCCGGTTCAGCATCATACTCATTAAGTCCACTCACTCACTTTTTGCTGACCAAAGTACATCAAGTGCCTGTCTGTGTCAGAGAGGCATTCGTCAGACAGGCAAAGTATTATCAAGTTACATAAGTAATCTGCAGAGGGCCCAGGGGAGAGGAATGAGGATATTTGGCATAGGAGTAACAAAACATTAGGCTAGATATGTAGTTCTATCCTTTGTGTTTTGTTTCTTGTTTGTTTGGTTTGGTTATGTAATACCCACTACTTCTGCTGAAATTTTAATTTAGTTTAGTGATCATTGTTTTATCCGTGGGATTTTTGTTGTTCTCAAATATTTTTAATCTTTAAAATTTACTAATGTATTTTTTTCAATTTCTGTTTTCTTGAGTTCACTTTTCTCATTGTTTATACTGTTCGCTGGACAGATGAATTGTCAAAGATCTTGTGGTACTTGTGAGAACATTTCTGTCATGGCTTAATGCATTTACTCTGTAGTCCATGCTCAGTTGTGTAAGGTAGGGTAGAATCCTTCCTCTAAACTCCTAGAGGGCTTTCCTTCCTACTCACTAACCCTTCCCTACTGTCACATGCTCCCTTGATTACTGAATTTCTTACATATTTTGTGCTTTATTGACTGTGCGCATTTATCCCTGCTACAGGAGTAAGGTCTTTTCAGTAGGACATTGGAAGAAGGATAAAAACATGAGCTTTGTTTGGTCTCATGATCATATTAGAGAGTTATTGAGATGGGTATTTAATCCAAGAAGCTAAGACATAATTCTTAAACCAAATCAAACTGAGAAAAACACTATAACTGATATATAGAGTACTTTTTCTTTTACAAAGCCAATAAAATGTGTAAAAACAAGCAAGTTTGATACAGGAAAAATGAAAATACACACTTCTGGAACAATTAAGTAAACATATTTTCAGATACAGGGGAAATTTTTAATTTAATATTTAAAATATTTAATAACATTTCAAAAGACTGAAAGCATTTCAACTTGTTTTACTAGATGAGCCCAACCCTGATAATAAAATGTGACAAAGAGAGCACTAAGAAATAATCTATGTATCAATCTTTCCACTAAAAATAAAGGATACATGAAATGATTAAAATCAGAGGCTTAGAAATTAATTGGAATTACATTAAAATTCTTGCTCTATTGCAAAGAAATATTTTATGACTCGGACACTTAACTGTTCTAAATCATTTTCCTGAAGTAAAATAATGACACATACCTTAAGAATAATGTTAAAGGTAAAAATTATGTAAGTACATTTTAAGATATTTTATGCATTCAGCTTATGTCTGATCATGCTTATTCATGCATGAGGAGGAGGAGAAAGAAGAGGAGGAGTAAAATGCTGAAATGGCTGTAAATTGTAACATCATAAACCAAGTCTGATAAAATTGAATCCTGTGGCATAATATAAAACAGAGTCAAAAAATAATAAAGACTTTATCTGGAAATTCAACAATAATTTAATAGAAATATACGTTATTTAACTCATCACATAAGAGGAAGAAAAAATGCATGAATCTCTTAGTAGATTCTGGGAAAGTACTAGGTAAATGTCAATGAAAAAATCAGAATCCATAGAAAATGTTGTTCATATTTTGAAGCATGCTAATAAATCAAGAAGGAAGAAGGAACCCTAGCATCACCAGAATTTTTTTTTGTCCTAGAACCTCTACCTAATGCCTCAAAGGGGAAAAATGTATAATTAGAAGCTAAATTGACCCAAATCATCATGGTTTGCAAGTATGATTGCTTACTAGGAATTAACCCAGATGTCTATCAACTGATGACTGGATAAAGAAACTGTTGTACATATACACTAGGAAATACTACTCAGCCATAAAAAGGATGATATCCTGCCTTTTGTAACAAAGTGGATGCAACTGGAAACCATTATACTTAGTGAAATAAGCCAGTCCCAAAAGGACAAATATCATATATTTTACCAGATCTGTGTACATTTGTGTACCAAAAATGTAATGTGTAGGAGTGAAACTGACATGTTAAGATTTGATAATTGTCTACATCCCTTGTCTCTACTGTTGAGGAATAGCGTTTGTGTAATTCGTATTTTTGCTGAACTATTCACTTATCGAAAATATATCATTATAAAAATTAAGAGAGGAAATAAAAAAAGAAGGAGGAAGAAGGGTGGGAGCATGCTTGGAAAGTACCACTGTGTTCCTAAATCTGTATCCATGAAATACATGAAATGTGTTTACCTTAACATTTTTTTAATTTAAAAAAGAAATAAAAATTGAAAAGAGCATGTTAAAATGTATGACGACAATTAAGAATCATTTTAGGTTACAAAAGTAATCTTTACAAAAGAAAACGCTTTTATATCAATACTCACAAACTGGTGCTATTAAGAATCAAGTTATTTTGATATTATGCAATAAATAGCATGGCCTAATATAAATTTAACAAGACTTACCTGAAAGAAATGACACATGTCTAACGAATGTAATTTTAGGACCTCACATGTTCCTGGAAGGAAAGACACAATTGCAAAAATGTCATTTTCTCCTACATTAATCTATAAATTCATCATAATTTTTTTTTTTTTTGACAGGCAGAGTGGACAGTGAGAGAGAGAGACAGAGAGAAAGGTCTTCCTTTTGCCGTTGGTTCACCCTCCAATGGCCGCCGCGGCTGGCGCGCTGCAGCCAGCACACCGCGCTGATCCGATGGCAGGAGCCAGGAGCCAGGTGCTTTTCCTGGTCTCCCATGGGGTGCAGGGCCCAAGCACCTGGGCCATCCTGAGCTCAGATTTCTAAAGCAGACAAAATGAAACGTAGTCTACGATACAGGCAAATCTCATATGTATAAACAATGTATTATTTATTATAATTGGTGACAGGAAAACTGGCTAAATTTGGACAAAATGAAACTAGATTCTGATTAACCATTCAACACAATGGGGGTGGGGGCAGGGCCACAGAGAGGCTCTGCTGGTGCCTTTCACCTGGACGCTGTATTTTGTGTTCCTGAATGATATCTTCACTGTAGTGAAGGGACCGAAGGAGCTAGGGAATTACGGAGTGCTTCTGCACGATGCTGCCCTGCTGATTGCCCTCATTTTCAGCATGTCTCCACTGCAGACCTAGATTCATCCAATGGAAGAATGTTCCATTTATCACACAGTTTCTTCCTTCCCTGTTTTGGGGGGTTTGTACTGATGCACCCCACAGTTGTGTGCAGCTATTAGTTTGGCCCTGATGACAAGTGCCAGTCAGTGCTGTCAGTCATATACCTATTGCCTGCACTGGGATGTGAGCTGGTGGAGATGATACCTTCTCCGTGGTAAACTATCTCAGGGCAGGGCACCTGAGATACTCCTTTTTAACACTAAAGAGTAAGTCAGAACCTCAATAACTGTTGAATGAAGAAACTGTCCCTCCAGATTTGAAGAGCTAGGGGTAGAGTTGGCATTCCCAGGAGGATCGAGAAGCCAGAGCACAAGTGGGAGCTTCTGCGAAGCACAGAGGACTCCCCATCTGCCATCCTCATGGCCTGTGCTGAGAAGGAGGCTGGCACTGTGATCTGCCTGTTTGAGTAGCAGCACCACGGCCTTAATTTCAAAGGTGCTGTCCCCAGCAAAGTGCCAACGAGAACTTTTTTTTTCAACATAAACAGACACATCTTTATTTCAATAAAATTAGTCAATTAAATGCCCCCCAAAATTAGGTTCTGATCTCTAGCTTCCATCTAAATGATTCCAGAGAAAATCAAGATTCAAATAATGGAAATACAATTTTAAAAACTGTAATCTAGAGATAAGAACATTCTGAGCTTGGCATCTAAAGGACAGGTAAGAGTCACATGAAAAACTCGTGAAATTAAAATACATATGAAAAATAATCTAATACATAGCAATATACTAATATGTGCTATTATTCATAATACATACTTATTAATGCAATATTAATAGTATACACAGCAAACCAAACAGAATCTGAGTTAAAAAAGAAGAAAAAAATATAGGAAATCCCCAAGGAGACCAATGTTAATGGCTTGTAAACAAAAGATACCAAATTTATCAACAGGTTAAGGAATATAATATAGAAAAAATAGCAATATAGACATTTAAATGTTAAACATTGTATCTTTTGATCCAAAAAAAAAAGCAAAGCTAAAAATAACAATAATCAATGTCATCAATGTCATTCAGAATCGGTTACTCCTAGCAGGAGGCAAAGTTAGCATAACCTTTTTAGGAGTGATCTGATAATGAGTAGATTTAAAACAGAAAGTCCTAAGACTGCCTATCCTTTATTTTTATTCTGTTTGTTTGTTTTGACAGGCAGAGTTAGAGAGAGAGAGACAGAGAGAAAGGTCTTCCTTCCCTTGGTTCACCCCACAAATGGCTGCTATGGCCGGCGCACTGCACCAATCCGAAGCCAGGAGCCAGGTGCTTCCTCCTGGTCTCCCATGTGGGTGCAAGGCCTAAGCACTTGGGCCATCCTCCACTGCCCTCCTGGGCCACAGCAGAGAGCTGGACTGGAAGAGGAGCAACCGGGACAGAATCCAGCACCCCGACTGGACTAGAACCCGGGGTACCGGCGCCACAGGCAGAGGATTAGCCTAGTGAGCCACGGCACCAGCCTATTTTTATTCTTTAAAGATTATTTAAAAAAAAAATTATTTGAAAGGCAGGGAGAGAGAGAGAGAGGGAGATCTTGTATCCACTGGTTCACTCCTCAAATGGCCACAGAAGTGAAGTGTGGGCCAGGGTATAGCTGAGAGCCAGGAACTCTATGCAGATCTCTCACATGGCTGGTGGGGGGCCCAAACACCTAGGCCATCTTCGCCTTCTGCTGCTGCCTCCCTTGGCACATTAGCAGGAAGCTGGATGAGTAGCCAGGACTCAATCCAGCATTCCAGTGTGTGATGCCAGTAGTGGCTTACCGCACTGCGTCACAACACCAGCCCCTTGACTATCCTTTAACTCTGCAAGTTCATTTCTAAAATTTATACTGACAGTATAATTGAACAAATTTATGAAGATATATGTTCAAGACTCACTGTAAAATTTAGCAAACTGTCGCTCCCCCTCTTCGTGGAGGAACGACACAGGACCCTGCGCTGTTCTTTCGTCTGCTCGGCCCTCCCCGGGTTTGCTGCTGGTTCTTCCCGGGTTGGCTACTATCCCTTCCACCTCCGTGGAAGGGCAGTTCCCCCTGGCCACATTCCCCACTTCCGCAGCGGAGCGGCACACCGCCGGCCGGCTTTCTCGGGGGCTGCACGGGTTCCCTTAGATGTTCCCCATAGATGTTCCCGATGCATGCCGTCTCTCTCCTCCTTTATAGTCCTCCTCCGCCAATCCCAACTTGGCTGCCCACACGCCGAGTACGCTGCTCTCCTCCAATCAGGAGCAAGTCCTACAGTTTATTAGTTGAACTGGAGGCAGCTGTGCGGAAGCTGTTTACTTCTCTCCCAGCGCCATATTGTGGGAGAGCAGATGCATAGAATAAGTCCTAATTCGAGTAACTTAGTCTAGTCCGGATTGCTCCCCACAGATCCCCCTTTCTTTTTATTTTTTAGCGTTGATACGCACCTGTCTTCGGTGTCCCGCGGCACACACTCTGCTCTACTTGCTAGAGTTGCCACAGGCTCTTACAAGTCCTATCAGGCAAACCGAATCCGGGTCCTCTCTTCGCCATGTTGTGAGGAGGTTTTTAGGCGCTGATGCGTGCCTGTGTTCGGTGCCCTGCAGCGCATGCTCTGCTCTGCTAGAACTGCCTGCAGGTGTTTACAAAACCTATCAGGCAAACCGAATCCAAGCCTTCTCATTGCCGTATTGTGGGGGAGACTTATTAGTGTTGGTTTGTGCCTATCTTCGGTGACCTGCAGCTCATACTCTGGTCGAGCTGCTTGCTGGCGCTTACCGCCTTAATTAGGCAGACCAAATCCAAGCCTCCTAATGGTTGTATTGTGGGGAAGCCTTACTGATGTTAATTCGTGCCTGTCTTCGGTGACCTGCGGCGCATAAGCTGCTAGCCGCCCAGGTGCTCATCGCCTCATTTAATCAGGCAGACCGAATCCAAGCTCTCACATTGCAGTGCTGTAGGGAGGCCTTTCTATTTCTCTTTCTCTATCTCCGGGCATTCCTATTTCTCCCATTTTACTTCTATCTTCCAGCATTCCTATTTCTCTCATCTTACTTCTAAGCTTCTGTTTCTCTTATCCCTGCGGCTTTCCGGCACCTCGCCCCGCCGGTGGGTTCCCGGCTCTGCGCCGCTTCAGCCCGCGCGCCTCTCTCATCTGCGCAGCTTCCCGGCTTTGCGCGGCTCGGCTTCGCACGCTCCGCGGTCTCCACGCTTAACCCTTTCGCGTCTGAACCACAGCCTCGCGCCAGCCCCGTTCCCTATCTATTCACGCCCCGTGCTCTCTGCACGCGGCGGCTTCCGCGAGTAACACAGCGTAGCTTACGTGTCCGCCACTAGCATTCAATCTAAGTTCCCCGGGCTAGCCTGGCGAATTCAACCCAGCGTACGTCTCCGCCCCACGGTTTGGCTTCCCGTCCTTTGCTCCCCGGGCTAATCAGACGGATCCCAACCAGGCTCACGTTTCAGCTTCTGGTTTCAACTTTTCGCCCCCTATTCCCGGGCTAACTTGAGAATCCCAAAGTGGCTTTCGTATCCGCCTCGGCCTGCCCCCCGCGGCTTCAATTTCCCTAACACTTTTCTCTACCCGGTATGTTTCCCCAAGCTTTCCTCCAACAATACTCCTCCCTCATTTCACCTGGCCTCTCCCCACAGTCCGCATCCGAGTCTGTTTGTTCTAGCTTTCACTTTCGCTTTCGACCTTAGAGATTTCTCCCAGCTTCCCCCCGTAGTCCGTAGTCCGTATCTGAGTCTATGCCTAGGCTTTCAATAGCTTCTTCCGGCACCCTTTTCGTCCGGCTTTTCCCTAGGCTGTTTGCTAGTCTCTCTCTCCGGTAATTTCCCAGTTCTTCCCGTTTCTTCCCTCCTAAGTTTCATATCCGTCCTAGGTTTCCTATCCGAGCTAGGTTTCCTATCCGAGTCAGGTTTCCTATCCGAGTCACGGCACCATTATGTCGCTCCCCCTCTTCATGGAGGAACGACACTAAACCCTGCCTAGGCTTCATATCCGAGTCACGGCACCATTATGTCGCTCCCCCTCTTCGTGGAGGAACGACACAGGACCCTGCGCTGTTCTTTCGTCTGCTCGGCCCTCCCCGGGTTTGCTGCTGGTTCTTCCCGGGTTGGCTACTATCCCTTCCACCTCCGTGGAAGGGCAGTTCCCCCTGGCCACATTCCCCACTTCCGCAGGGGAGCGGCACACCGCCGGCCGGCTTTCTCGGGGGCTGCACGGATTCCCTTAGATGTTCCCCATAGATGTTCCCAATGCATGCCGTCTCTCTCCTCCTTTATAGTCCTCCTCCGCCAATCCCAACTTGGCTGCCCACACGCCGAGTACGCTGCTCTCCTCCAATCAGGAGCAAGTCCTACAGTTTATTAGTTGAACTGGAGGCAGCTGTGCGGAAGCTGTTTACTTCTCTCCCAGCGCCATATTGTGGGAGAGCAGATGCATAGAATAAGTCCTAATTCGAGTAACTTAGTCTAGTCCGGATTGCTCCCCACAGCAAACAACAAAATAATTTATCTAAACTAATTAATAAATACCTGACTACATCAAACACTATGATACCATGGAATGCTAGCTTGCATTAAAAATAATGATGCAGAGCTCATTTTGTAGAAAAATGCACTGGATTTTTTAAAAAATTGGGTGCTCTTTCAATAAGCATGTAAATATTAATTTTAGAATCATAATAGTGGAATTTAGCTATGTATTTTATCCTAATTTTGGTAAAAACACATGAAAACAGAGTGTAAATTTCTGAAATCATTCTGAGGGCAAAATAGTGTATATTTATTAAAGCCTTAAAGCTGCCCAAACTTAAAAGGGTAATTATACTTGTAAGAAATTATCTTAAAGGAGCTCTGTTTCTGTAAACCTCCCTCCTTTACAGGGGACAGCTTGTCCTTCATGTCACCATCAGCCTCTAAGGGACAGGGGCCTAGGGATCAAACATGTTCTAGGCTGCCCTACATGGTATTGTTAATATAAAGGATGGATCATTTGGAGGCTGAGCAGCTAGGGACACAAGAGTCCCTAATACAAGGATCCGTGGGTGCTCTGGGTACCCTCATCTACTGCATGTCCTCTCCACAGAGAAATGCAATGGGCATATGGCCCCTAGCTGACTTCACAGGGTTGTCTGGTGCTGGGGATACCCAAACACCTGGTTAACTCATGCTGTATTGTACCCAGCTTGGGGACAAGAGCAATCACCTCACAAGAATGAATATATATATATATATATATATGTGTGTGTGTGTATATATATATATATATTTACCTTTTATAAGTATATATACAGGCTTATACATATGTGTGTGTATGTATGTGTACATATCTTTTACTCAAATCAGAAATACTATGATCTAATTGCCAAGTGTTTGCAGCCTTCCTTTTCTGGTTCCACAGAGAGAGTTGGAGGGTCCTCTGTGGAAAGTGAAGCTGCTAATGAAGGCAGAAGACAGGGTGGGGAGCAAGCATGGGATGCATGACTGGGACACTGACCTGTGTCATAACCAGTATTATTTCATCTTCACAAGAAATCTTCCATAGATAGTAGATGCTGTGTTTCCATTTGAGTCTTAAAGGTGTCAGGACCTCTGGCCAGTCACACACTCTGTAAGGAATCCTAGATCCAGTATTTAAACCCAGGCTGTTCAAACTCTTCATCCATTCCCCACACTGAAAACACATAAAGGTCAAAAATGGGTTACTGCTACTGTAATCCATGAAGAAAATTTTTTAAATTATTAAATCTCATTTAATAATGTTATTATTATGAAATTATTAAAATGTTAGTTTAGAAGTTATTAGTTTAATAATTATTAAAAATATTAGTTTAGTAATTATTAAAATAATAGATTAGAAGATAATTGTACAGGAAATGTCACAACTTATAAAGCAAAAATAAAAATGAGGTCAGTTCAGGGGAGGGCATTGTGGCACAGCAGGTTCAGCCACCACTTGAGAGATCAACAACTGATTATTAGAGTGCTTATTAGAGTCCTGGCTACCCACTTCTGATCCATCCCCCTGCAAACACACCTTGGAAGCAGCAGATGATTGTTCAAATTCCTGCCGCTAATACGGGAGACCAGGATAGGTTACTGGTTTCTGGCTTCAGCCTTGCCCACGCCCAGAAGCTGCAAGCACTTAAGGAGTGAACCAGTGGATTTATTTCTCTCTCATTTTCTGCCTTTCAAATAAATAAATAGTTGTTCAAGATAGTTCTGGTACACATGCAATGGAAAAATACTGGAAATGTATTATAAAAGCTAACAGTGGGCCAGTGCTGTGGCTCACTAGGCTAATCCTCCAGCTGTGGCACCAGTTCTCCATGTTCTAGTCCCCAATGGGGTGCCGGATTCTGTCCTGGTTGTTCCTCTTCCAGTCCAGCTCTCTGCTGTGGCCCAGGAAGGGAGTGGAGGATGGCCCAAGTGCTTGGGCCCTGCACCCCCATGGGAGACCAGGAGGAAGCACCTGGTTCCTGGCTTCGTATCAGGGCAGCACGCCAGCTGTGGTGGCCATTTGGGGAGTGAACCAATGGAAAGAAGACTGTTCTCTCTCTTTCTCTCTCTCTCTCTCTCTCACTGTCTAACTCTGCCTGTCAAAAAAAAAAAAAGAAGTTAACAGTGGTGGAATTATAAGTAAATTTTTTCTCTGTATTTTTATTTTTTTAAGGCAGATGGAGGCTAAGCCCTTAATTTTGTTTAATATTTAATTTTTATTTGAAAGGCAGAGAGACAGACGGAGAGAACTTTCATCACTGGTTCAGTCCTTATAAGCATGCAACAGCAGGGGCTGGGTCAAGCTGAAGCTAGGAGCCTAGAACTCAATTCAGGACTCCCACATGGGTAGCAGGGACCCAAGCACTTCAGCCATCACCGATTCCTCCCATTAATGCCTACTGTGCACTAGTGGGAAGACAGAATCAGAAGCGGAATGGGCACTCCACCCCAGGCCTTCCTATAGGGGATGAGGGCTCCGGAACAGCGAGCATCTCAAGTGCCACATCAAACGCCCATCCTGTTTGTGTTTTTAAATTTCCACAATACCTATTAATATTTGTGCAACTGGGAAACATAATAAAAGAAACTCCCACATGTGCTTCTGTGTGAGCTACCATAAAGACGTCAGCACGAGGCCAGGGAGGGAATTAGAACTCTTCCTTTGGGGTGCGTCTTTTAACGTGTTAGATCTGGAGATAACCAAGCTGCTAGAGGAATGTTGGAATTACTGGAAGTGACATCTGCAAGGGACCTCACCGATCACTGCACTCAGCCTTGGCATTTTGCAGATGGGGACAGGGAGAGCAGAGGAATCCGAGAAGACAGTGAGCATCCTTGACCCAGGCACTAATCGCCTTCTTAACAGGATGGAGCATGCACATCCATTCCACCAAAAGTTTCCTGTCACTCGGCCCTGAATAAAAGTCAACGTCTTATAAACAGCAGCTCTTTAGCCTCTGCCCTGACCACAGAACTGAACAAGCTTAGAAAACAAGGTGGGTTTTGCAGCATTCACTTTTCCTTTGCAAACCACTGGGATGAAAAACCAAAGTCCCAGCCCTCATCCCCTCCATCGAGGCTGTCTTGTTCTTGTTTCCCTCAGCTGAGAAGGACAAGGCTTCTCAGAAGGCATTTTCTCTGTCATGTGTGTTCTGATTATGAAAACATGACATCATAAGTGTATGAAATGTGAAAAATAACAGAAAATCCCAACCATGTGTTATGCTGCTGCTCCATGACAAGGATGGCTAACACTTTACAGGCAGATCCAGACTTCTCCCTTTTATGCCAGACACACCCAGGTAAGATTCTGCAGGCACAGAATTTCGATTATTTTAAGATTTATTTATTTGAAAGGCAGAATTAGAGGTGGAGGGGGGGACAAAAAGAGATCTTCCATCTGTTGGTTCACTCCCCAAATGGCTGCAACAGCCGAGGCTGGGCCAGGCTGACACAGGACCCTGGAACTCCATCTGGGTCTCCCATGTGGGTGGCAGGAGCCCCAGTACTTGGGCCACTCAACACTGCTTTTCCAGGCACATTAGCAGGGAGCTGGATCAGAAGAAAAGCCAAATTTGAACCAGTGCTCATATAGGATGCCACAGGTAGCAGTTGAACCCAATACAGCTCAGGCTTCTAATGTTATTCAAAACATCCATGGCCAACCTTCTTGGGAATGGGAATACCCAGTGCTCTGAAGGTGCTCAGCTCTTGGCCAATGAATTGTTAGCAGACGCCCTGCAAACAACAGCTTGAGATGTGCTGGCCTGGGTGGGGTCCCCCTCTCCCATGTGTGCTATTTCCCTAAGAAAACTTTCCCTCCAGTGGCTGCTCCCTGGGCCACAGTGGAATACATCTGAGGTGCCCCAGGTCACATACACACCTGAGGTAAGAGGCAGATTCATTCACTCCAGCAGACTGGTATCTGGGAGAGTATAAATGGTGCTGCTCTAAGCCAATCTGGGTTGATAAACAGCAATCTCACCTGTGCACCCCCACCACGTCAAGAGGTTTTCCTCTCTTAGAATCCCCTTGACTTGCTTTGGGTGGTCGGTGCAAGGCTCAGCAGGTGTTGCTCTTCCTGCTACCAGGGAGGAACAGGGATAAAGATCTGCATCCAGTAGAGTCAGTCCCTCTGTGTTCCCCAGGGCCCGTGGCAGTCCAAGGAAAGTTGAATTCTTTCTGGCATTTTTTTTTTTTTTTTTGGACAGGCAGAGTGGACAGCAAGAGAGAGAGAGACAGAGAGAAAGTTCTTCCTTTTTACGTTGGTCACTGCGGATGGTGCGCTGTGGCTGGCGCACCGTGCTGATCCCAGAAAGCTGTACCTCCCAGCAAGCCTGCCCTTCTGTGACCCTTTCCTCTGAAAACTAATGGGTTCATCTGACTCTCTCATAAGTGACAGAATGCTAGCTTAAAATCCAGGCCTTTTGAATGCTTGGGATATGCCCCCTTTTTTTTTTAAAGATTTATTTATTTGAAAGAGTTACCCAGAGGGCCGGCGCCGCGGCTCACTAGGCTAATCCTCCGCCTAGCGGCGCCGGCACACCGGGTTCTAGTCCCGGTCGGGGCGCCGGATTCTGTCCCGGTTGCCCCTCTTCCAGGCCAGCCCTCTGCTGTGGCCAGGGAGTGCAGTGGAGGATGGCCCAGGTGCTTGGGCCCTGCACCCCATGGGAGACCAGGAAAAGCACCTGGCTCCTGGCTCCTGCCATCGGATCAGCGCGGTGCGCTGGCCGCAGCGCGCCAGCCGCGGCGGCCATTGGAGGGTGAACCAACGGCAAAGGAAGACCTTTCTCTCTGTCTCTCTCTCTCACTGTCCACTCTGCCTGTCAAAAAAAAAAAAAAAAAAAAAAAAAGAAAAAAAAAAAAGAAAAAAAAATGAAAGAGTTACCCAGAGAGAGAAGGAAAGGCAGAGAGAGAGAGAGAGAGAGAGAGAGAGAGAGAGAGGTCTTCCATCTGTTGGTTCACTCCCCAATTGGCCACAACTGCCAGAGCTGTGCCAATCCGAAGCCAGGAGCCAGAAGCCAGGAGCTTCTTCTGGGTCTCTCACACGGGTGCAGGGGCCCAGGCACTTGGGCCATCTTCCACTGCTTTCTCAGGCCATAGCAGAGAGCTGGATTGGAAGTGGAGCAGCCGGGACTTGAACCAGCATCCATATGGGATGCCAGCACTGCAGGCAGTGCTGGCCCCAGGACACACCCTCTTAAAACAGAGCTTAGGGCCCAGGGTTGTGGCTCCATGGTTTCAGCCTGCAACACCAGAATCTCATGTCAAACTTCTGTTTTGAGTCCCAGTTGCTCCACTTCCAATCCAGTTCACTCCGTTGTACCTGGAAAAGCAGTGGTATATAGCTCAAGTGCTTAGGCCCATCCCACCCATATGGGAGACACAGATGGAGTTCTGGGCTCCTGGCTTTAGCATGGACTAGCCCCAGCCTGCTGTAGACATTTGGGGAATGAACCAGTGAATGAATGAATGATCTCTCTCTCTCTCTCTGTCACTCTGTCTTTAAAATAAATAAATCTTTTTTTTTTTATTTTTTTTTTGACAGGCAGAGTGGACAGTGAGAGAGAGAGACAGAGAGAAAGGTCTTCCTTTGCCGTTGGTTCACCCTCCAATGGCCGCCGCGCTGCGGCCGGTGCACCGCGCTGATCCGATGGCAGGAGCCAGGAGTCAGGTGCTTTTCCTGGTCTCCCATGGGGTGCAGGGCCCAAGCACCTGGGCCATCCTCCACTGCACTCCCTGGCCACAGCAGAGGGCTGGCCTGGAAGAGGGGCAACCGGGACAGAATCCGGCGCCCCGACCGGGACTAGAACGCGGTGTGCCGGCGCCGCTAGGCGGAGGATTAGCCTAGTGAGCCGCGGCGCCGGCCCTAAAATAAATAAATCTTAACCCAAAATAATCAGCTTCCATGATTACAGATGCCACCTGAAGGCACTCAGGTGAACAGCTTAACTCCCAGAAAACCACCCACATCAACTCCCTGCCCTGTGAGAGCACCAGGCTGCACGTCCAACCCAGCTGAGTTTTCTTAGTCCATCAGTGGATGGCAACATGATGGACTCCAGGCACTGACTACTGAGTGAGCCCAGGCACCCCACATACTGTGAATGCTCATAATAAATGTGTGTTTTAAGCTGCTGCGTTTCAGAGCAGTTTGGTACATATCATTAGATAACTGGAGCAGGCCTTCCTGGAGGCTGTAACAAGTGGCCAACTTCAACATCCTAATTTTCTCCAAGACCCCTAATGCTACAGCTTGAAAGATAAGTGGTCTGAATATCAAAAACCAACAGGGGGCAATTGAGCAGTTAACGCACTGCAGCATAACCAGTAGTGTTAATCCTGCTGCCTGCAGTGGAGGCTTTCCTCTCATTACCCCTCTCCACATGTCAGCTCAGTCAATGCCACATCAGTGTCCAGCACTGTCAACCTCTGCTCCCTGGAACCAGCTTCTGCATGTGGTTTCGTTCAGTTGGAAGGCAAAGAAACCTGTCTCACAAGGGTTGAAGTCATACAGAAAAATCCACTGATTCATGTAACTTACAAGAGCAGAATTAGGTATTTCTGGCTGCAGGAAGAACTTGATACTGGACATGCAAGACAGCACCTTTGCTTCCTCTCCATCTGTGCACACCTCAGTGCCACATGGTGGCCTCCCACTACCTTCAGACTTCCACTTAGGTCTTCCCCAGTTACAAGTTTCACAAAGCAGAACGTGTGTACCTTGTTTTAAATCCAAACCACAGCACTTCACCTCTGTGACCTTGGGCAAGTACTTAACTTCTCTGGTTCAAATTTTTTTCTTTAAAATGAGAACAGTAATGACCTCTACCCTACAAGGTTGTTTTCCTAAGTGAGGCAATATATATAAAGAACATGTATACATACATATTTATTTATATATAGCATAGTTCTACAAGAGTCACTGTTGTTTTTTGTAATCACAGTAATGGTAGTACCAGCAACGGATGCAATAGTGGATTTAACAATAGCAATGTTCTCTATTACTATTCAAGAACAGCAAAGAGAATCCATGCCCCAGCTTTCTCTGGGATTCCCGTGCTCCCCACACAGTCCATGAACACAGAACAGGGCCCTAAGGTAGGGAGTACTGATTGGCTCCAGGTGTTCGGAGCCCACAGCTGAAGCTGGTGTAGGGTGATTCCTGCAAGGCTGGGAAATGAGGGGCTCTCTCAGAAAGGGAATGGACTCCAGGAAGGCAACTGAGATTCCCTAAGAAGTGAAATTCTCAGTGCTCAGAAGTCCCCAGAGTCCTGTTGTGCTGAGCTGGGGAGCTCCACTCAGGTGAAAAAGCTACAAAGGTCTGACTAGGAACAAGAGATTTTCTCATGATGAGTATGTGTGTCAGCTGTCAAAGTTCCTGGTTGAGTCTGTCAGTCCTCTCAGAGTTGAGAGATCCGGGGAGGGAGTTTACCCCAACCTTGAAGCTAGCAGGATCCAATCCTTGAACTCCAGCTATATTTAAGTGGCTGAACCTAGCACAATCTAGCACATGGCATTTCAGAACCAATCAGTACTGGCTCAAGAATGTGGGTGGAAGAACTGAAAGGGAGAGGAAGAATCCCTATTAATTGTAAAATTTGATTTATTTATTTGAGAGAGAATCAGAGAGTGAGGGAGGGAGAGAAAGAAAGTTTCCATTGGCTAGTTCACTCCCCAAAGGCCCACAAAAGCCAGGGCTGAGCCAGACTGGAGCCAGAACTCAGAAGCCTGGGACTCAGCCCAGATCTCCCACAAAGGTGCAGGGAACCAACTAGTTGAGCCATCATCTGCTGTCTCTCCACCCACCTCAACCCACAAGGTCTGCAGTGAGCTGGAATTGCTTGTTAAGAGTCAGAAATCAAACCCAAGTACTTTGACATGGGATGCAGGCATCTTTACTGGTATCTTAACCAGAGTCTTAACTGCTAAAGCCAAATGCCCACCTCCCCCCCCATTATTTTTGTGGCTATGAAGTTATTGTACCAAATCTACTGAGAGTCTTGTTACCATATAAGAGATCCTGCCTAAGAATGGGAAAGCAAAAAAGAAAGAAAATAGAGTGAGAAAGTAGACATGGAGAGAAACTAAGTGCTGAAGACTTCACTTAATCCTGTATATCTAGCTTTTTTTTTTTTTTTGAGTATTCAGCTTTAGGTGTCCAAATTTGCTTTTGCTTAAGTTGTCTTGCATTCAGATTATATACTTTTTAAAGATTTATGTATTTGAAAAGTGGAGTGACAGAGAGGGAGAGACATACAGAGAAAGACATCATCCACCTGTTGGTTCATTCCCCAAATGGTCCCAATAGCCAGGGCTGGGCCAGGCCAAAGTCACGAGCCAGGAACTCCCATGTGGGTGGCCTGGCCCCAAGTCCCAGAGCAGCTGGGACTCAAACTGGGGCTCCTACATGGGATGCTGGTGTTGCAGACAGTGGTTTAATCCATTGTGCCACAACATTGGCCCAGGATTATATTTTTCTTAGCAAAAAGAGTTCTAATTTATTGTGATTTGTCAACAATATTTTGAAAGATTCTCTTAAAGTTTTCAAGAATTAAGATTCCTAAGTGTGTCAGTCATTTGCCTACTGTTTCTTAGCCCTGGAACCACTCCCCACCCACCTCCCTGTGCTGTGCGATTCTAGAGCAGGCAGTTCAAAAACTACATTGCCCAGAATCCCTTGTCCCTCCTTCCTGTTAGTTTTGGGCCAACACTGAGTCAAGGGAAGGACACTAGAAATAGGTAAAGGAAAGAAAGGACTCTTCCTGCTTCCAGTTCTGGCACCTGGAGCAGAGCTGTGGCTGTTACTCCAGCATCTTTTAGCACTCTCAGCTCACTATCAGAGGCGCCATCAGCAGCGGCAGTTTCCCCCTTGGTGGCTGAAGCACTGACATGGGGATGCCCCAGCAGCAGGACAACCCCCTGCACAGCTCAAGTGGTGATGCTGCGGGTAACAGCAAAGTCCTCACGACTTCTCCTTCAGATCTCTGTGCTAGACTCATGAGATAAATCAACGCTTTTTCATTAAACCACTGGGGGGAGGACAGGCATGTTCTACAGCACTATTGTGGTAGTAATTCCTTGTTAACAACCTACTACACCAAAACCATTCCTGTCCACAGGGTCTCAGTGGGAACTGGACAGCTTAATGATCTCCAATGAGGTCATGAATGCTGACACATACATGGTTCACCTGAAACCAACCAGCCAGTTATGCCTGGGTGACCAGTCCCCAACCTGAAAATTCTCTGGGGTACTTCCCCAAGGAGACACATGGTTGTCTTCAAATAAAGATACACTTATCTTGATATCACTATTACTCCATTCCCCCACCCCTGAAGCTAACTAGAAATACTTTGGCTTGACCTATTTTGCCATACGTAGAACAAGAATAGTACCATATGTAGCTATTGTTACTATGTTAATTCCAGTCTTACCTACTGTTCTACTTATTTACTGCTACACAACAACCCCCTCAAAGTTCAGTGGCACAGAACATCATTTTATTATTCTCTCAGATTCAGTAGGTCAGAAATCTGGGTTGGGCAGATCAAGGATGGTTCATATCCACTCCACAAGGTTTAGGTGCCCAGCCAGTAAGACTTGAATGCATGGACTTGTTACAAATGGCTTGGCTAGATTTATCTCAAAGGTGTAGAAGGTGGGCTCAGGGCACCTAAATGTGACCTCTCCATTAAAACACTGTAAAGTAGTCAGACTTATCACACAGAGGCTCAGGGTTCCAGGGGTGAGAATTCCAGAAAACCAGGCAGAAGCTGCTTGGCTCCCTTGATCTAGCCTCAGAAGTCACACAGCATCCCTTGTGCCCTACTCTCTTGGTGAAGTAGTCACAAACCCATCCACACTCAACAGGATGGGACATAGTGTTGGAAAACTGTCAAAAGAATATGCAGCCCTATTGTGGAACCCAACATCCACAACATCCAGTACTCACTCGGAAAATGGTGTACAACTGAAGTTCTTCCTCCTTTCTTAAAAGGCATGTGTCTCCTGTATCATCAATACCGCAAAACTCCTGCACTAGCTGTGGCCCCAGGAGTCATGAGGATAACCTAAGGAAGACAAAGAACTCTTTGATTCCCCCATTCTTGGGTAGTTTATCACCCTCTGAAAACGCAGTCATAGGCAATGTAACTGTCAAGCCTGTATGTGAACTCACAAATGTTTAAGATAGCTAAGATTATTCTCCACATGGTATGTATCATCTTTTAAAATCTGTTTTGGGCTTAGTTCCTTACATGCCCCACATGAAACCCATCTCACAGTATGGAGCAAGGTCATCCAGATGAGATGGATGGAATGAGGCCTCTGAAAATAATCAACCCTTAACACTAATTGAGAGACACTGGTCCTCAGGGTGTGTGTGTGTGTGTGTGTGTGTGTGTGTGTGTGAGTGTGTAGCTATTATGACCAACAATGAGGCCTTCGGGCCTTTTGTCACCTATAGAAATCACCCATCAGTTTTAGAAAAAGGTCCACAGATGAACCTCTGAAGCAGCTGGGTATTATTCCTGCTAAAGAGACTGCTTGGGTCCAGACAGATACGTCTTTCATCATGTCAGCAGTCACACTGGAGAATGAAATGAACATCAAACTCCTCTAACCTCACACACTGAATGTGCAAATAAGAAGAATCCCAGCACCAGCTATCTAGCTCTGCTTCCATCACAAATGGAAGCCATAAATGGGTTCTGCAATAAGAGAGGCTGTGGGTTGTCACCAAGTGGCCCCATCCACAGATAAAGGAATGTGGGCTAGTGAAGGCTGTCCCCAGGCACAAAGGGCTTGCACATAAAGGCCGAGGCACGCTGGAATACCTGCTGACTACAGCCCTTTTCCTATTAACCTGGGCTCATAATATTATTGACCATCTCAATTCTCACAGGCTTCAAGCCCTCTGACATGGTCATTGTAAAATCTGCAGTATCTTTTGATACTGACTTTTCCTCTAAAATTCAGTTACTTTCACACCACATGACCATTGCTGTGGACGCCCTTCCAGAACACTGTCCTCTGCAGCTTCCCATGACAGCCACCTTGGTCCAAACTCCTTGCTGCCTGCCCTTCCTAAGCGTCCATTGTCAACCATGATCTTCTCCATGTCTCTCTGCCCAGGACAGCTGAGCTCCAGGGATCCAGTCCCCAGATCTGGCAACATTACTGCTCCCCACCCTAAACAGGTGCAACCACCTGTTTCTGGATTAACCCCGCATGGACCCTGAATATACATTCACTCCACTGTCCGCAAGTAGGGGACAAGTTACAGCCCAAGCTGGGTCATCTTCCTTCCTCATCTCTCTGTAGGTACTGTCACTCCTGCCCTTGTCTAGACTAATCCTGCACATCCTGCCTCAAAGACAAGTCCCTTATGTTTACAGTCTGTCAAGGACCTGCCAATACAGTGAAGAGGTGTCAAAGTTCACCTACAATGAGAATGAATTTCTCAAAGAGAAGCAAAGCAGAGGGAGCATCAAAGGGTGAGGCTCAGTTCGAAAGCTCTTCAGAGCTAAAGGAAGATCAAACGATGGAGTTGACGCTGCTGGCAGAGGTGGCATGGGGATGACTGGTGCAAAGAGATTTTGCCATAAAAACTGAATGCCAGCCTCCTCCTTTACTGTGAAATCCTCAATACAACAAAATGAGCTTCTTTTGGGGCCAAAAACAGTGGATCTCAAACCTTAAAGTGCCTCAGAATTTCACTGGGATCCACTCCCAGGGTTTCTGATTCAACAGGTCTGGGGTACAGACTGAGATCTCCATCTCTTGCAAGTTCCCACATGACGCTGATGTTGTTGGTCCTGGGAACACGTTTTGAGAATATTGTATGGAGGCTTGACTTCTGAAGAAAGGGGACTTGGTCTCTAGAGAAAGGGGAGACTGTGGGTTAAGAGGAGGAAACTGCATAGAACTCTCCTGAGAAGAGGTCATGGTGCCCTGAAACACTGTTGGATGCAAAAGAGAAACCCATCTTCTATGGCACCTGCTTGTGGGAAAAGGACTAGAGGTGGGGTAATTTCCCCTCAAGCCACCTAGCCAAGGGAGACACCTGCAGACCCTGAGAACTCAGATACTGGTGCAAAGTGCTTGGCCATCTTCAGTTTCCAAAGCAGGAATAGTGGCTCAGTAGCTTTGCTCAGAAGGCATAGGACAAAGGGCTTTGCATTTTTCCCAGGCCCAGTGAAATGGCACTGAGCTCACATTAGTACCATTTGCCCTGGAGTCAAGGTCAGATGCTGCATTCTGTGTGGCTCCCCTGTGTATTTTCACAGCAACATGAAGCACTTCTTTAAGGCTGGTATTCCAGTAGGCTGCTCCTTTTCTTCCTCTAAGATAGGGGAGGGATGCCTTGTGGATGATCGTGGATACTAAAGCACACAGCTAGTTCCTTCCCAACAGTGACTCTTTAGTGTAACACAATGAGCTTTCCTACAACCAGCCACAGCCTTGCCCCCAGCCTCCTGTGCCTTTATGGACACAAAGCCCAGCAGGAGAGGTGAAGTTACCAAGACAATGGAAGTTGATGCTCAGAGAAATATCAGTTATAGTGAAAACAAGCCTGGTAATTTTCCCTGAAAGCAAGCAAGCCTGGCCATCTGAAGTATATGTGTAAGGGGTAGGTGGTTGGAATTATATACAGTATACAGTGCAGAATGATATTGGGAGGCTCAATGAAGTAAAAGTTTCTTGATAAAAATGGAGGCACCAACCTCTTTTTCCTAGTGTCATAGAAGCTCAGATTGCTTTATGTGATTATTTAAAAGATAACAGTTGGGGCCGGCACTGTGGTATAGCTGGTAAAGCCACTGCCTACAGTGTTGGCATCCCATATGCATGCAAGTTCGAGTCCCGGCTTCTCCATTTCCAATCCAGCTCTCTGCTATGGCCTGAGAAAATAGTAGAAGATGGCCCAATTCCTTGGGCCCCTGTACCTGCCTGGGAGACTGGAAAGAAGCACCTGGCTCCTGGCTTCAAATCAGTGCAGCTCTGGCCACTGCGGCTAACTGGGGAGAAAATCAGCGGAGAGAAGACCTCTATTTCTGCCTCTCCTTCTCTAACTCTGACTTTCAAATAAATAATAAAAAAAAAAAGATAGCTGTTGAATAGCCCATTTCAGACAATTAGCTTTTAAAAAGGTTTACATATTTGAAAGGCAGAGTGACAGCATGAGAAAGAGTTAACAGCGCGAGCAAGAGAGCGAGATCTTCCATCTGCTGTCTCACTCCTCAAATGGCCAGGAGCATGGAACTCCATCCAAGTCTCCAACATGGATGGCGGAGGACTCGAGTACTTGAGTCATCATTCTCTGACTTCCCAGGCGTGGAAGCAGGGAGCTGAATTGGAAGCAGAGTAGCTGGAATGCAAATGAATATTCCAATATGGGATACCCACATTACAATCATTAAGCCACTGGCCACAATGCTGGCCCGGTTCTATGTATTTTTACCATGCATCTTCAAAGTTCTGTAACAGATGCTCCTAATACAGAAATGAAAGCAAGTGGTTCCTGCCCTCGAGCATCACTTGTCCATCACTCAGATATGGACTGTCCTGCAGTCCAGCTTTCATGGTTGAGAGGACAGTGCTACATCCAAGAGCACAGGCTGAGATGTCACAAACACCAGGTGTAAACGTATAACTCTGCAGATCCCTTGGCTATGAACAATGTGATTGATGTCACCAGATCACATTTCCCCCTCCTTTGAAATACGAGTAATAATTCCTCCCTACAGGCTGTTAAAGAATCGATGACAAAATGCTTGTGCAGCACTGAACACTGGGCAGGAAATGAAGGGCTTTTTCTTTCTTGGCTCCTGTCCCTCAGGTGCCTGCCCGAGATGACAACTGAAACAGGGAGACGAGCAGCTGCAGGCCCTAGCTCCCACCTAGCTGCTTCCGAACAACCAACCTGAGTGCAATATTAAAGGGCTTAAGGGTTTCACTGACAAGGAAGCATGGATGCTGCACCAGTCTGAATTCTGAGTCTACACCCAGGTTACTGCTTTGAGAATTGTGTCCCCATTTCTCCCTTCTGGCCAGGGCTCTGTTTTATCCCTCTCCCCTTTGTCTACGATCCCCCATCCATTTTCCACTTGGTCACGTGTGCTCTATGGACCTACTGGCCTACTCTTGCTCTTTTCCTTTCTTTTCAGATGAACCCTGCTCCTGTGGCCCCAGTAATGACTTGTGATCCACTCATTCACCTGTGACTTCTTGTTTGCCTCTTAATCTAATTAAACATATCCCAAGACACTTGAACAAGTTGTTCTATCTCAGCCACAGAATAAAACAAGACCAGAAAGTGCTCTCGATTCTGAGTCAAATGAAAAAGGGACATTCAAGTTAAGGGGCACGCGGGTGAGCTCAAGGGAACACAGACCTCTGTGACTCCTTTTGAGTCTTGGTTCAAATCCCCATTCTAGAAAACGCCATCAATATAAACCTAGCTTACGAGGCATGGCTGCTCTATCTTTCCAAGGATACCTTCAAGTTTAAAATAGGCATTAGGGTGCACTTGCCAAGAAAAGCCCCAGGACTATGGCAGCCCCTGCAGACTGAGAGGCCATGCACCAGGTATGGGGCCTAGGAGGGATGTAGGAGCCTGAGTTGGGGCTAAAGCCGGGGGTGTAGGCTGGAACCACTAGGGTGAGTGTGCTGTGTGGCAAGGAAGGGGAAGGTGGGATCCACGTGGCTGGCCAAGGGAGATGCAGGGCTCCTTTGGTAATAAAGGGGAGTAGGAGGGGACCCTCAGATGCTGTGGCAGGATTGGCGAGCAGAGATGCCTGGACGAGGAGTGGGCTTACAGACAGAGGGGACCAGAGAAGCCGTTTGGGAAACAGACCCAAAAACAGGTGCAAGGGCCTACTGTGAATGGGGGCAGGGCAGCGGGCTGAGGAGGTAGGAAAGAAGGGAAACAGAGATGCCAATCATATATTGAAAGGGGGATGCCGAGGTACAGTTTGGCAAAGGTAGCCCAGCTGTCCTGGTATGTGTAACGTGGACTAGGAGAGGACAGGGAGAAGTAAAGATCAGTGCCTCATATCAGAGCAGGCGGCAGGACACAGGGGCCCTGGTGAGCTGAGAGGGAAGGTGTCTGAGGCATCCCAAAGAGGGGTTCTGTAGTGGGGGAAGATGGAGAGGCCTACAGGTGTGGAGGGAATTGGGTTAGTGGGGTTCTGGGGAAATCCCAGGGATGAAGTCAAGAGGCAGAGATGTCTGCAGAGAAGGGATGCTTTCCAGGTGGTGTCTGGAGAATCCCCCAGGCTCAGGCGTGGCCCAAGGGGAGGAGCCAGGCAGTCCCCAGTGTGGGACAGGGAGGCTGAGATGACGAAAAGAAGGAAACTGACTTGGAAACTGATTGCTGTTGGTGCACAGAGGATAGGGAAGTGAAGAGGGAGGACATCACTCAGGCTCTGAGCAGGCCGGGTAGAGGACTCAGGGGCAAGGGCAGGTTGCCCCTAGTCTTGCTGAGTTCTATGGAAGGTGGCCCAGGAGCATCTTTATGGAATCTGGCAGACCTGGTCTGAAACCAGTTTTCATTTTGGAGGTAAGATCAGTCAAAGCCCTAGAAAGGGAGCTGGCGCTGTGGCGCAGTGGATTAACACCCTGGCCTGGGGCACCAGCATCCCATATGGGCACCAGTTCTAGTTCTGGCTGCTCCTCTTCTGATCCGGCTCTCTGCTGTGGCCTGGAAAATCAGTGGAGGATGGCCCAGGTCCTTGAGCCCCTGCACCTGCCTGGGAGACCTGGAGGAGCTTCCTGGCTTTGGATCAGTGCAGCTCCAGCCATTGCAGCCAATTGGGGAGTGGACCATCGGAGGAGGACCTCTCTCTCTCTCTGCCTCTCCTCTCTCTGTGTAACTCTGACTTTCAAATAAATAAACAAATAAATAAATCTTTAAAAAAATAAGGCCTAGAAAGGGGTAACATTAGCAGTGAGAAAAAGGGAAGGAAGTGGTGATTTTAACTTCTCTCCTCTTCACAGTTGCCACTTAAGATGCCACCATGGTCCCCCCACCTTGGCCCTCCTTTCCAAAGGTCATGCCTCCTGCCCCCCAAGGCCTCTACTTACACTCCTCCCTCCACCACAAGCTTCGTCAGTGCCAGCCGGGTCCTCTACATGTGCACTGTGCAGCTGAGGGATTCCCAGCCTCACTAGAGCTACAGCTACCCGAGTGCACCAGTGTCTTTGCCCATCCTCTGCAGCTGCAGAGCCGCCATGCATTACACTAAGCCCTTCATACGCAGCACCTGCAACAAGGCCTTGTGGTGCTCTAGCCACCTGTAGCAGCACCAGGCTACACCTGTGCCCAGTTGCTGCTGCTCACCTGCCAGCTCCACCCGCCCTGCCTGCACAGCTTCTGGGTCATCAGGGGAACTGCCACAGCTCGCACCACCTCCACTGAGACAGGGCTATGCTGCCCTGCCCCTCTCTGGGCCACCTCTACATACACTCCCTGGCTCCCCGGAGGGCTCAGTTTCCCTGTCTATTCCAAAGGAAAAGCATCATCCTTGTCCCTACCTCACCCCTTTCCAGCTATTGACATAGACTGGAGGTACTGCCCCTCTCTGGCCCTGGGGGCCAGACCAGTCCAGCTGTGCCCTGTGAGCCTCTGCATCTGAAGGGACCTCTTGAGTCTAATTGTTCTCCTCTGAGGTGAATTGTGGCTGTCCATGTGGAAGAGATGACAGGGCAGGGGCACTGTCCGATTCATTTCTGTATGTCTCTGTTCTGCTCATGACCACCTATTCTTTGTCCAATAAACCTTCTGTACTCTGAACACTAGTTTGTATAGTGTGAATTTTACATTCTGATGGTAGATTTTGACAACAGGTATCCAGACAGCTCCAAGATGTGCTCCATTCCTAAAATACGCCTTGAATTAGAAAGACTTGATCCAGTTGA